>NC_072387.2:114871204-115186704 GCF_028885625.2 Pongo pygmaeus | reverse complement strand
TGTATATATATATAAAACAAATGTATATATATATATAAAACAAATGTGTATGTATATAACAAATGTGTATATGTATGTTATAATAAATAAAAATAATTTTTGAAATTTTACAGTGCCCCAATAGTTAATATATTTGAGGAATATGTATTATTTTAATCCCCATACTGATTAAAAGATATAAAACATTTTTCTCAGTACATTTGATTTGTAACACATTGAAATAATGAATGTAACTAAATGTTTTATCAATATTATAGATGTACATTTCTTTGTATCACTGATACAAAATCTTGCTCCAAATAATATCATATTGTATTCAGTCTTGTCTGAATATAAAGCACATGTCCATAGTACCTTAAACATATGGTCTGTACATTTAGAACTTACCAAACCTGAATACTGCTTTTAATCTATAAAAATTCTAGTATGACATGACATTACTTATAAGATAATTGCTCATTATGTTTCCAACTGAATACTGTATTGCTTAAATTTCAAAAACTTTTGACATACATGTACATTTGTTTTGTTTTCCTTTGCTTTAATATTTTTCTTTGATTTCCAAATTAAGACCAGTATTATAGACAATAAACAAGGTCAGCTGCTATGTAAATTAATCATTTTAATTTTTTATAAGGGCATAATATTATAACATATTTTTATTGATTCAAAGTCTGCTAATAAAAATATATTTTTGTGTTTCTCTTATCTGCTAATTAATATAAATTTTAAAAATCTGAACCCTTTATCTTTAGTTTTCATTTGAAATAATTAGCATTTATATGAATATGAATGATACAAATATGGCTGAGTATGTGTTGAGGGAGGGAGAAAGAGAGACAGAGACAGAAATACTGAGGAGAGGGATGAGAGATTTATGGACATAATTACATTAAACTAGGATAAAAATATGTGGGAATCAATATAATTATTTGATACTGTTGATATAGAAAATGATGCCCAAGGGAGTTCAGATCATAAGTAATCCCAGGAAATTTTAGTCAAAGTGGCCAAATATTATTTCAAATAAAACACATTTTTTTCTACTAGCTTAAATATTATTTGACTTTACCACATTTTTATAAATTATGTCACCAACAATATATTGGTACTATAAAGAAAAAATAGAAAAATGTTGCATCATTAAAAATATATATAAATAAAATTAACATGTATGAAACACAATACATGTTAGACATTATATCATAACTGAAATTATACAGACTTTAAAAATATGCTGCACATTCATTTATTTTTAGGTGTTCATTGTCATTACTGTATTTTAGTGTTGACATAGAAATATATTTATTTGCTTAGTTACCTAAAACCGGTGAAACGAGCCTATATTCCACAAATTCTCTTTTTTCTCTCTCTCATAAAGCTTTTTTTAAAGTTAGACCAGCATGTAATCTATATTTCCTACTGGACTAAAAATAGAAACAATTGTTTTACCAACTTGCAGGAAGAAAATTAGCAATATGATTTCACAAGTTTGCAATTTATTTACAAAGACAAGGATCCTGAACACTTTGGTGATGAAAAAAATATAAACTAATGCAATCCGTTAGGAAAGCATGACTACACTAAAACAAAATTAATTAATATCATGACGCTTATAAGTGTCCCTGTGGAGGAAAGCTGACACTGATGATGGTGGTAGGTCAGTCATGTGCATGATCCCACTGTAGAGGGTGCCCTGGCGCTGCTCACTCTGGTAAGGGAAACCAAGTTGTGAGGGCTGGCGCAAGTCTCAACAGTTAGGTGCAGGCATGTAGGAACTAGATTCCTGGATGTCCAACTGCTGGTTTAGTTGTTTTCCAAAACACTGTGATGATTTTAGTCATGTATCTTTGTAGAGAAGTATTCTTACTATATATTTTTGATACAATTAATGAGACTAAGATATAAAAGTATTGATGGATGACAGGTTACAATGAAAGCATACAAATAGAATCTATTTGATGTGTACTCTGAGGGTGTGATTCATGTTTTTAGTCCATCTGTAGTGCTGAGTGCTCAGGGTGAACAGCAGGTACCATTGAGTGTGGGAACTCATGGACACAATGCTGGCTGACCCAAGGGAGCCTCGTCTCTTGGCCAATTGTGGAAGTTGTATTAGTCCATTTTCACATTGCTGTAAAGAACTACCTGAGAGTGGGCAATTTATAAAGAGAAGAGATTTAATTCACTTGCAGTTCTGCATGACTGGGTACGCCTCAGGAAACTTACAATCATGACAAAAGGTGAAGGGAAAGCAAGGCACATCTTACATGGTGGCAGGGGAGAGAGATGGATGGGGGAAGTGTCACACTTTTAAACCATCAGATTTTATGAGGACTCACTATCATGAGAACAGCATGAGGGAAACAGACCCCATGATCCAATCACCTCCCACCATTTCCCTCCCTTGACATGTAGGGATTACAATTTGACAGGAGATTTGGATTGGGACAAAAAGCCAAGCCAGATCAAAAGTCGTATTCTGACTGAAGAATATTTGGACACACCACACATCTGGGTCAGAAACACTGCCATAATGTGCTGCACAAAGAAGTCTATGTGATGATTTATCTTTCCTTTTCTTGTTCATCTCTTCTTCTCCTATTGTCTTATTTCTAATATTCCCTTTGGGCGGAGACACAGAGTCCTGGTTATAGAGAGTTCCATTTCCTGACATCATTTATATAACTTGTAATTTTTCTGTAACCATGATACTATGACACGCTGTTTCAGAGTGGCTTCGGTAAAAGGATTCTGATTTACATTTATGTCTCAGTGAGGCTGTCAGGAAGCCTCTCAGAAAGCTATGTGGGATGCGCTCTAAAATCACCAAAAACCAGCTCAAGTATAAAGTAGACTGCTCCTAAGTCCTGAACTCAGAGAAGGATATCTGCATTAGGAGTCTTAACTCCATCACCAAGCTCTTGATTTCACTCAACTACATGGATGTATCTACTCTATCCCAAGATTTCTTTTCCCCTTGGGTACTCCCAGGAGAGGTAGCTCAGTATTTCTTCTCTAGGATTTCAAGGGGCATGGAGTGATTTGGAGTGGACAGTTTTTAGCCATTCTTTCTTATTGTTAGTGCTAGAAAGAACTTCCAACTTTGAAGGGGTGCCAAGTTACAGAATTGGTGGCAGAATCACTCCAGGTGTCCCTTGTAATTTAGGGTTTCTGAATGATCTGCCCACTCAGAAGTGTGTGGCCCTTGGTGTATAAAACAGCCATTCCATCAGCTGCCTTCCATGTAACCTGCCTTATCTCAGACATTAATGCCCTACGGACCCGGTGTATACCTGGGAAGTAAGTGACACCTGTATTCTCATGCCATCTGGTATTCACAGTGAATTACTATCACCCTCAAGAGGGATGCCAGCTCCCATAAACTCAAGAGCAGCAGTGGCCTACAGACAGACAACATGGCCACCTAGTTCTTGTCCATTCTTATAACTTACCCTATACCCCAGGAGATGACTTCAGCCCTTGAGATGACTGAGTTTAAGGCTCCTGCCATGTGCCAGGTCAATAACATCCACACAAGTTTGCATGCATGAACTTCCAGCAAGCTGCACTTGGCATAGAAACATACGGGCAGTTGTGGCAGGTGTACAGCTTCTATGTTCCGGTATTCTATGAAGAGGCCTAGAGGAACCATGAGTACGGCCTTTGGGAGAGAAACTTGTGACCTTATTTCTGTCTTGTTTTATGAGATGAGCATGAGGGCTCAGTAAGTGAGGAACAAATACATTGATCTCAAGCTTTCTGTTTAGGAAAGTGTTGGCAAACACCAGTTTCTCAGCATCTGGACATTGGGTTACCAAGGCACTGAGCTTGGGCAAGACACAGAGCCAGCTGGGGAGGGAGGCCCATGACTCAGCATCACAGGGACAACCTAGAGATGCCTGCCAGGCTTATGCACAGGACAATTGTGCTTTTCTCCACAGTCATAGACGTAAAAGGGAGTGCCCTAAAGCATTTGATGAAAATATGCTCATCATCTCACCGCCATAACTGCCAACCTCTCTGCTTCTGAAATTATAATTTTTAGTCTTGTACCTATCGTTAAAGATGAAAGGTCCCTTCTACCAGTGCCAAATTGTTCCTTTAATTTGATGGATCCCATCCCGTATTGCCAAATTGCCAGAAGAAACTTTCTTCTGCAATTGTGAAATTTCTCTTCTGCATCTCTAATTTCTCCCCCCATCAGATTATCCTCATCATTACATAAACATGACCTAATATCAACAATATTTTAAAAATTAAATAATATAACAATATCCCTTTACTTCACATTCATTTCCAATTCCCCATCCAGTTTGGTATGCCTTTCCTCAACGAAACATCTTGACATTCCTGTCTCTAGTCATTTGCTGAGTCCCACTACCAGTAAAAACCGACTTGAACTTGACCACATCGCTTCCCTCAGACTGCTCTTACCAAGGTCTCCAAAGGGTCCATATTGCCACATTCGGCATCTCTGAGCTCTTCTTCAGTGATAGCTCAGCAGCATTCATCAAAAAATAGCCTCATCTCCCCTTCTTCCCTTCATTTCCTGAACACAGCCTTCCTTTGCCTTTTGTTCTTCCTCCAGGCACCTCTCTTCCATTCTTCTTTGCCGACTCCTTTCCTATCTCTTCTCTTCTCTAAATGACATTCCCCAGGATTCTGACCTGTCTTCGCTTCTCTAAATATTCTCTATCATTCAGTGATTCCATTCAGCCCCAGGATTTTAAATATTAATTGTATTTAGTCCCAAACTTTCTCTTGAACTACCTTCTATATCCAATGCAAAATCTTCAAATATATATGTAACTAAAATTTCTAGATCCTAATTCTAAAATCACACTTTCAACTGCCAATTTATGTATCAATTTAAGTATCTAATAGACTTCTCGATTTTATTTATTTATTTATTTATTTATTTTATTGTTATTATTATACTTTAGGTTTTATGGTACATGTGCACAATGTGCAGGTTAGTTACATATGTATACATGTGCCATGCTGGTGCGCTGCACCCACTAACTCGTCATCTACCATTAGGTATATCTCCCAATGCCATCCCTCCCCCCTCCCCCCACCCCACAACAGTCCCCAGAGTGTGATGCTCCCCTTCCTGTGTCCATGTGTTCTCATTGTTCAATTCCCACCTAAGAGTGAGAATATGCGGTGTTTGGTTTTTTGTTCTTGCGATAGTTTACTGAGAATGATGATTTCCAATTTCATCCATGTCCCTACAAAGGACATGAACTCATCATTTTTTATGGCTGCATAGTATTCCATGGTGTATATGTGCCACATTTTCTTAATCCAGTTTATCATTGTTGGACATTTGGGTTGGTTCCAAGTCTTTGCTATTGTGAATAATGCTGCAATAAACATACGTGTGCATGTGTCTTCATAGCAGCATGATTTATAGTCCTTTGGGTATATACCCAGTAATGGGATGGCTGGGTCAAATGGAATTTCTAGTTCTAGATCCCTGAGGAATCACCACACTGACTTCCACAAGGGTTGAACTAGTTTACAGTCCCACCAACAGTGTAAAAGTGTTCCTATTTCTCCACATCCTTTCCAGCACCTGTTGTTTCCTGACTTTTTAATGATTGCCATTCTAACTGGTGTGAGATGGTATCTCATTGTGGTTTTGATTTGCATTTCTCTGATGGCCAGTGATGGTGAGCATTTTTTCATGTGTTTTTTGGCTGCATAAATGTCTTCTTTTGAGAAGTGTCTGTTCATGTCCTTTGCCCACTTTTCGATGGGGTTGTTTGTTTTCTCTTGTAGATTTATTGGAGTTCATTGTAGATTCTGGATATTAGCCCTTTGTCAGATGAGTAGGTTGTGAAAATTTTCTCCCATTTTGTAGGTTGCCTGTTCACTCTGATGGTAGTTTCTTTTGCTGTGCAGAAGCTCTTTAGTTTAATTAGATCCCATTTGTCAATTTTGGCTTTTGTTGCCATTGCTTTTGGTGTTTTAGACATGAAGTCCTTGCCCATGCCTATGTCCTGAATGGTAATGCCTAGGTTTTCTTCTAGGGTTTTTATGGTTTTAGGTCTAACATTTAAGTCTTTAATCCATCTTGAATTGATTTTTGTATAAGGTGTAAGGAAGGGATCCAGTTTCAGCTTTCTCCATATGGCTAGCCAGTTTTCCTAGCACCATTTATTAAATAGGGAATCCTTTCCCCATTGCTTGTTTTTCTCAGGTTTGTCAAAGATCAGATAGTTGTAGATATGTGGTGTTATTTCTGACGGCTCTGTTCTGTTCCATTGATCTGTATCTCTGTTTTGGTACCAGTACCATGCTGTTTTGGTTACTGTAGCCTTGTAGTATAGTTTGAAGTCAGGTAGCGTGATGCCTCCAGCTTTGTTCTTTTGGCTTAGGATTCACTTGGCGATGCGGGCTCTTTTTTGGTTCCATATGAAGTTTAAAGTAGTTTTTTCCAATTCTGTGAAGAAAGTCATTGGTAGCTTGATGGGGATGGCATTGAATCTGTAAGTTACCTTGGGCAGTATGGCCATTTTCACAATATTGATTCTTCCTACCCATGAGCATGGAATGTTCTTCCATTTGTTTGTATCCTCTTTTATTTCCTTGAGCAGTGGTTTGTAGCTCTCCTTGAAGAGATCCTTCACGTCCCTTGTAAGTTGGATTCCTAGGTATTTTATTCTCTTTGAAGCAATTGTGAATGGGAGTTCACTTATGATTTGGCTCTCTGTTTGTCTGCTATTGGTGTATAAGAATGCTTGTGATTTTTGCACATTGATTTTGTATCCTGAGACTTTGCTGAAGTTGCTTATCAGCTTAAGGAGATTTTGGGCTGAGACAATGGGGTTTTCTAGATATACTATCATGTCGTCTGCAAACAGGGACAATTTGACTTCCTCTTTTCCTAATTGAATACCCTTTATTTCTTTCTCCTGCCTAATTGCCCTGGCCAGAACTTCCAACACTATGTTGAATAGAAGTGGTGAGAGAGGGCATCCCTGTCTTCTGCCAGTTTTCAAAGGGAATGCTTCCAGTTTTTGCCCATTCAGTATGATATTGGCTGTGGGTTTGTCATAGATAGCTCTTATTATTTTGAGATACGTCCCATCAATACCTAATTTATTGAGAGTTTTTAGCATGAAGGGTTGTTGAATTTTGTCAAAGGCCTTTTCTGCATCTATTGAGATAATCATGTGGTTTTTGTCTTTGGTTCTGTTTATATGCTGGATTACATTTATTGATTTGCGTATATTGAACCAGCCTTGCATCCCAGGGATGAAGCCCACTTGATCATGGTGGATGAGCTTTTTGATGTGCTGCTGGATTCTGTTTGCCATTATTTTATTGAGGATTTTTGCATCGATGTTCATCAAGGATATTGGTCTAAAATTCTCTTTTTTTGTTGTATCTCTGCCCGGCTTTGGTATCAGGATGATGCTGGCCTCAAAAAATGAGTTAGGGAGGATTCCCTCTTTTTCTATTGATTGGAATACTTTCAGAAGGAATGGTACCAGTTCCTCCTTTTACCTCTGGTAGAATTCGGCTGTGAACCCATCTGGTCCTGGACTTTTTTTGGTTGGTAAGCTATTGATTATTGCCACAATTTCAGCTCCTGTTATTGTTCTATTCAGAGATTCAACTTCTTCCTGGTTTAGTCTTGAGAGGGTGTATGTGTTGAGGAATTTATCCATTTCTTCTAGATTTTCTAGTTTATTTGCATAGAGGTGTTTGTAGTATTCTCTGATGGTAGTTTGTATTTCTGTGGGATCAGTGGTGATATCCCCTTTATCATTTTTTATTGCATCTATTTGATTCTTCTCTCTTTTTTTCTTTATTAATCTTGCTAGCAGTCTATCAATTTTGTTGATCCTTTCAAAAAACCAGCTCCTGGATTCATTAATTTTTTGAAGGGTTTTTTTGTGTCTCTATTTCCTTCAGTTCTGTTCTGATTTTAGTTATTTCTTGCCTTCTGCTAGCTTTTGAGTGTGTTTGCTCTTGCTTTTCTAGTTCTTTTAATTGTGATGTTAGGGTGTCAATTTTGGATCTTTCCTGCTTTCTGTTGTGGGCATTTAGTGCTATAAATTTCCCTCTACACACTGCTTTGAATGCATCCCAGAGATTCTAGTATGTTGTGTCTTGGTTCTCGTTGGTTTCAAAGAACATCTTTATTTCTGCCTTCATTTCGTTACGTACCCAGTAGTCATTCAGGAGCAGGTTGTTTGGTTTCCATGTAGTTGAGTGGTTTTGAGTGAGATTCTTAATCCTGAGTTCTAGCTTGATTGCACTGTGATCTGAGAGATAGTTTGTTATAATTTCTGTTCTTTTACATTTACTGAGGAGAGCTTTACTTCCAAGTGTGTGGTCAATTTTGGAATAGGTGTGATGTGGTGCTGAAAAAAATGTATATTCTGTTGATTTGGGGTGGAGAGTTCTGTAGATGTCTATTAGGTCTGCTTGGTGCAGAGCTGAGTTCAATTCCTGGGTATCCTTGTTGACTTTGTGTCTCGTTGATCTGTCTAATGTTGACAGTGGGGTGTTAAAGTCTCCCATTATTAATATGTGGGAGTCTAAGTCTCTTTGTAGGTCACTCAGGACTTGCTTTATGAATCTGAGTGCTCCTGTATTGGGTGCATATATATTTAGGATAGTTAGCTCTTCTTGTTGAATTAATCCCTTTACCATTGTGTAATGGCCTTCTTTGTCTCTTCTGATCTTTGTTGGTTTAAAGTCTGTTTTATCAGAGACTAGGATTGCAACCCCTGCCTTTTTTTGTTTTCCATTTGCTTAGTAGATCTTCCTCCATCCTTTTATTTTGAGCCTATGTGTGTCTCTGCACATGAGATGGGTTTCCTGAATACAGCACACTGATGGGTTTTGAGTCTTTATCCAACTTGCCAGTCTGTGTCTTTTAATTGGAGCATTTAGTCCATTTACATTTAAAGTTAATATTGTTATGTGTGAATTTGATCCTGTCATTATGATGTTAGCTGGTTATTTTGCTCGTTAGTTGATGCAGTCTTTTCCTAGTCTCGATGGTCTTTACATTTTGGCATGATTTTGCAGTGGCTGGTACCAGTTGTGCCTTTCCATGTTTAGGGCTTCCTTCAGGAGCTCTTTTAGGGCAGGCCTGGTGGTGACAAAATCTCTCAGCATTTGCTTGTCTGTAAAGTATTTTATTTCTCCTTCACTTATGAAGCTTAGTTTGGCTGGATATGAAATTCTGGGTTGAAAATTCTTTTCTTTAAGAATGTTGAATATTGGCCCCCACTGTCTTCTGGCTTGTAGAGTTTCTGCCGAGAGATCCGCTGTTAGTCTGATGGGCTTCCCTTTGTGGGTAACCCTACCTTTCTCTCTGGCTGCCCTTAACATTTTTTCCCTCATTTCAACTTTGGTGAATCTGACAATTATGTGTCTTAGAGTTGCTCTTCTCGAGGAGTATCTTTGTGGCGTTCTCTGTATTTCCTGTATCTGAATGTTGGCCTGCCTTGCTAGATTGGGGAAGTTCTCCTGGATAATATCCTGCAGAGTGTTTTCCAACTTGGTTCCATTCTCCCCGTCACTTTCAGGTACACCAATCAGACGTAGATTTGGTCTTTTCACATAGTCCCACATTTCTTGGAGGCTTTGCTCATTTCTTTTTATTCTTTTTTCTCTAAACTTCCCTTCTCGCTTCATTTCATTCATTTCATCTTCCATGGCTGATACCCTTTCTTCCATTTGATCCCATCGGCTCCTGAGGCTTCTGCATGCTTCACGTAGTTCTCGAGTCTTGGTTTTCAGCTCCATCAGCTCCTTTAAGCACTTCTCTGTATTGGTTATTCTAGTTATACATTCTTCTAAATTTTTTTCAAAGTTTTCAACTTCTTTGCCTTTGGTTTGAATATCCTCCCATAGCTCGGAGTAATTTGATCATCTGAAGCCTTCTTCTCTCAGCTCGTTAGTCATTCTCCGTCCAGCTTTGTTTTGTTGCTGGTGAGGAACTGCGTTCCTTTGGAGGAGGAGAGGCACTCTGCTTTTTAGAGTTTCCAGTTTTTCTGCTCTGTTTTTTCTCCATCTTTGTGGTTTTATCTACTTTTGGTCTTTGATGATGGTGATGTACAGATGGGTTTTTGGCGTGGATGTCCTTTCTGTTAGTTTTCCTTCTAACAGACAGCACCCTCAGCTGCAGGTCTGTTGGAATACCCGGCCAGCCGTGTGGGGTGTCAGTCTGCCCCTGCTGGGGGGTGCCTCCCAGTTAGGCTGCTCTTGGGTCAGGGGTCAGGGACCCACTTGAGGAGGCAGTCTGCCCATTCTCAGATCTCCAGCTGCATGCTGGGAGAACCACTGCTCTCCTCAAAGCTGTCAGACAGGGACATTTAAGTCTGCAGAGGTTACTGCTGTCTTTTTGTTTGTCTGCGCCCTGCCCCCAGAGGTGGAGCCTACAGTGGCAGGCAGGCCTCCTTGAGCTGTGGTGGGCTCCACCCAGTTCAAGCTTCCTGGCTGCTTTGTTTACCTAAGCGAGCCTGGGCAATGGCGGGTGCCCATCCCCCAGCCTCGCTGCCGCCTTGCTGTTTGATCTCAGACTGTTGTGCTAGCAATCAGCGAGACTCCGTGGGCGTAGGACCCTCTGAGCCAGGTGCTGGCTATAATCTCTTGGTGCACCGTTTCCTAAGCCCGTCGGAAAAGCACAGTATTCGGGTGGGAGTGGCCTGATTTTCCAGGTGCCGTCTGTCACCCCTGGAAAGGGAACTCCCTGACCCCCTGTGCTCCCCGAGTGAGGCAATGCCTCGCCCCTGCTTCGGCTGGCACACGGTGCACTCACCCACTGCCCTGCGCCCACTGTCTGGCACTCCCTAGTGAGATGAACCCGGTACCTCAGATGGAAATGCAGAAATCACCCATCTTCTGCGTCGCTCATGCTGGAAGCTATAGACCGGAGCTGTTCCTATTCGGCCATCTTGGCTCCTCCCCCCACCCCGACTTCTCAATTTTAACAATAAAAACAAATCTTCATTTCCCACACTGCCCAAATTGCATTCCTCAGATTTCCACACTTAGAGAAGTAGAATCAATAATTGCTCAAACTAAAAATCAAGACCTTGTTGTTGTTGTTTATTCTCCTGCTTACTTTCTGATACTGTTCATTCCCGGGTAATGATTGTTGGGATTAAAAAATATGTCAGCTATCTCACGAAAATATACCATTTCTATTGTTAGTATTACTGCCTCATCCAAGGCACTTCTATATATATATATTTTTGTTTGTTTGTTTGTTTTTGTTTTTGTTTTTGTGTTTTGAGAAAGGCTCTCACTCTGTTGCCCAGGCTGGAGTGCATTGGTGCCATCAAAGCTCACTGCAACCTCCACCTGTTGGGCTCAAGAGATCCTCCTGCTTCAGCCTCTCAAGTAGTTGGGACCACAGGTGTGTGCCACCATGCCTGGCTGATTTTTCTTTTATTTTCTTTCGTTTTCTTTTCTTTTCTTTTTTTTTTTTTGGAGACAGAGTCTTGCTCTGTTGCCCAGGCTGGAGTGCAGTGGCGCGATCTTGGCTCATTGCAAGCTCTGCCTCCTGGATTCACGCCATTCTTCTGCCTCAGCCTCCAAAGTAGCTGGGACTACAGGCGCCCGCCACCAGGCCCACCTATTTTTTTTGTGTTTTTTAGTAGAGAGAGATGGGGTTTCACCGTGTTTGCCAGGATGGTCTCAATCTCCTGACATTGTGATCCGCCCGCCTCGGCCTCCCAAAGTGTTGGGATTACAGGCGTGTGTCACCGCGCCTGGGCATCTGGCTGATTTTTTAAAATTTTTGTAGAGATGGTGTCTCCCTATAGTACCCAGGCTGGTCTTAAACTCCTGGGCTCAAGTGATCCACCCGCCTCAGCCTTCCAAATTGCTGGGATTACAGGTGTAAGTCATTGCTCCACTTCCATATCTTGCCTGAATTATTAAAATACCTGTTATCTGGCCTTCCACTCCAGCATTTAATCCTTCTCTGTGTTCTCCATCTGGCAGCCAAATAAACTTTTAAAGCCACATAAAATCTATCCTGACATTCTCATGCTTAAAATCTTCAGGTAGCTTGTCATCAGTCTCAGAAATAATTAAAAATCCTGTCCCTTGCTGACTAAACACAACTTGCTCTGACCCTGTCTCATAACAATCTCTTTTTTGCCTTCTGAACATTACAATGAAATGAATCTATCATGCCAAATTATTGTATAACTGTATTTTCTACTTCTAACCAAGTACCAGTGAGCCTGAGTTAAGAACAGCCTGACTCGTTTGGGAAATACATTATCTTTGTATAGAAAGACCATAGTGTTCTCTCTTGTCTTTTGTCTGAGGAGACTAAAAATGGCTGTGTTCCATCCACCATGCACCCGTCACTGCATTTTAGGTGTTCAGATTATGTGAGATACTTTGGAAGTTACAATGACCTTTCAGAATTAATGATTTGTTCCCATTCACTGAAGCATGCAAACACTCCAGAACCCCTTTTTCATAAATCGTCCTGGACAGAAGGCTTTCTGATCCAATAATAGACTCAGTCAGACTCTTCAGAAAGTAGAGAGGAAACCAAAATCTACCCAGTGGAACAATCCGCTACCGAAAGGCAGTTATCCCTTCAACGCACATGCAGATTTATATTATGTTAAAGGAAATAAAACAAATATTAACAGCTGTTTTTAAAATGTCTACTAACATGTAAGGCATTAGTCAAACAACCTTATGTACAATTCTTCAGGATCCACAGAAAGTAGGCAGCTTATTACCTGAATTATAATGTTCTATCAATATTAGCTATTGCCATAAAAAATTATTAACAACATCACTGTTATGATGTGATCTCCACATTTTGCAGAGAGGAAATGGAAGCTTAAATGGTAAGATAATTTATTTTTGTTCAGAAGTTTGATAATTAGCAGATCTAGCATTTAAACTAAGTTGTACTGGCTCCAGAGTACTAGCTGTGGTCACACCATGGTGGCCTTAATTTAAAGTTTCCCACTCCTCTTTACCTTGCAAAGATGCTTACCTAAGGTGCTTATGAGCCTTTATCTTTCTGTATATGTGAGATTCTCCCCTTTGTGCTGCCAGCTCCTGAAGCTTAAATATCCTGACATTTTCAGAATTGGTCATTGCCACTTAAAATGGGGCCCAATGCACAGTGTGCTCAATAAGCATTTGATGCAGGAAGTAATGAAAATGCTGGCATGTGGCAGGCATTTCACGGTAGGCCCCAGGAGAATAAATGATATTCGCTACTGCACAGTGGTGCCTCTAAAAACAGAGGCAAATAGGTTCTTTTCACTTTACCGTTTCTATGATCATGTTTAAGCAAACGTATATAGCTTTCATTATGTGTCAGCAATTGTTCTAAGCAATCATGTATTAACTTATTAAATTTTCTAAATAACTCTCTCAGGGTAAAAACTATTATATTCATCTTACAACTGCAGAAGCTGAGACAGAGACACATTAAACTTACCCAAGGCCATATCTGAAAATAGGAGAGAATAGAGTCAAACCCGGGCAGCCTGGCTCTGAATCCAGCTCTCATCTTGTTGGCTGTGCTGTCTTTTCAGAGACTGACATCTCCTGTAAGTGTAGGTACATCAAATTCCCAGAAGTTAAGTGAGAACTGGAAAATGGTGAGTAGGAAAACATGTTAATATCACAAGGAATTTTAAATAGTTATTAAAACACAGAAAGGGGCTTATATCTCCCTAAATTTTGTAATGAGCACAGTGAATTTCTCACCTGGCAAGAATTAAAAGTCTCTGTGAATTTATAACAGATTATATCTGTCCACTCTCTTTGATGCCCACTCTCAGAAAACTGAGGCCGACATTTGGATCTAACACATACAGCCACATATTACATGCTGCTCTCCTACAAAGGTTTCAAGAGAGACAGACACAATTTACAACACATTGAAGGGTAACATTTTTTGCTAGAGATGAATTTTGCATGGTGCCCAGCAGGGGAGGAATGTAGAACACATGGACATTCTCTCTTCAGTTCTACCCTTAAATGATCCTTAGATTCTGAAAACAGCTATCTCAGAATTCAGTAAGGATACTATTCTTGAATATGATATGAATGACTGAAAAACAATATTTTATTTAAAACAATTGGTTGGATATAAAATCTCTGAAATTGAGATTTTTACTTAAAATGAAATACATATGAATTTAATAAACACTTTAAAACATCTTTATTTTCAAAGGTAAACATGAAGATTAAGAAGAAAGGAAAAAGTGTTATACAGAAAACATTCCCATATTTGACATATATATGTTTTTTGTTATACAGAAAACATTCCAAATATTTGACATATTTGTGGTTTTGGCAATTATACGTAGAACCTCTGGAATACACCTACACAACAGATGTTTTAGAGGGTTTTGTTTGTTACAAGCATAACAGAGCACACCACAAGAAGTATGTCACTAGATACAGTTAAAAAATAGTAATACGTCCCCTAACTAAAATAATGGTAGGTTTAAAATTAGCTGTATATTCATCTTTGTAGATACAAATTCCTAGGACGGTCAGAAGCTATGTTCTCTTTGATGTTTTGGATGTTTTTTTCCCATTTATGAATTTATCATCACGGGGCCTGAAAACTGAAATAACTGAGGGTTCATGAACAGGTATTAGTGATATGATTCTACAAAATTTGTAACAAGTTAATTTGACACTAATATAATTTACACAAATTGTTACTGCCCCTAAAATCATTGCTGTTTGTTTAGATATAAATAAATGTATTTGATAAATATAATCTGCATACTTTTATAATCCGTGGTGGTATTTCAAAGTTCAGGTGGAATGAAGAAAAGGGAAAAAAATTGAGGGAGAGAAGAAAGTAGAAAGAGCACATTGGTCCTTCCTTCCTGCCTCACGGACGACTGTTCCAAGGCTTGTTGGTTTCTTACCTGTTACCATCACACCCACAACCAGGAAGGACAACTCGGACCTGTATACAGAATGTACTTGGGTGAAGGTGCCAACCTCCCTGGGTCACTAAGGTTAGTGTATATGACTCTGCTGAGAAGGATGGATGTCAAGTGAGGGAGGAGGGATAACAGGAATTACATGTATAAGGTGAACGTGAACACAAAAACATGTGTCTAATTTTCCAATAAAAAGATAAAAAAATTTAGGTCAATATGAATATATAAACATTGAATGGATTTAATTATTTACTCACTTATGCATATGTGGTCAATCACACCTGGTATTTATATCTATAATTTATGCATTGTTATTCATATGTAAATTATAGAACAAATCATATTAGATTATATATTATAATTATATGTAGTAAACTTCTATCATTATAAATGCATCTAATATTTATATAATTAATAATATATCAAATTATTTGATTAAATGTGTATATAAACCAAATTTTACATAGGTATCATAAACTATCAATACAGAGCTATTATATTTTCATAACATCTTAATTTAAAAATTTAATTCAAACTCTGTGTTCACATTTTAAATATTAGCTACTTCCATCCAAGTTGTGTGTCATGTAGCACATTTGGGGATCCGTATAAGATGCCATTACTGGAAACTGAATCTCAAACCACAAGTATCCCTTCATGTCACCTTAAGAACATTATTTGTTTAATTTGCTTTATGAATATAAATTCATCTGCTTCATGATGTGGGTAAACTATTTACTGTATTACTTTTAACATATATTATAATAAAATACTTGTTTGTAATGACATCCAACATTTGGACTTGTGAGGTCATTCCCTCTAAATAATTCATAAACGTGTATTCAATTTCTTTGTCTCTTTTTCTACTATTACTTCAGGTGGCTTTTATAAGCATTTGAGCTATCATTAATTGAAGTTGTTTCAGGTTACATATCTTCCCCCAAACAGTACTTTGTGGTTGGAAATTAAATCATTTCAAAAGTGCCCTGTAATGTGAGATACTTTGTGAGGTCTTAAATACAAGGTGATACCCTTTCTGAGGTACAACTTTGAGAAAATACCACTTTATATTGAGTCACATATGACAGTTTTCTATTCTGCCCTAAGTAAAAGTCAACAAAGCAGAAAGTCATTTGCTGTCGACACTTTCAGCAGTTGGCATTTTTCTTGCTGTGAGTTTCTCTAATTGACTTGCTCTCCTAGGAGTCTGTGAACAAGCACTGATTGACACCCACTCTGCGCCAGCGGTGGGACACAGGAGAAAGTAAGCAGATGCTTTCCCTGCCCTCAGGGCGCCTCCAGCCTAGCAGAGAAAACAAGCGCTGAGCACGTTATTATTGGAAGAAATACACATTTAAAGAAAACTGCAAAGAGCATGTATATGATCCTATAAGATCATTCACTGCAGGCATCCGACCCAGACTGACAGACTCAGGATGGCAGCCTGACTTCCTGACGCATGTGCCAGGTTCGAAACCCAGCTCTCCCTTTAGTAGATTTGTGTCATGGGCAAGTTACTTAACGTTGTATTCTTGGTTTCTTCTATTTTAAAATGATGATTATTAAAAAATACTACTATATAGTTTGTGCTGAAGATTAGTTGAGTAAATAGTAAATCAATTTAAATATGTATTCATTTTAATGTTAAATGCTCATAGATTGAATAATTGTGTGAGTGTGTGTGTGTGTGTGTGTGTGTGTGTGTGTGTAATAGAATAGAAAGCCTGGTGCATAGTAAGTGTTCTTTGGGTTAGTTGTAATTATATTTTTTTCTAGGATTTAGTTTTTAATACAGCTTTAGGTTCACAACACAACTGAGCAGAAGATACAGAGATTTCCCATATGCCCTCTGCCTAAACACCTGAGTAGTTTTCCCCTTTATTGGAATCCCTACTGGAGTGGTTCATTTGTTACAATTGATGAACCTAATTGACATATCATAATCACCCCAAATTAAGAGTACATTAGGATTCACTCTTGACGTATATTTTGTAGGTTTTGACAAATGTATAATGGCACCTATCTATATCCACCATTCCTCTCTTACAGTTTTAACTGCCCTGAAAATCCTGTGTGTCCCGCCTATTCACCCTTCCTCCACCCGGCTCCTGACAGCCACAGATCTTTTTGCGAACCTCCATTGTTTTGCCTTTTCTAGAATGTCTTACAGTTGGAATCATATATAGCCTTTTAAGAATTGTCTTTTTTCACTTAACAATATGTATTTGAGGCTCCTCCGTGTCTTTCCATGATTTGATAGTTTATTTCTTTTTAGTACTACATACTATTCTGTTGTCCTGACTTACCACCATTTACTCATCCATTCATCTACTGAGGGACATCCTGATTACTTTCAGCTTTTGACAATGATGCATAAAGCTGCTATAAACATCCATGTGCAGGCTTTTCCATGGGCATAAATTTTCAGCTGCTATAAGTAGATAGCAAAAAGCATCATTGCTGGATGGTATGGAAGGAGGATGTTTAGTTTTGTAAGAAAGTGCCACACTTTATCAGTTTGTATTCCCACCAGCAGTGAATGCACTGCTCTCCATCCTCCTTGGCATTAGATGTTGATAGTATTCTGGATTTTGGCCATTTTAGTAGGTGTGCAGTTCTATCTCATTTTTAATTTGCATTTCCTTGATGACGTATGATGTGGAGCAACTTTTCATGTGCTTATTTGCCATCTGTATATCTTCTTCGTAAGGTGTCTGTTAAGGACTTAGGCTCATTTTTTAATTGGGTTGTTTGTTCTCTTATTGTTGAGTTTTAAGAGTTCTTTGTATATTTTGGATTACAGTCCTTTATCATATATGTCCTTTGCAAATAATTTATCCTGGTCTACGGCTTATTGTCTCATTCATCTGGCATTGCATTTGCAGAGCAGATTTTAATTTTAATGAAGTCCAACTTATCAATTGTGTCTTTCACCGATTATGGCTTTGATGTTGTGTCTAAATAGTCATCACCAAAGGTTATCTAGTTTTAATAGTATGTCATCCTCCAGGAGTTTTTTTTTATTCCCACTTATGTTTTATTTTTTAATTTAATTTTTAAAATGTATTATTATGGGTACATATTAGTTGTATGTATATATGTGGTATATGTGATTTTTTTTCATTTTTTTTAAATTATACTTTAAGTTCTGGGGTACCTGTGCAGAACAAGCAGGTTTGTTACATAGATATACACGTGCCATGGTGGTTTGCTGCACCCATCAACCCGTTACCTACATTAGGTATTTCTCCTAATGCTATCCGTCTTCTACCCTCCCACCCCCGGACCGGCCCTGGTGTGTGATGTTCCCCTCCCTGTGTCCATGGGTTCTCATTGTTCAACTCCTACTTTTGAGTGAGAACATTCGGTATTTGGTTTTCTGTCCTTGTGTTACTTTGCTGAGAACCATCATTTCCAGAGTCATCCATGTCCCTCTGCAAAAGACATGAACTCATCCTTTTTTATGACTGCATAGTATTCCATGGTGTATATGTGCCATATTTTCTATATCCAGTCTATCACTGATGGGCATTTGGGTTGGTTTCAAGTCTTTGCTATTGTGAACACTGCCACAATAAACATATGTGTGCATGTGTCTTTATAGTAGAATGATTTATAATCCTTTGGGGTTTTATAATGGGATTGCTGGGCCAAATGGTATTTCTAGTTCTAGATCCTTGAGGGATGGGAGTTTTATCTTTTGCATTTTACTGCTGATTTTGAGTTAATTTTTGTAAAGCATGTAAAGTCTTGACTTAGATTCTTTTTATTTGTTTTTTCTTTGTTGTTGTTGTTGTTGCTTCTTGCATGTGGATATACAGCTGCTGCAGATCCATTTGTTGACATCTATCTTTACTGCATGGTATTGTCTTTATTTTGTCAGAGATGTATTGACTATATTTTTGTGTGTCTGTTTCTGGCCTCTCTATTCTGTTCCATTGATCTATTTGTACATTCTTTCACCAACACTACACTCTCTTGATTATTGTCCCTTTATTATAAGTACTGAGTCTTGAAGTTAGTGTCAGAACCCCAACTTTGTTTGTTGTATTGTTATGCTTTTTATACAGCATGGAGGAAAAACTATTTAATATAAAAATATAAATGGTGACTGAAATTCAATATGGTAGAGGGTGAGTGAAGAATAAAGGAAAAATGGAAGCCATGACAGGTAGAGAGGGAGGCAAATGGCCAACCCTCAATTAGGAAATATTTAGATGTTAAGATCTTACAGAGGGACAGAAAGCTGAAGCCTAGAGACCAAAGGAAAGAAGGCAATTTAATTATCCTGCTGAAGGCAGGTAGTTTTTTGTTGTTGCTATTGTTTGCTGACAAGAGAGTGCAAAGTTAATAAATAGTAAGAGATAGAAATTAGACCTTCAGGAAATGAGAGAAAAAAATGGTAGAGGAAAGGCAGAGCGTACAAAAGAAAGAAAGGACCTAGGAAGTCCACTGACTTTCTCTAAAAGATAAGAGGCATCAACTCCCTTCTTACCACTTTTTGCCACATGAACAGTTAGTTTTGTCCTTATTCAGTCATTTTGTCAAGTTCTTAATTTTCTTCTCTGCGTTTACTGAATATGGCGGAAACTGCTGGTGCTCCATCAAGCCACTAGAGGGAATTCCTTTTCTTCCTCAAGCCCTTCCTCACCTTATCCCAAGCTCCAGTTACAGGGGTCTCCTACATTCTTCAGGATTTGTATTCTGTTCATGTTCCATGAGGAAGAGAGATAAGTACAATATAGCTCTGTGATT
Organism: Pongo pygmaeus; assembly: GCF_028885625.2. Taxonomy (NCBI): domain Eukaryota; kingdom Metazoa; phylum Chordata; class Mammalia; order Primates; family Hominidae; genus Pongo; species Pongo pygmaeus. Next base: position 115,167,019 of record NC_072387.2, on the reverse strand, counting down.
CTTTCCGGTATCTTCTCATTATTTCCAGCAACCATTGAGGTTTCCGGTAAAGAAGGACTTAGGAAATATTTTTTGAATCATGAGCTGCTAATAGGTCAGTAAATAGGATTTATTAAACACAGCTGTATTCAAGACTCTGACCTGCATGGGCCTTAGGGAAATACAAAATTTACAAACTGATGTGATTTTCTTACCAGTAAGAAATCTTATGAAAGATTAAATTAAAAAATTATAAATGGGGGCAACTCAATCACATAAAAGTAATATATCCATGTGACTGAAACACTAGGGAAAATTTAGAAGTAGAATTTAAGTGAGAATTTCAAGCAGGCTTCTGAAAGATTCTACAGGATGAAGTAAGAATTGCCCATATGCCAATTGCCTATGTGAAATCACAAAAACAGAAATCAATAAGGCGTGTATGGAAGTACAGAGTGATTGCCTAGTTAGAAAAAGAGCATGAAGGGATCAGTTAAGACAAACAAGAAGAGCTTAATGCTTATCTGCGATAAGTTGGTAGAGCAAAATTAAGCACTTCCCAGTATACTGATAGATGTTAATTTCCACTCTACCATGTGAAATTTTGCAACTATGAGCAAGCTATTTAATATTCTGTAACTTGGTTTTCTTACAAATAAAATGCAGTTAGTAATAACTAACTCATGAATGATTAAATAGGCTAATGTATTTAAAGAAATTAGAATAATGCTTGCAATATTATAAATGTTCAGTAAATATTAGCATTGTTGTTAATCATCTCTAACCTTCAGCCTGGGATCTTCTACATACATTCTTACTCACATCTAATGAATATAAAATGTTGCATCAAAATGACTGTTCTAAAATTAAGTGGTTTTCTCACGTCACAATTGCACAGAATTCTTCAATGGTTGTCTAATACCATCAGTCCTAGCAAGTTATCCAGAAATCCTTTCCAATGTGGTTTTGCCAAGCTTTCTAGTTTCATCGAATAATAGTTATCTTTTTATTACTTGCAGTTGAGTTGAACTGCAGGCATTACAAATTACTTGCATATAGTAGGCCAAAACAAGATCTTTCTTCTCTCCCTTCCTCTGCCCATCGGAGACTGTATTTATAATTCTGACTTACACACATCTCTTCATTGAGGTGAGCAGTTCCCCATCATTTTAAATTTAGTTAAATGATATTTATTTAGCATAGCTTCTTTCACCAGAATGTAGAGTTGAAGGCTCTCTTCTCGGTCCACTTAGTTCATTTTTTAGGTAAGTATGCACCTGCACTTAAGTCATTGAAATTAGTGTGTGCTTGATTATTTGTCAGTCCATGATCCATTCTATGCATGACACTGTGGATATCAAAAATTTACAAACAATATCTTCTTCTCCTTATCTTCAAAAGGAAGATGGAGTTTGAAACATAGTATGTATCTAAAGAAGATTTTCGAAAGACTGAGTAACTAAAAAAATATAATAACAAATGCTCAAAGTCTATCTAAATTGGTGTTTCTTCACGTCTGACTGTATATATGGAATACCTTCAATAATGTCATGTAGATATAAGGAGAAGAGTATATGTGTAAATAATTTTACTGTAAATAATATTAGGTAGTAAGTGTTACAGTAGATGCATGGCAATGGAGTATTTTTCATCTGAAGAATCTGGGAAGAACTTGTTACTTTGTGGAATAAGACTTTTTTTAAAAATTCTAATTTGATTAGATACATAGAACCTAGAAGAGCTGTGGTTTTATGTTTAAGAAAGTAGAGAATACAGAAGAGAAATCATACAGTTTTCAGACCGCAAGAAAGACTGATTGAGTAACATTATCAAATATACCAACATCAATTTGGAAATATTCCAAATCATCAGATCGTGGGTAAGCTGTTCAGTAACATCATTCAGCTAGACTGAATGATGTAAAAAATAAAAACGTAAAATAACCGAGGTTGTCATAAGTTTTTTACTGTGATGAAAGAAGATAGCCACAATAAAAAGGAGTCTGCAAAATATTAAAACAGGAGCTTGTCTGTAAAGGATTTTATTAAGAGCTTCATTTCCAAAGATGTTGCTGTAATTCAGGGTTTCTTGATGTAAGAGACAGCTGGAATTGATAATAGCATTTCTCAAGGCTGTCATTAGTTCTGCAATATTAGCTTAAAATTAGTATGGAGGACAATGCAAAGTTCATACAGATTTTTGGTTTAGTTCCTTACAGCACATAAAAGATAAAATGATATATTTTAATAAGGTATCAGGACCTGTTTTCTTCAGAAAAGTCTCGATTTTTAAGAGTATATTATCAGTATATAAATATAAATATATAATATTCTTTATTAAACATATGGAAACTAAATTGTAGTCATGTTGTAATCTAATTACAGAAAAATTCACTTCAAAAACAACAGGTTTTCCCTTAAAACAAATATATTTTCACTGAATTATTTATTATAAATCTATTAGGGGAGGATTTATAATATATTAGTAAAACATGCATATTATCTGTTCAATAAACAACGTAAATTTGTTAACCGATATATCAATAGGAAACTTGTTATCAAGACAATGTTATATGTTATCCATTGGATTCTATATGATTATTGGTAACTCCAGGATATGCTTCCATTAGCACATAACCTCATTCTGTCAAGGGCCAAGTGTGCAGACTGGATACATCCAAGACATCTTATCAACCCAAATTCTCTATAAATACTCAAAAAGCTAAACAAAGGATATTTGTCTGCCTAAGTGATATAATTACACCTAAACTTTTGGTGGGCAGGAATCATTGTGTCAGCAACAGAAAGAAAAGCAATATGCAGACACTTATATTTATTTTCTATATTGACAGCAAATTGTGGAAAACAGTATTTTATTTGAACTTATGGAAAACACAGAAATGCAAACACGACATTGCATTGGCCATGGATGTAAATAACACCAGCAATATAGCTTTCAATATTTCCAATCATATGCTATAGTTGTTAACCATGAGCATATTTAATTGCTCACCCACTATTTCGACCTTCGATTTTTCTGTCCATGTATCTATAGGCCTCTGCTTGGAGTTTTAAAGGATCTAGGAACACGTATGACAAAAGTACTATATTTTCATTACCTTTGTAAATATCTTAGCAATAAAATCTCCTTCCCTATATGTAGATTGATAATCTGCTTTAATGTAGTTTTAAAATAGCATTTTATAATCAATTCTAACTAGTAAAGCAAGTTCTCTATGTAAAAGTGTGAACTACAGCAGCACAATTTACAATTTACAATTGCAGAAATATAGAACCAGTCCAAATGCCCATCAGTCAACGGGTGGATAAACACATTGTGGTATATATGTATCATATATATGTATATATATCGTAGATTACTACTCAGCCATAAAAAGGAACAAAATAAAGACATTTGCAGCAACCTGGATGGAATTGGAGGCCATTATTTTCAGTGAAGTAACTCGGGAATGGGAAACCAAACATCCTATATTCTCACCCATAAGTGGAAGTTAAGTTAACCTATGAAGATGCAAAGGCATAAGAATGATACAATGGACTTTGGGGAGAGTCTTTTGGAAAGGGTGAGGGGGGTGAGGGATAAAAGACTACACATTGGGTACAGTGTACACTGCTCGGGTGATGGGTGCATCAAAATCTCAAAAATCACCACTAAACAACTTATTCATGTAACCAAACACCACCTGTTCCCCAAAAACCTAATGAAATAAAATAATAAATAAATAAATAAAAATAAAAGTGTGAACTACAGCCTCAGTATCTTAATATATTGATAAAGCACAATGAAGAATTAAAGGAGGATTGTGCACAAATAAATTGTGCAATCAAGTCACCATCCAGTAGCCCTGTGAAGGAAACAGGGAGACTCGGATCACTAGAGGCATAGGAATGTCACTCTAGGGTGTGAACTCGGAACTGAAATACTTAAAAGAGGTAGAGCTGGACAAGTCAGAGATAGTGGCATCCCATGGCTACTGATTGAAACAAATCTTTTCTGTAACAGAGTGTCCCAATTTAGCATCACACGACTCCTATTTAAGAACAAACAATGAGTTTTCAATCAATAAACACAAATATATGAGAGTTTGGACCACTGAGATTGAAAATCAGCAACGACAAATAAGTGAATATGCATACATACAAGTTTTAATGTGTCCAAAGACAAAAATATTAGAATTTTTGATACAAAATATGGAATAATTATATATGAATATTTTATTAAAAAAGACACAATTTCAAAGACTGATCAGCAGTAACACATTATCAGGGGTAAATGCAGAAGTTTGAAAACAAAACTTCTAGGCTGTATGTCTAAATATATATCATATAACATTAATTATATAGGTATATTTAATTATTTAAATTTGAAAGTCAACATAAAGTTTACCAATATATTAAACAGAGTTGAAAAGAAACAGAGAAATGGAAAATACAATCTAGTAAATAATATAAGATAAAGTGAAATGTTAAGAAGTAAGACTAAAATATGAAATAATCATAAAGATTTATTAAAGACAGAATGAGAAGATCACACACACAACAATTAGAGACAGTAGAGAAAATGAGTGAGAGATAATATTTGAAGATATGATGGCTGAAAATATTCCAAATCTCATTAAAATATAAATCTATAGATATAAATGGTACAATGTACTTGGGACAAATAAAAATAAACATACATATCTTGTAATAAGGATTAATTGGAAGCTATTATCTTTAAAATCAGGAGCAACACAAAGATGCTTGCTTTCTTAGATTCTCTTCAACTATGTACTAGATCATGGAAACAATGCAGGGAAAGAAAAGGAATAAAAACATAAGAATTTGGAAGAAGTAACTATAATTATATTATCTACTTTGAAATTAAAAAGAAATATTACAGGCAGACTACTCACAATAATATGAGAGTAGCACGTTATACAGGTATAAGCTCTCTGGAAAAACACTGGAATATGTTTAGTATGTACACCAAAGTCAAAATTTTAAAATTTCATTTAAAAACACATTTCATTAATCACATCTCAATAAAGCAGTCAGAAACAAACAGCAAAAACCCATTATATACACTATCAATATAAACAACAAACCAACTAAAAATACATCTTACAAAATGCCTACAGAACGTGGAAAAAATTAAAACTCTACATTAAAAAGACCGTAAACATACAGAGTAAATACCATGTTCTTGGTTGGAAAGAAATAGCATTCCAAAGATGTCAATTCTCCCAAAGTTGAGATATATTCTATGAAAGTCCAAATACCAACAGTTTTTTTTTTCATGGATCTGGTCAAGCTAAATCTCAAATGTATATAAAAGAAAGAACAGCCAAGAAACTAAAGAAGTGGAGGATTAGATATAATCCATAAATAATCAAAATTTAAAATAAAACAATGAAAATTAAGGGCTAGAATAGAAGCCTCAGAACATATTTATGGAGTTTCAATATATGACAAAGCAGGCCTGGTGGGTCCTGTTTAATAAACTATTAATATATATTTTTGATGCATAAACAAAACCTGATATCAGACTTCTGCTTCACAACACACACACACACACAAACACACACACACACACACATCTCTTTTAGAAAATAAAACTATATTTTTCTGACCGTATAATAGGAAAGTATTTTCTTAACAGACCCAATGTGCTAATTAAAATAACAGATTGATACACTCAACTACCTTTACATTTAGAAGTTCTGTTCAATAAAGGAGAGTTTAAAAAGTGAAGATGAATCAAAATCTAGAAGATATTCACAACATACACAACGGACAAGTATTGAAACACAAAATATAAATTATCAAGTCAGAGACACTTATTCAAAAGAAATTTTGAACAGTAACTTCACAGAAGAGGAAACATGTATGTTCAACGTCATCCCAAATTAAAAAAACGGAGGTTACAACCACAATGAGAAATCATTTTACACTTGTGAAATAAAGGAAAAAAGGAGCATAACGGTATGAACTATTGGATAAGATATGAATCAACAGGAACTCTTATACATTTCTGCGGGAAGATAACGGTAGAACCAACTTGGAAAACAATTTGGCATTTGTACAGCATACAACCCAGAAATTCCATGCATAGTTACGAAGTGAAGAAATTGGCAGGAACCAGCAGATGGTAACCAAAGCAATCCCTAGCTGCCCTCATTGCTCATTAGCATAAGACACTCCCACCAGCGTCATGACAATTTATAAGTGCTATGGCAATATCTAGGAAGTTGCTGTCCCTCTCCATGGCAACCAGCTGGAAATTGCCGCCCTTTTCCTACAAAATTCTAAATAACTAGAGTCTCAATTTGCATTAGCCTGACCCTTAATTTGCAGGTAATTGAAGGAGGGTATAAGTGGAAATAAGTACAGTGGCCAAGAGCCCATCCTTTGGGGACTCTTGGAGCACTGCCTGTGAGTTAGACCTGCTCCGAAAGGAGCATCACGGCTCAATGAGAGATTGCTGTCTAACAACACGGACTTGACCTTGAATTCCTTCCCGGGTGAAGCCAGGAACCTCCCTGGGCGAAACCCCAGTTTGGAGGCTCGCTTGTCCTGAATCAGTTATAACTTGGAGAAATGTCTGCAGATGTGCTTCAGGAGTCATGTTCAAGATATTTCAGAAAACATTATTTCCTCAGAGAAGGGATGAATTATTTGCTTTATACTACCAAAAAGAGAACCGCTTACAACAGTAAAAATGAATGGACTAAATCTACATGGATCATCCCAGATAAAGGTTAGAAACCTGAAGTTGAGAGAAAGCGATTCCCAGAGGACTGCATACAGAATAAGGCTACTTTTGTAAAGCTTAAAACTAAATAAAACTTAAAAATATGTTTCCTAGCAATGCATATGTATGTGATAAAATAATTTACCAAGGCAAGAGAAAGCTAAACACAAGACCCAAGATAGTGGTGACATGAGTGAGAGGCAGGAGATGGGGTAAGGACGAGGTAGGAAAGTTGGTGCCAATTATTACTACATTCAGTTTCTTTGGTGATGTGACAGATTTAGTTTGTATACGTTATTTTTCTTTATAAAAATACATAACATATTGGGTTTGGTATGTATTAAATATTTTATATTAATAATAAAGAAAAAATTATAGGTGATGCATATGAACACTGGTAAAGGATTTACAAAAAACAAAAATCATACATTAGCAAATTTTTTGACAAGGGGAAGTAATATTTCTAACATTTTCTTCCATAAAATTATATATAGTTTTGGAATTTCAACTTTTAAAAATTTTGCTACTTGCCACTTTTATGTTGAGATGCTCTCAGGTACATTCATGAAATTTGGGATATATTCTCTGTGTCAATGGAAATGGTACCAGAACAGAAATTGGGAAAAATAGGTTCAAGTGAGAACTTTACAATTAACTCTCAGTAATTTTGGTCAAGTCACTGTAACTTCTCTGAATGTCTTTCTCAGTGAAATTAGGAATTTAATGAAGTGCTCTCTGAGGTTCCTTCCAACTCTAAAATTTTATGCAAGCGTGACTCTAATTTGTTATAAACACAAATATTAGAATAATGCTGAGGAAATTGGATTGCGTTGGTATTGTTTAATGGCTTCTGAATTATTAGAAATTACGATGAAAATGCTTTTTAAACATTTATTTGGCTTCTTTCCACAAATAAACTTATAAATAAATCTGTTACATAATCTGAAAAATGAGGATAATTAATATACACATGCCAAATATCAAGGCAAGAGAAATTAAATTGTAGTTTCATTACTTTGTGGGCACAGCAATACGTTGGAGTCAACAATGTACTCAATCGAAAATTTAAAAGTTAATGTACTTACCTGATGTAGTAATTCACAATTTACATATGAATTGGATTCAGGCCCATTTTGTTTGTCTGTTTGTTTTTCCACATACAGTAAAGAAGTATTAACAACTACCAACTGGATGTTTTTCAACAGTTCAAAAACTATTTGTTTTTATGAAAGTTTTTACATATAGCTGAATAACAACAACAACGAGTTTTGGAAGGAGTACCCTTAAGAGAAATGATAGGTGATCAAACATCAGATTTCTCAATATTTCTGTCTGCGTGTCAAGTGAAATATGGGATTCTACTTGATTTAATTTTTGAGATTCAATGAGATAATTTGTATTCATTAAAATACCAAGAAAGCCTTGAGTATGATTGCTTGCAAGAGATGTTAGAAATCACTAAGCAATGTGAAAATATAAGCAGATGAATTACCTATTAAATCTAATAATTTCCCCAGAAACAGATTTTGACAGAGTTCTGACTTTTAAGAGAACCATATTATTACTTTGCCTAGTGTAACTGTCAAATGCATGTACAATTATGAAATAATTCACAATGTTCTTTCAAATGCAGCTTTCCCATTAGCTTATATTTTTAACTTAGGTAAGTTGGGTTTTTTTCCATAAAAGAAGCCAAAATATTTCTCCTGGGAAATACTTCCATTATGTAATTTAATTGTTACATTTACATTGTATTACTGTCTGATAAATAGGCCTTTTCATTGATAAATCAAATTTACAGAGACAAATGTATAGCAATAGTAATAAGAACATTTTAGTATAACATATACTCTGCTTAAAGCACTCACAAGATGATATTCTCAACATATACTCTACTGCTCATCTCTTACTTCCACAGCATCTTCATTTGGACCTACTGTGTTTGAAATGTTGCAGTCATTATCCAGAATAGCATTCCTAAAAAGAAATAAAATTATTTAATTGATTAGCTATATAAACGGATCAGTCATTTCAACAATACATATATCCAAGTCACATTTCTCTAGTCTTCATACCTATAAAGCTGCAGAATGATCTCCTGCCTTGGCCCACTGAAGATGGTCTGTTTCTTCATATCTTCAAGCAGCAAGTGCCAGTGAATGGATATCTTGTATGAGTAATCCAGTTTTAAAGCACATTTTACTGAAAGGTTTCCTATTTGTTTTAATAAATAATGCCAAAGATATGGTTATCTACTGTGGTATAACAGACCACCCCAACATTTAGTGACTTAAAATAATAATTATTTTTTGTGTCCCCAAATCTGTACTTTGTGTAGGGCTTGGCAGGAATGGCTCATCTCTGTTCCACAAGGCATCAACTAGGATGGCTTGGCAGGGACTGGCATTTTCATTTCCAAGGCAGCTCCCCAACACAGCTGATGAGTGCTGGCTGGCAGTGTGCTGAGATCTCAACTGTGGCTGTCATTGGGGGCCACTCTGATGGAGGCCCCTGGATTTTTTACAGTTAAATATGTTTTCTACTATATCACTTCATTTCTTTTTCCAGAAACACTGGCAGCTAAGCTGCATTTTATTTGTTGGTTTCTTCAATAATAAATATTTCACTGTTTCTTCTAATCCTTTGTTTCCATTTATTTTATTTCATTCCTCATTTTATCCCTTTTTTCTCAATTCCATTTTATTATACTTAAGGTGCTTTTAATATGGCTATCATACTATTGATAGTGTTATTTCTTTCTTAGTCTTCTTATATAAGCCCTATACGTTCACATTTCATCTCCTTTGGTTATCTTTCCATTTCTTCACCAAACCTCTTTGCTCTCTTTTTTTATAGCTGGTTCACTCAAAATGTCTTACTTTGCCATTTTTGAAATTTATTTTCATTATTTTATGTACCAAATAAAATTTTAAAATACTTTATCGTGGTGGGAGGTACCAGTGATGTCCAAATAAGTGTTTATATTAATTGTTGGGTTTTTTTTTTTTGTCTGTTTTTTGGAAGGTTAAGAAAATCTCATTCAGAAAGTAAGTTGTTTAAAAATTCTGGACCAAATTTACCACACATCAAGCAGATACTTACGAAGTTGTTTGGTAGACATTAGTAGTATTTACTAATGTCTGCTTCTCCTTGTAAGCAAATGCATATCTATATTTACCCCTGTTACTAGGAAAGAAATCTTGTCTTTGGCAGTGGAAAACCCATGGAGGGTTTACCGGTTTCTCTCTGCACCCTTGTTGCAATGATATTCTAAGCAGGGTTGTGATAAATTGGTTTGATCAAACAAAATTAGAGGTATCTGGCTTGTGGAGAACAGCTGCTTTGCAGTATGGTCTGAGACCCACAGCAGTTCTGTGTACATGGGGAATAAACTTTTATTGTATTATGTCAATGAGAATGTGGGTTTGTTGTTACTGTATCATGATTAATAGAGATGGGTTAATAATTTTTATACCATTTTTCTCCTTTGACTATTAAGAATTCCATGTGACTATGAGAATATGCAATACAGTGCCACTCTCCTTTGCTTTCATTGATCTATGAAAACATGAAAAACTATAATCTTTCGAATTACTGTATCCAGAATTTTTCCTGTCTCTATTCCTATCTAGTTAAGTGATATTCCAGGCTCCCATGAGTCCTTGCAGTTAATCCTTTTCATCTTTGTTATTTATATTTCTTCAAACTAAAGGCTGTATTCAATGGCAAATCTATGCGTGGATAAAGACTGAGAAGAGGAATAGAGGTGAGTCTGACTTGAGAGATCCTTTCCATGCTCCTCCTGATTATGGTACCAAAGTTGCACGTCTTTCAAGAGCTCCTTTGCATTGATATTTTGGGAAACAGTTATTTGTTCTGCCTTCTTCCTGCCCAGTGATATATTTACAACCTTGGTGTTGACTTGCCAATATATTTCTGCTCTAGTTAAATTAATTTATCTGTAACTTTTTTTAATCTTAGTGATTTCCTAAATTTTCTGTTGTGTTACAATTTTGAATATGTGATTTTTGTGGGGATAGCAGCTTTATCAACTAAAATATAAGAAAGTTAAACGAAGAGCAGCTAACTACTACCATAAACTAAAGATATTAATATAAGCTATTAAACAAAGGGCAGAAACATCTGCTAAAAAGTTTATCCTACGTAAGAAGTGCTTAGAGCAAAGATACAATTATAAATAAGAAGGTACTTAAGACTGTGAGTACTTTTTAAATAACTCAAAAGCTGACACAGTTGAGCAACTCATTTGTATATTTGAGAGCATCTAATAAATAAAAAAGTATCATTATATGTTAAATATGTAGATGGCTGGAAATATATATGTATATAGGTATATAAAGTATACAAATATCAGCATGATATATTTCCTAAGCAAAAACTAAATCTTCATTAAGATTTTCAGGAAAATGTTACTGAGTATCTTCCATATTCCCTTTTCACTAAAACATAAGATATTTTCCATTATATAAAACCAAGTGCATATCTTAAATATTGTACATCTCAACTGCATTAGTCTAATTTCACATGGCTATACAGAAATACATGAGACTGGGTAATTTATAAAAGAGAGGTTTAATTGACTCACAGTTCTGCAGTGCTGGGGAGGCATCGGGAAACTTAGAATAATGACAGAAGAAAAGCAGAAGAGATGGAGTGCAAGCAAGAGAAAGGCCAGATGCTTGTAAAACTATCAGATCTCCTGAGACTCACTCCCTGTCATGAGAACAGCATGGGGGAAAAGTCCCCCATAATCCAATCACCTCCCATCAGGCTTCTCTGTCGACACATGGCGATTACAATTCAAAATGAGATTGTGTGGGGACACAGAGCCATACCATACCACCAACCCACATTCTACAGCTTTCAATTTTCTGAGAATTAAATATATTATTTTAGTCTGGGAATATTTGACACGTTTTGTTACTACAGAGTGTTAAGAGACAGAGTCTTCATTATAAATGTTAGAATATAGTTGACTTGTTTCCATAACTACTGTTTGAATCTGAATTTAGAGACACGTTCTTTCAAATGCATGCATTTGCATATACTGGAGGATGGGAAGTATTTGGTACAAGAGTACAAGACTAGAAATGAATCAAAGGTAGGAGTAAATTTGGGATAATTCACCAGCACTTCTGGTCAATGGCTTCTGAAAACAAAAAGGTAATTATTTTTATATGTGCCTTTCTATGATGCTTCCTATTAAGCAACTGGAGAAATGTAATAAACAAGGATTGGTGAGCATCTTCCTTAGTGAGATGTTTTTGGAAGAATTGGATAATTGAGTGAAAAATGGTGAGAAACTCCTGTTTCTGATGTTGCTCCATGTTGGGATGCTTTTATATTCTCAGAGAATGAGTCATTGAGAGCCAATTGTGATGATAAACAATGGTTTTACCATGGTTGGATATGGTTCTCTGTACTGGTACCCTTTAAGTCAGTGGCACTAATCAGTCAGTCACTGTCATGCTTTGTGTTGGTCCATCATATGGTATGCCATCTTAGAGAACATCCTGATGAGTCCTTAGACATCTTTTCAATTTGAACATTGGGGCTCCTCATTCGGGTAAAAACTATGGACAGTCAGCGACACTGTTGCAATGGCCCCTCATAGCAGATTGGATCACAATGCACTTGTTTACATTTATTTTCTAGCTACAAATGTACACATGATTCCAAGTAATTTCTATATCATTATAACTAAAATAAACAGTTGATAATTAAACCAAAAATGCCTTAATAGCTGCTTGTCTATATAATGTCAATAACTTGTTTCACCACATATGCTAATTTTTTGTGTATGTAGTAGCATATTGATAGGGCAACAATGTGCTAAAAATAGAACATTACAATAGATAATAATGCAATATTATTTAATAAAACTAAATGTTAGCTTAAGTAACCAGTTATCACAAGACACTTAGACCATCTATATAGCTCTCACTATAGAACAGTTTCCTAACAGCAAATAATAACCCATCAAGTAATTTTCTCGTGTCCACAGGCAATTTTACTTCTTTACAGCAAATGAAAAAATGATGGTTGAAGCCCATACAAAGGTTCAAATACAATAGTACTTGCTAAACTTTGTGCGGACATGGAAATATTATCTGTAAGATGCTATGTTATCCAAAAGTGTGTGTGTGTCTGTGTGTTGCATATACATGTGTATATGAGTGTGCATGTGTGTTTACACCTGTCTTTCAAAACCCTTAGAATTCTGGTCTCCATTTTGAAATGTATAACTTTTCTAAACATGTGGGCTAATGGGTTCTTCCTATGAAAATGTCATTGTCATAATTAATTGATAGCTATAACCTGCCATGGAGAAGCATACAATTTTTAATGGGAAAATCTTAGATAGAGACCAATTAGTACTAAGGCAAATGAGAAGTACTTTCACAATCAAAATGCCATCAAGGGTTACCTTATGTCTCTGTCCTATTTTTATGGGTCTTTTAATGCCATACACACACACACACACATTATTATTAAGAGAGTTATATATCATTAAGAATGGTTTACATAATTCAGGCTTATTCATATTTAACTATCTGTAACCAGTAGTAATTTTTAAGAACAATACACATGATTAAAATAGTGATATTATAATTATGAACTTTTATGAAACTACATTTTACTTAAACTTTGTGCAAAATACATTTAAGAAAAATTTCCATAGAGCCAAACTTGATTATTAAGATGTCAGAAAATATAGAGAAAATAATGAGGGGAAAAATATAGTGACAGATACAAGAAATAGAAAAAAACATAATGTCTTTACTATTTCATCTCATAAAATAATCTATATTAACTAGAAACCTTTTGTTTGTTTTTTTTTTCATTTTATTTCACCGGTTGAAGTTAAGCACATTTGTTGTGAATTATGTAATGAGTTACAGTCAATGGTTTTTAATAGAAAAAAAATCATGCAGAGAAATGTAACCAAAAAATGAATTGAGAGTGACATTTAGTCCAACATAAAGAAAATTTTTAAAGGAAAAAAATGGTTAGCTTTACCTTAACATTTTCATAAATTAGTACTGGTTAATTTTTCACAAATATGTACCTAATTGACATTTAATCAAGCATACACAAGTGTATGTTAAATATAAATTAATTACTGTATGTTAAAAATACCGTAATTTTATGGTGTGTAAACATGTAAGTACATTTTAGTTACCATTTAATTACTGATTTCACAGACTATAAATGTATAATTACCTAAATAACAATTCACCACCTTTCTAAGGAAAACATTTTTGGGGTTAAATATTGAGTTAATTAGATGTTATTTCTACAAATAATACTTAAAAAGTCGTAGGCGATTTAGCCCATCTTTTTTACTTCTGAATTAACTCATCCTCACAGTAATATATGAGGAAATTATAATGTGCATAAAGACTACTTATAAATGCATAGTTACATAATTGTGATTTGATTACTCATCCAATGCATCAACGTGTTCATGGAAAATGCCAAAAAATTCCTGGGGTTTTAAAATAAAAATATTGTCTACTAATGAAATGAAGTTAAATAAATACATGTGATTAGCCTATGGAAAACACTATACAATATAAATTACTGTAACTATATGACATTTCAAATTAACATACTGCATTTAATATTATTACTTTACTTGACTTTTTCTTTGCACTTTGTTGCTCAGTGATTTTTTAGATACTGACTTTGCTTCATTATTTATCTTTTCCATTTTCTTTTATATGCTCAAATAAACTGCCTTATAGTCTATGTTGGAAGAAATAGAATATTATTACAAACTGACCTAAATTGACTTGTCTGTTGGTAATTACTCTTTTTGGCAAATATCTATAGCCTCCTATCGGAGAGGTTATGGGTCTTTTACCATATAAAATCTATAGCTGATAATAAGTTATATCGGAGGCTAATTTCAGAAAAAATCTACTACACATACAAATGTTAGCAGCTCATAGGCAAGAAAACTGTTACCTCACCTTCATTATAAGACAGTTGGAAACCTTTTAAATTTTAGCAAAGTACCTTGTATGAGACAATGGTATTCTAGCAACAGGATTTATTTAGCATTTTAACGTAAGTTTGATTCTCTGTTGAGTTGCTTAATATAATCCCATTACTGGGTATATATCCAAAGGATTATAAATCGTGCTACTATAAAGACACATGCACACGTATTTATTGCGGCACTATTCACAATAGCAAAGACTTGGAACCAACTCAAATGTCCAACAATGATAGACTGGATTAAGAAAATGTGGCACATATACACCATGGAATACTATGCAGCCATAAAAAATGATGAGTTCATGTCCTTTGTAGGGACATGGATGGAGCTGGAAACCATCATTCTCAGCAAACTATTGCAAGGACTAAAAACCAAACGCTGCATGTTCTCACTCATAGGTGGGAATTGAACAATGAGAACACATGGACACAGGAAGGGGAACATCACACACCAGGGACTGTTGTGGGGTGGGGGGAGGGGTGAGGGATAGCATTAGGAGATATACCTAATGCTAAATGACGAGTTAATGGGTGCAGCACATCAACATGGCACATGTATACATATGTAACAAACCTGCACGTTGTGCACATGTACCCTAGAACTTAAAGTGTAATAATAATAATAAAAAGACTGTTTAAGAATCCCAAAGCCGAGTTTCCACTCTAAGTGGTGTAAGAGTTTGTGCTCAGTAGAGTCAAAGCTTTTATGTAGTTCATGAAAGATTCGGGTTCTCTAAAAGATATTTCTAGTCAACCCATGTATCTTAAACACCATGATTCATTTTAACATCCATTTTACTAACTGTCAAGCTGTCTCGTATCAATCAAAAAAAAAGATAGTCGAAGCACATACAATAACAAATTTCTGGGATATAACCTTCCAAATGTAGTATTCCAACGAGGCCACTTTAAATACTAACATACGTACTTAGGGTATAGATTACCGTGAATTACTGCATATAAATGTATAGAACTGGACATACTGAACTATTTAAAACTGAATTGTATATAATATAGCAGACAGATAATATATATTATTACTGTGATAACTATTATGACCAATTAGTACTAAGGCAAACTAGAAGCAATTCGAGAAACAAATTTCACAGTCAAAATGCCATCCAGGGTTCCCTTATATCTCTGTCCTATTTTTACACATTGTTTAACGTCACACACACACACACACACACACACACACACACACACGCCCATCGTTATTAAGAGAGATATATATCAGAATAGGTATGTAATCCAGGTTTATTTATATTTAACTATGTGTAACCAAAAGTAATTTTTCAGAAAAATACACATTATTTAAAATAGTGACATGAAAATTAGCATGTTTATTTCATGCTAACAATAAAATAATTTTTAATCACAAGTTTTTATTTTTAAGATGTTTCATAGAAATACTTGAAGAATACAAGCAACAGTAAATTATGTGCTGGTTCTATAATAGACAATAAAAGGATGATTTCCTAAAATATTTATTTATAATCTGAATAAATTATTAAATTTATTTAGTTGAGAGTAATCCAGCATTTTAAGTAAAATATCCATTTTCAGATAAAATAGGCATTTAGCAATAATAACTTTAAGATGTCTAAGCAGTTTATAAATACATAGAATGATAGCTATATTACATAAAAGGGAGACGTATTTTGGGGAACAGCAAACATATTTAAAGAACCAAAGGTCAATTATGCCTGTGTTTACAATAACTTGGGACATTGGTGTTTTTCTATTAACAATCATAGATCAAATGTTGCTCACTGTTTCATCTAAAAAAAATATTGTGAGGAGTACAAAGGGGTTCAAAAGAAGGCTAGATCACAAACTTATTCCTAAATGAATTTATGATCATCTAGTTTTAGAATTAAGATCCAAAAACAAGAGGCAAAGAAAATTAAAGTTACATAGTGAGCAATGAAAATCGGCATTTGATTAAGTGGTAACTTGTTTGATGTAAACATAAGCACAGAGAATATAAAACAGGATAAATTATTATTTAGGAAGTCTACATGGAGAAATTATTATGGGAACTATAAAAGCACTCATAGCCACTTGTAAATTTTAAGAGTCAAGAAGGCCTTTGCCTCTTTATTCAGGAGGTGCTCGAAGGAAATCTGGCTTCTTGTGAGTTTCCTGGAAGTTAGGCTTTGACTCTACAATGGGAGGAAGGGAGTACATTTATCTTAATTTTTATTTATTTCCCCTTAATGCCTTTTAAATGACGTTTTAAAACAAAACATACTTATATTTCCATTATACAAATAAAGAAAGGCACATTCTTGTCTCATGCTTTATAGGGCGGCTTCAGAGCTGCAGTTTTCAGACTAGTTGATCTTTATGTTCTAAAAAAATTATTGGGTATTCCAAAGACCTTTTGATTTTGTGGTTATATTGATCAATATTTACCATATTAGAAATTAAATCATCCAAAAAATTTTAAGTTGTTTGTTTATTAAAATGACAACACAATGTGCATTACATGATAACATATTAGTTTCATTAAAATAACTATATTTTCCACAACCTAAAAGCAGGTGAGAAGAAATGGCATTGCTTAATATTTTTGCCTATCTCTTTAATGACTCACCTAATAAAATAAAGGTTTATTTTCATATCAGCTTTTTCATTCAATATATCACAATTCATTGTTTTGGTTAAGGTATATGGAAAAAATGGCAAGCCTCACAGAGATATGGATAATGGTTGAAAAAGCCTTTGCAGATAATTGTGGATATCCTTTGTTCTTCATAAGACCCGAAAGCTTTACAAATGGATTTTTAAAGTTTCTTGTGATGTGTAATCTGAAATGATATGAATACACTTTTGTACTCTTTTTTAATGAAAAGGCACTAATCTATCTTGCACTTTGAATAAATATTTTACTCACCAATGATTTTATAGCATCATGCATTGGTCATTTGGAGAACGTTGGTTTTCTGACATATAAATCTTCCAAACATTGGCATAATTTATTATCTAATATAAGATATATCACATTCAAGTATTCGGAAACTGTGAAACTTTGCTTGATAGATAAGTTTTCCAAATTTGTACTTAAACCTTGAAAGCTTGAGTTTGCTACTGGCAATAGCTACTGTCAGTTGTTTTCCCGAAGTGACTGGCTCACTACATTCATTTTTGAGGAAGTCTGCCAAATGTCCAAATGTGGTGAAACTTCGTTTCTGTCAGTTGTTCTTTCAAGTAGAAGTGGTGTTCCCTAAAAAGGAAGCAGCTAGTTCAGCTCACAGCTCCAACAATGCATGGGTGCTTTTGCTCAAGAAAACCATCACATGCTGTAGAGGCTGACATTCTTTCAGAAAAGGAGACATGCCAATACGGCTCAAGATTTAATTACATGACTAACTTGTGCGACTTCCTCAGGACATTCATTCTCATGGGAATCTGAAGTTTTTTTTCTTCCCAGGAGTGTGAGGTGGTGAAGACACGATAGATGTTAGCACAGTCAGAGCCATGGCCTCGGCTCCTGCTGTGGTACCATCCTGTAAATGTCCACAGTGAAAAAGGATGACGATGTCCTAACCATGCCCTGTGTTTTTTAGGAACACAGTTTACTATTATGGACCCTTTGAGAACTTTGTGAGCACCCTCTAAGGGTCCGAAATCCCACTTTGAGAACCACAGCCAGTGAGCAATGGAAACATGAACACAGAAGAGCCATATATTTTTAAGACTCCTTTAGATAAATCTCACTCCCCACCCAACCCCCTAAGACTCTATCCCTGCCTTTTAACCATCCCTGCTATGATGGGAAGGATAAGGAACTACACTGATTTACTTTTCTATCCAAATTGTAATAGTGGCATTGGAAAGAGTAACTTTTCTTCTCCACTATACTCTCCTAGAACAAGCTCCGTCAGCCACATTGATGTACTTGTTATTTTTGTAAAGTAAGTTGTAGACTCTGACCCGACACCAACACCACACCCAATGTAGAGTTCTGAGACTTTACATTTACTAAAAAATATAATCCTATTATCGCTACATTTGTTAAAATTTACTAAAAATATGTAATCCTAGTATTGCTACTTGAAAAAGTTGTGGCAATCTAATTAAATGATAGATGCAAACCTGTAATGCAGTGGCTGAAACGCATCTGGAAGATTCTCCTCTGCAGTGGCTGAAACACATCTGGAAGATTCTTCTTCTTCTCCTTTTTCTTTCTTCACTTTGCCTAGAGGTGAGCACAGTGACTGACATATAACAGCAGATTGGGATGCAATAAATGGGTATACAATAAGTTACTTACTGTATTGTATATTAATAATAGGGATGCAATAAATATGTATACAATGTTACTTATTTTTTCCAGCTTTATAGAAATATACTTGACAAATAAGATTAGTATACATTCAAGGTGTGCAACATGATATTTTGATATACATATATCAAATGTGAAATGATTACCAGAATCAAATTAGTTAACATATCCATCACTACAATTAGTTAACATTTGCATGTGTGTGTGTGTTTGTGTGCGTGAGGTAAGGATACTTAAGACCCATCTCTCAGCAAATAACTGAGCAATAGAGAAACATTAACTAAAATCACCATGCTGTGTATTAAATTCCCAACCAATAGGTGATTTCTGAGTGCATTTGGGTCACAACTTTTCCACATCTTATTTTCACATCCTCTTTGTTGTAAAAAGATGGGGACTTCTTGGAATTTGGCAATTTTGCTTTTATTTTTTTAAAAAAAAGTTGTTACTGGAATAATGACCCATTATATTCTAAAGTTCATGACCTGGGCTTTATTTTTGGTGTCAACTATACTTAGGCATTATTAGACACAAATAGAACAAAGAATCATAAATATATTTACCAAAAAATAGCTAAAAAATCAAAATAGTGGTTTCTGTACAGGATGACACGTTTCCCTGTGCTAACAGATTTTGTATGTTCTTATTATAAACTTATCTTTGAAATATTTTATATGAAATCCATTCTGACATTTTCAATACTTCAGAAGCCAGAATAATTCTGTGCGTATTTTTCACTTAAATATTGAAGGATTTTAAATGTTTGCTTGTTCCTGTGAATATATGTATTCCTATAGCACATGAACATTAATGATACCAGTAGAAAGCAAAATTAGTTCACTGTCATTATTTAGTTCACTGTTAATTCTAAAACTCACTTATTGTCTTCAGGCCTCTTATAAATGTAATTATCAATGCAGCATGTCCCAAAAAATGAAAGCATGGAGGATGAATAGTACCTGTGTGAGTTACTCTTGATCAACCGCTTTAGGAAAAGTGACAGAGCTCTAGCTAAAGTATTCACATGAAAGAAGAGATATTTTATAGTATGCTAAATGTCTATTTTCAGAAAAGGTAGAAAACAGAGATTAAAATAATAGAAAAGTATTTGAATAGTGTATACTGGTAAATATATCTCCATTTGCAGTGGCCTGAATTTATATTTTAATGAATATATTGTGTGTTTCTTACAGTATTCATTCAGATGATTGTTAGTTATAATTTAGTAGAGATTTTTATCTTACATATGGATTGGACTCCAAAATCAAAAGGAAATGGGATATTTAAAGGCAGTTTATCTTGTAGAAAATAGCATAAAATTGTCTTTCCCATAGTGCCATCAGCCTCATACATAAAACGCATAGGTCACGGAGAGAAAAAAAGTCTCCCAGAAAACAAAACAAAACAAAACAAAAACACAGAAACAAACAAACAAAAAACACTCCAGGGCTCAGTACTAAGAACATGCTCTTTGGAATCAGATAGAACTTATTTAAAATCTTGTTTGATACTAGTAATTATGAGTCTCTGGCAATTTACCCACTTAGAATGACCATGGAAATTAAAAAAAAAAATGTTAGAAAGCATCGGACACAGTAAATATTCAGTAAGTTAACTTATTTTTATCCCCATCTAGTCTTGTACATATTTGTAATATTAATTTTTGAGTCATCTATTTTGAGCTCTACTCAGTTTGTCTTTATTCTTTCAGAAAATGTCCTTCATCTTTAAAAATCTAAAATCATTTATAATTACCACTATTTGGATATCCCATATTTTAATGAATCCTGCGTCAATGAATACTTAGGCTCTATACAATTTCCCAATATTTTTAACATTGTGATAATGATCATTTTTTGACATTTTTTTTCACATTTTTTGTGACTTTATCTTAGTGGGATAAATTCTTGAACATAGAAGTTGCTGGCCATTAATTTACTCTGTTTATATTTTGATTAGTGTGGCAAAAGTGTTCTTTAAATCTTTGAACCAGTTGTTATTTTTGTCATTACTTCAGAAAGCTTCAGGCTCATTTTCTCAAATGCTTACCAACACAAAATTTTTTGGGATATTTAAATCTTTAGTAATCTAAGAAGCAAATATATATACATATATACATATATAAATTTGCTTTCCTTTGTTCTTTGCTTATTGGAAGGGTTGAATATTTTTATGTGACTTTAATTTTACTTTTTTCTTGGGGAAATTCACCCACTTTTATATTGAATATTCACTTTTAAACAAAGTTGCTTCGTAGGAATTTTCATCAACTAAGAGGCACATGTATGATGGTGGTCCCACAAGATTATAGTAGAGCTTCCATATACAGGTGTACCATTTAAAAACATTTTATACTGTACTTTAACTGTACCTTTTCTATGTTTAGTTATGTTTAGATACACAAATACTTACCATTGTGTTACAATTGCCTATAGTATTCAGTGGAATAACCTGCTGTACAGACTTGTAGCCTCGGAGCAATGGGCTATATGATATATCCTGTATGTGTAGTAGGCTAAACGCTCTAGGTTTGTGTAAATACAATCTATGATATTTGCAAAATGACAACACCTAAAGAGGCATTTCTCAGAATGTATCCTTGCCATTAAGTAATGCCAGTCAGACACATGATTGCAAATGCTACTGGGTCAATGAAGATAATATTTTTTGATGACATCAGAAAATTATTCATATGAAAAGAACATTTAAGGTGGATCCTAAATTCGGCCAGAAAAAAAGGAAAACAGAAAGAAAAAATATTCTAGATTAAAGAAATGATACGAAAGACTGAGAAGGAGGAAAAGTGTTAGTTATGTTCTTAAAAACTAAAGAAAGCCTAGTTTGGAGTTCGTGCTCAGCGAGATCAATGGCAG
Source organism: Pongo pygmaeus (assembly GCF_028885625.2). Lineage (NCBI taxonomy): Eukaryota > Metazoa > Chordata > Mammalia > Primates > Hominidae > Pongo > Pongo pygmaeus. The sequence goes on along the minus strand of NC_072387.2, from coordinate 115,145,098 downwards.
ATAAATCTTAGAAGAAAGTGTGGGGACAAAGTCTTGAACAAAGCTATGAATGTTAGACTGAGTTCAAGTTCAACCAGTTAGTGAATGGGAAATTATAAAAGGTTTTTAACAGGAATGTTGATATGATCAGATTAATAATTAAAACCGTTGTCAATTATGCACTTCTTTTTAAGGTCTGTATAGACTCTTAGGAAGCTGTAAGGAAACGTTAAGTCCTCGATAGATGACAGTTTGAATGTTGTTGACATTCACCATCTTTTTCTTTATAAACAGAAAAATATACCTGATTCTAAGTCAAATGGATGTGAAAAAGATTCATTAGTAAAAGTTACAGAGGAAGAATTTGTCAGTATATCTGAATATCTAGGCATCCACTTAGTGGATCATACATATTGGCTATCAATATTGAAATAAATGATTCAAAAATAATAAAGCCACTAATGTATATTTTTAATGTAAGGAAAATATAGGTGCCATATCAATGACAGAGACAGTATCATTTATATAGAATATTTTTATCAATGGTGCCAGAAAATTGGGTAAATCTTGAGTCACATTATGAGTGATAACAAAAATAAACAAAACTAGATTTTCAGACTAAAGAATTTTAGAGCAAACAGTTAATGAGCTCTTTCTTCCTCAAAATATACGCATCTGGACTTGATTAACATTCTGAATATATATTGTTTTATTTGAATCTAAAATAAAATATAAGCCAACAAGAAATAATATGGTCCTTTTTTTTGCATTGATTGCCATTATTTTATTATTAATTTAAATTTGTGTTTATGTCTAACTGAGATTTGATTAAAGGATTTTACTAAGAGCTTTCTTTTTCTGATTTGAAATGGAATATATTCATCATTAACTTACCAGAAATATGGTAAATTGTGCCTTTTTAAACTATTAAGATTGTGACAGCAAATGGTGCTTTTGTAGCTTTGTTGTCTTATCTAACTTAATTAAAATTAATTTTGTATGAGAAAATGTTTTTAACTTGTTCTCAGAAATTTTAGCTGGTTTGCTTGTTTTGATGGAAATAAACATTTTAATGAATTCCTATTTCTATTTGACAAAGTTTCGTGGGAGACATTGCACTGAGGATCACTAAACCAATAGAGCCCAGTTTTCATGTATGTGCCATCCATGCTTTTGTCCATGCTTTACTCTTCCAGATATTTGCATAAAATTGTCACACTTAATGACTCAACCTAACCCACCATTAGGTTCACACTCCGCATTTGCACTGGAGTTGGCTCATTATTTACTTTTCCTTTATAGTGCGATATATTATTGTTACTATTTTCTTAGTATTTTATGTTTTAATAACTAGTTTTGAAGGTTATAACTATTTTGGTAGACATAACAAGTCATAACAAGGAAAATACAAATTTAAGAAGACTGAACAATAACATTCAAATTATATATTTTAAAATATTGAAGGAAAACTGTGTTCTTAATTAAGTGGTAGTCAACAGGAACCAATCAACAAGGCTCTTGTTACTATGTGAAACCCTACAGAACATCCCAGTTATTAAAATGTAATTAATTTATCTGTAAAAACAAAACTAATTTTTAATTGAACAATATGACATGAACATAATAACATTGTTTCACTATTTTTTTCAAAAACAATCAGTATCTTTCTGACAATAACTCTAGAACAGTGCTAGACTCTTACCCTTTCCAGAACATAGGTATGTACCTGCTGCTGCGACTTTCTTGATGACTACAGCAAAGGCAGCTGGCAATTTTGCTCTTTCTGTGCAACTAGTTTATGGTATAAGGCTTACCATCCCCAGCCTTTATGCCTAAAGGAAAAATTCATATCACTTCCTTGAAGTGGCTGATCCGCAGGTGGCCTAGTACCTTCAAATAATATAGAAATTTTACAAATAATTTATGTAATGAATATATTTGAGGGGATAAGATAATAACTCTAGATCTACATGATATTCCCAACCAACAAATAGAAAAACAGTAGCCCTAAATTTTCCTTTATTGGCTGGATGTAAGATGGACTATAGGTGACAGTGAGTAATTCCCAGGAAATTGAAGGGCAGGGCAAGATACTGGCATCCTGCTAGATCCACTAAAACTTGAACTCTATCCTTTGCTGACAGTTATTGTACATTTTAACAATCTTCTCTTAAGTCTACAATAGTACATTTCCTTTATTTATGAGCTGTATGTGTTTAAAAACATCAACTGGTTTACTGTCTTATTTTCTTATTAGACAACTTATGAATAAAAAAATGAAAATAGTGAAGGAATATAGCAGTTAATTAGGACTAAATATCATCAGATATGTCACAACTAGATATAACTTCTCCAATGATATAACGATTAAGGTACAGTCAGACTTGAGGCAGCAGGTGGTCAGGAAATGTTCTTACTTTTAGTTGAAAAAGAGACAATATATAGAAATAAGAATATCCTGGGAAAAGCTTAGCTATACCTAACAAAATTCAAATGTGAAAGCAGATGGTCAGAAAGGCACCTAAAAACTTGGAGACCCTCCAGAGACTGGAATGGAATTGAAAGAGCTGGTAATAAGCAGAGTTGAGCATTGTAGGTGGGTGCCAAGTCTGAGTGTGCATTCCAGAAGTAGAAATGGGTAGAGAGAATTTGACTGTCTCTAGATAAGGAGGAATGGGGAAGTGGGAGATGAGCTTCCTCAATAGCCATACAGTGTTGGGAAAGTGTCTCCAGATAGTACTGAACTAGATTTAGTCAAAGATAACTTTGCTCCTTGTCTGCTCCAGTTGCAAAAATTTCAGTCCTTTCCCATATGGGGTGGTTGATTCCGTTTGTGATAATTGAACTTTATTAAATAAAGGACAGGTCAGGGAAGAAAAGACCATGGCGAAGCTTGATAGAGATAAGATGAAGAAGACATGATGTGGCAGGGCATGAACAGTCAGCAACGGGGGATAACGAAAGAGAAACAGGAAATAAGTATGAGACAGAGTTAGGAGGCCTTGGTAATTTTCTGCAGATAAACAGTGAGGGGAAGACAGCAAATAAGATTGCATGGATCTGGACCTGAATGATGGGAACATAATGGTGAGAAGAAATTTAATACATTTAGATTTACAGTCATAAGACTATACCCAGATAGGAATATCTGCAAGCCATTTGTGTGTATAGGTGGAGGAAACAGAGAGGTGTCAGGGTTGAAGATACTCAGGTACAAAGAAGTGAATATCAACTATTATGAGGAGATGAGATTATGAAAGCAGAGTTTTGTCATAGGAAAAACACACAGGGCAGAATTTCGAAAAACATTTAGTGGGTAGGTATATGAAAGAAAGCTTGTTAATGACATGGAAGACTCTGAGGTCAGAGAAGTGGGTGACTCCAGACTCTGCAGTGACATTGGATTCTGAGGCAGTTTCTACAGCTTTCCTTTCTCAAGAATCTAGATCAATCAGCGAATAAATTAGCAGATGAACTGTTTGTGATTCTGCATGGAGAAGTCTCTCATTGTATGTATTAGTGCCCAACAGATGGTCGGTCACACATAATTATTATATGCTACTACTACTATTATCATTGTAAGGATAAAGCATTATCATTATAAGGGTAAAGTATTTAAGCACAAAATAATAAACACTGTTCTTTGAAACCTGCATTATTTGACACAGATTGCAAACACCTGGTGAATTCCCCATCCCCCAGCCAATGCATTATATGTATCTTTAATGCATATAATGCTGAACAGTAATAAATGTGCTGCTTTTCTCTTCCTCTCAGCTAAAGATAGGCTCAAGCCCTCCTCACTTACTCACACTAGGAAATAACAGTGTGTCTAAGTTCTGATGTCACCTTTATCAACATTTCCAGTTCCAAGATGTGAATTCTGAATCTAAACTTAAATGTTTATTCAGTGAAAGGCAGGGGTGTCTGTGAAGATTCACTAGTCTAAATAGAAATCATGCTAGACAGAAGGGAGGGCAGAAAGAGAGAGAGGGAGGGAAGGGGAGAGAGAGAAGAGAGAGGAGAGAGAGAGGAGAGGAGAGGGAGGAGAGAGAGAGAAAGAAAGAGAGAGAGAGAGAGGAAGAACATGCCAGGAATGATCTTAAAATATGAGTGAGGAGGTAGCAGTGATGGAGGAGAAATTTAGATGAGACACCAGACACAGAGGATTGGGAATGAGCCGTAAGGAGAGTTTTTTGGCAAAAGCCAGAATGGTACAACAGCCTTCATGCTGAAGATCTAGTATGGTCACACATGTAATGAAAATAAGTGAAAGCCCTCTTTAAATCAATTCTACATCACTTCACAGTCCCACACGAAGTATGTAAATACAATGCTTGTTTTGTTTTCTCATGTATTAAATACTAGGAGAGCTTCAAAATCAAGAAGTCTTGTCCGACTACAAGAAAACACTTTTTCATAGTGCTTTATGCCTAATTAATCAGGCAGTTGGTAATTTGGAAAGTTAAAATTCAGAAAAGATACTATTTCTAGAGAAACAAGTAAGCAAAAATATTTAAAATTTTTCTGCATCTCGTTTAATTGTCTCATAATTTCTATCATAAGAAATCTATTTCCAATAGTTTTGGTTAACATATTTCAAATCTATGAAGTTTACCAAGTTATCAATACTGAACTTAGAAACATTTGTAAAAATAACCTGCACTGTCGTTTTTATGAAAATGCTACATTAATGTAATCGTGCAGTACAATCATGTTGAAAATAAGGGCTCAAATACATCTGATATCATAACATTAATCCCAATTTACAATTCTTTGCTCTTTTCTTTTTGCTAACAATTTAAATTTCCTTGCATAGACATCATCCTGTCTCTCATAGAAAGCGGCTCTATAATTTTTGCTTATGTTCCCACTTAACAGCAGTCATTAATTTACTGATACTCTGTCTATCAGGCCCACATCATCTTGATTAGGGCTGTTATCCTAATCAAAAGGCTGATAATTAAGACTATCCATCTGTAGAGTTCTAAGTGCTAAGATGAGTTGAAGATCGTAATTAAGATTATTTAGGTGTTACTTAAATGCCATCATTTGATTCAGCTAATCATACCAGCAGGTACATTAGATTTGCATTAATGTTCTGCTGAAGCCAGCAGCTATTTAGGTAGATCAAAAATGTAGATTGCAGACACTATTTCAAACATCTTTATTTGAAAGTGATATTGAGACAATACATTAAGAAAAGCAGGATGTAAGAACAGCTAGGTTATTTCAATGTGTCTTAATTTACTTTATGGTAATAAGTGGAGTATTTAAAATAAACAGCTTATTTATTGAATTTGCTGTGTATCTTTCAGCATCCTGCACCTTCTCTCTCACACATTCATTCACAAACCAATAGTAATACATTTTTCTAGCATTTCCCGTTTTGTCACATACATATACTATGACATGGTGAAAGTCTCTGCAAACTAAGTTTACTAAATAGAAATGCTTAAGAACAATATAGAATGTTTTTTGCCAATAAATATCTGATGCTGTATTCAAAATAAGTCAAATAATATTTTGTTTTTAATAATCACATTAATATCCAATCATCCTCTCGTATAAATAAGCAAGAAAACTACTGTAGTAAGGTATAACTCTTTGATATCTTGTTGTTCATTACTTTATACTTGGTTACTGGAAAATACAAAATGTATTACTCTATTTAAATTTATATAGGTATAATGGAATAAAATATCTTCATAGAACCTATGCTTTCAAGTTACTTTCCCCCAATTTTGATGACAAATAATGCCACCCACTCTTGAGAAAAAGAGATTGCAATAATTTTTTGCAGGAATAATTACCATAACGTATGTGACCATGTGACCAATACTTTGAGTTCTCTTGTTCCCGTATGGAGGAGAAAAAACATCTAAGTTTTTTTGCCCTTACGTAGCTTCTGAAATTATTGTATTAAGAAATGTTTCTGGGTAAGGCAAGGAGAGAAGATAAAATAGACATAATATAAAGTATGGGAAACTAAAGTTTATAAAGCTTGTGCTCTATGTTTTGCAAGCTAAATATTGGAGACCGTTGGTAACATATATAGTGGTTTTTACAATTTTTACTCAAAGGACATAAGTTATGCCTGCTAAATATCTACACTATTTAAGTATCTATTCATTTTTCAATTCCAATAGCCTAAAAATATTTTAGTGTTTTTTTCTCACTGAATATTGAAGTTTTAAGAAAATCTATGATTTCTGAAAATAATCATTCTTCATGATTTACAGAATATACTTATATTTACATTAGAGATATGGTATGCTTTTTCCTTTCTTTTTGGTGCTTCCCTCTTTTCCAGCTTTGTTGAGATCTAATTGATGAATAAAATTAGGCAAGTTTAATGTGTATAATAATTTTGATATATACATAATACTGTGAAATGATTACCACATTCAAGTTAGTTTACATCTGTATTATCCAACTTAGTTATCTTTTTTTGTTTTTTTTGTTTGTTTGTTTTGTGGTGAGAACATTTAAGATTGGCATTCTTAGCAAACTGCAAATATACAATACTGTATTGTTAACTGTAGTCGCTATGCTGTACAAGAGATCCCCAGAACTTATTTATCTTGTAAGTGGAAGTTTGTAACCTTCGATTAACATCTCATCATTCCTCCCATCCTCCAATCCCTGGAAACCATCATTCTACTCTCTGTTTCTGTGAGTTTGACTTTTTTAGATTCCACATGTAAGATTTATACAGTATTTGCTTTCTGTCTGACTTATTTCACTTAGCATAATGCCTTCAAGGTTCATCCATGTTGTTCCAAAATCTCAAGATGTCCTTCCTTCTTTATTATAGCTGAACTGAACTATATATATACAGAGAGAGATAGATATAGATATAGATATATCTATAGATATATCTATATCTCACCATGTATCTATCTGTTTACCTGTCAATGGACACTTAGGTTGTTTTATTATGTTCACTATTGTGAATACGGCTACAATGAATGTGAGAGTAGAAACATTTCTTTGAGCTACTGATTTTGTTTTTATGTAGATACATACTTAGAAGTGGAATTACTGGATGATATGGTGGCTCTATTTTTAATCTGTTGAGGAAGATTTTTTAATCTTTTGAGGAAACTCTACATTGCTTTCCATAATTGCTGTGCCAATTTACATTCCTGCCAACAGTGCACAATGATTTCTTTTCCCCAACATTCTTGCCAATACTTGTTATCGCTTCTCTTTTTGATAAGAGCATCCTATCAGGTGTGAGGTGTTACCTTGATGTGGTTTTGATTTGTCTTTTCTTGATGACAGGCGAGGATGTCGAGCACCTTTTTGTGTACTTGTTGGTCATTTATTGTTCTTACAAAAGATGTCAATTATATTTTTTGGCCCATTTTCTCATCAGATTATTTGGCTTTTTTCCAGTTGAGCTGTATGAGTTTCTTATATATATAGTTTGGATATTAGCCCCTTGTCAGGTATCAGATATATGATTTGCAAATATTTTTCCATTCAAAGGTTGCCTTTTGATTTTGCTGATCATTTCCTTTGCTGTTCAGAAGCTTTTTAGTTTGACGTGATCCCATTTATTTACTTTTGCATTTCTTGTTTGTGCTTTTGGTGTCAGCCAAAATTCTTTACCAAGACCAATATCATAGAGCTTTTTTTATTATGTTTTATTCTAAAAATGTTGCAGTTTCAGGTCTTATATTTAAATCTTTAATACATTTGAATTAATTTTTGTGAGTGATTTAATGTTAGGATTCAATTTCATTTTGCATGTAGCTATCTGGTTTTCTCAATTTGGTTCCATTGGTCTATGCATCTGTTTTTATTCCAGTACAATTTTGTTTTGATTACTATAGCTTTGTAATATAACTTAAAACTGAGACGTGTGAACTCCAGCTTTGTTCTTCTTTTTCAAGATTTATTTGGTTATTTGAGGTTTTTTTGGTTCAAAGTAAATTTCAGGATTATTTGATCTATTTCTGTGAAGAATGTCTTTGATATTTTGATAGGGATTGCATTAAATCTGTAAATTGCTTTGGCTAGAGCTGTAATTTTAGCATACTAATTCTTTCAATCCATGAACACAAAATATATTTCTATTTATTTGTATCTTCTTCAATTTCTTTCATCAATGTTTTATACATATGATGTTCACTTTATTGGTTAAATCTATTTAAAAATATTATATTCTTTTTGATGCTATTGTAAATTGGACTGTTTTCTTAATTTCGTTTTTGGATAGTTTTTGGTTTATGTGTAAAAACACAACTTAGTTTTATATATTGATTTTGTATCGTGCAACTCTACTGAATTCATTTATTACTTCTAACAATTTTTTCGTCTTTAGGATTTTCTATACATAAGATTATGTTATCTGCAAACAAAGACAGTTTTACATATTTTACAATTTGAATGTCTTTTATTTCCTTTTCTTGCCTAATTGCTCTGGCTAGGGCTTTTATTACCTTGTTAAACAGAAGTGGCAAGAGTGGACCTTTTGAGTTTGTTGCTAATATTAGAGAAAAAGCTCTCACTATTGAGTATAATGATAGCTGTGGACTTGTCATATACAGCATTTATGATGTTGAAATACATGATTTGTATATCTAATTTGTGAAGTGCTTTTATTAAAAAAATGTTGAATTTTGTCAAATGCTTTTTCTGCATGTATTAAGATGAATACATAGTTTTTTGTTCTTCATCTTGTTAATGTGATATACCACATTTATTAGTTTGTACCTGTTGAATCATCCTTGCACCCCAGGAGTATATCCCACCTGATATTGATGTCTGATTCTTTTAAAGTGCTGTTGCATTTGATTTTCTGGTATTTTGCTGAGGATTTTTGCAACTATGTTCATCAGGGATATTAGCCTGTGTGACCTCTTTATTTGTGCTCTCTTTTATCTCATTGAATACTGGCACCACTGCCATGGAAACCTTGCCTACACACCAGATCGCAGAATTGCTGTAGCTGTGTACATGCCAGTTCTAGAACTTCCACCCAACAGGAGAAAGGGAAAACCAGATAAACCCGCCAGCCTTCACCACCAAGGACTCCAACAGCACTAGTTGTCACAGCCACTCACAGCTTTGGCTGTTGTGGACCCCGAGTGTCTTTGCCAACATTTACTTTAGCTGATGTGGCTGCAGAGAGACCAAGCCACTGTGCCCTTCTGGGAACCAGAGATGCTATGCCACACCCAGCCAGTGCCTTAGCAGCCAGTCTCAGGCAAATATCTTTCCTCACCAAATCCAGTTTGTAAAGGCAGAAAGAGGTGGCTGCTCCTTATAAACCTCAAAGCAAGGCTACTAGAAAGTCAAAAGAGGCAAAAATTATTTTTTCATCCCCAGAGGAACAAAATAACTATTCAGGAAATGACCTCAAAGAAATGGAGATCTCTGAGATGGCTGAAAAAGAATTCAAAATACTTATTTTAAGAAAGTTCAGGGAGAAATTGCATACTTTATAATTAGTTTTCATCATAGATACCTGATCTTCAAAAACACTATCTTCTATTTCAAATAATAATTTTAAAATATAGCTTGCTCTGTTTTCCATAATTTACGAAGTAACCTTTAAATATCTTATGAAAGTCTTAAGTATTAACCTCTTCTCTACATATATCTTCATAAAACAATTATAATCAGCCAGATTCTACAACATAATTTTCCTCTGCCTTCAGCCATTAACAGTCAAAAGTGGTAAACTTAGATATAGTGCTTAAAGACTTAGAAGAGTAATTAGTAGAATTCTGTGACTGAGTGACTTGAATGTTGACTAATCTGTCACTGAATAACTTAGAGTTGAATATATTTGTAACTATTAAGACATTGAGGCCATTAATGAAAGCACTGAGTAATCTCATTTTCTTGGAAAGTAGCAAGAATTTTTTAATTATAGTTCCTTTATTGTAATGTGACCAAATTATATATTTCCTGTGTGGTTTTACTAAAATAATTTGCTTTTATTACAAAGACTATACTTTTATTTGAAGTTTTATTTGCTTTGTATGTAAAATTCTAATTAATTTATCCCTTATTCTTCATGGTAGATGACAATTCCATTCATTTTGTCAAAGTCTACTTTTTTTGTTGGAAGCTATTTTGTTTAGAGAAATTTGCTGAATATTAAACACCATGATTAGGAATAAACATAAGTTCTGAATACAGATTTATATGTAAAATATTCAAGAGAGTTTTGCATAAGATTACCATTATTAATTGAGTACCTACTAGGTACTAGATGCATGACAGGTATTACCCTTTATCACCTTGTAAACAAACATGTTTGCCCTTGCTAGATAACACTAATATGTTTAAGATCTTCCAGCTAATTCTTGGTGCTTCTGGGCACCTTGTCTTTATCTCCATAGTGGGAATAGTAATATCTGCATTGCAGGAGAATTTTAAGGCTCGAGATTATTGTTTTCACTCTTATTTCCTCATAAAAGCTTATCCTGCACTCTTTCTCATTTCAGTAAATGACAACTCCATTCTTCCATTTCCTTGGATTAAAACCCTTAGAAACAACTTTAATGGATCTTTGTCCTACGCTGAACAACTAATCTATTGACAAATCCTTTTAGCTCTACCTTCATAAAGTGTTTATAATATTTCTACTTCTCACCACTATTACAGCTATTGTGTTAGTTTAAGGCCATGCTTTGCTCACCCAGATGACAGAACTAATTCCTTGTTAGTTTTACTAACTTTAACTCCTTGTTTCTGCTCTTGTCGCCACATCCTGCCCATGCACAATCAGTTACCATCCTCGTAGACAAAGTGGTCTGTAAAAATGCACATCCATTCTTGCCACTTCTGTGCTCCAAACCCCCCAATGGCTAAGACAAAATGTTGTCAGTGCCCCCTTCTCTTTTCACTCCCTCTCTCAACACTCCCTATTTCAGGCCCTACAGGTAACTGCTATTCTAAGCACCTGTAGCTCCTTTCCTAGGGATTTCCTCTGGCTCTAGGAACAATACTGGATGAGTAGTTAAGGTAGAAGTACAGAAATAGTCAATGCCCTGGGAGCATCCATCAACCATGGACAGAAGAAAGTGGTGGATAAGTATTCCAGTATTCTCAGCCCTTGGGTCAAGACACTCTGAGGCATGTGATGTATCATCCCCAAAGGGTCCTGACAGGGTATAATTCTAGTTGCTCTGGGAAACCTGCTTATGAATGAACTCTGTTCATTCTCTTCCTCTCCCTGTCTCACTTTACCACTTTAGTCCTGGTATTTGCTAGAATATTCTCCCAAATAAACTACTTAGCCTCAAATCCTTGTCTCAGGCATTGCTTCAAGATGTCCATCCATCTTGCCCAGAGAGAGTTTCTACAACACTTCCTCCACAAGCCCTTTCCCTACTTGACTCACCTATTACTTTCCTCTCTTACATTATATTCCCCTCACTGTTTCTTCCAACATCTTCCCACCTCAGAGCATGGACACTTGCTGCTCTTTCTGTGTCATGACCCTGCTCACTTGTCCCTTTCTTAATGTCTCCTCCCTGAGCCAATCTTCTCCACCCCCACCACTTACGCACACTTACATGTCATATTTTCCTTCATAGCCTTTAACACCATTTGAAATGATATATATTTGATTGTTTTTAAAATGTCTCTGTCCCCCCCCACTAAATATAAACTTCAGGATGGCAAGAATGTAGTCCATTATCTTCACCACTGTATCCTTATGAATAGAATAATTAGTAGAAAATACAAAATATTTACTGAATTCATATTTCAGAAATAAATTATTATTTATTAGTGTCATAAATTTGGCCAAACTAACCTTTTTAAAATATTTTTCCCTTTATTTATCCCATTATAAAATGGGAATAACAACTGCCTGGTACATGTTAGGTGTCCAATAGGTGATGTTCATTCTTACGGTCAATATATTTATTTTATTTTAGGCTGGGCATGGTGGCTCATGCCTGTAATCTCAGCACTTTGGGATGTCGAGGCAGGTGGGTCACCTGAGGTCAGGAGTTCAAGACCAGCCTAGCCAACATGGTGAAACCCCATCTCTACTAAAAATATAAAATTAGTTGGGTGTGGTGGCACATGCCTGTAATCCCAGTTACTTGGGAGGCTAAGGCAGGAGAATTACTTGAACCCAGGAAATGGAGGTTGCAGTGATCCATCTGAAAAAAAAATATATATATACACACATACTTGTGTATGTATATAATATACACACATACTTGTGTATGTATATAATATACACACATACTTGTGTATGTATATAATATACACACATACATGTATATAATATATACACACACATATATATTTATGTTATTTTATACATGGTCTTAATATTTTGTCAGGTTATTTTTATAGACATTGCAACAGTAGTAGAAATATTTCCAATTGTAAGAAATTTAGGCTACATTGGTGGCCTTATTATAAAAAATCTAGAAACAAAACATATGCAAGCACACATACACTGTTTTTACATGTCATAGATATAGTACAGAAAAATCTTCCGGATTGGCCATAGCACATTGATTAGAACATTACACTGTTCAATTCTAGAAATGGTAAGAGTGGCTATGTTAGTGGATGTGAAGGATTAATTTAGTAAAAGACTTCTTAAAATGTAGTTCAGTCTATTGCATGTCTTACGGAAGAGACCAGATGTTTTAGAATAAAATTAGAAGAATTTATCAGAAGAGAAACATTCAAGTATAAAGTTTCTTCATTTTTATCTTGTTTGTTTTGCTTTTTAATGCAGAACAAAGTTGAAGTGAAATAACCAGCACGTTAATCAAACAACTTGAAAAAATACCATGATAGCGAAGGTTGGTTTTAATGTGACACATTAGTAACTGTTTCAGAAGAGTGACAAGGTCAAAACTTTATTGAACAAATCTATTATTCACTGCAAAGACCAAGTTAATTGTGAGGAAATAGTTATTTCCAATGTACATACAATATAATATCCAAATAAAAAGGGGGAACACTGAATGATGACTACTGAAGTCATTTTTTATTTTGTTTCCATGACATTGGCTATCAAAGTAATGAAACCTCAGGGCTAAAATAATATTAGTAGAAATACTTCATGAGGTAAATTTTTGATTATGGCTAGGAAGCTAATATGTGAGATGTATGGTGAACATATTTGTATTTATAGTTACCACAAAACTTTTGAAATTATTATCTACCAAAACACACATGCATGTAAATAGCTCAATGGATTTTAATGAACTGAGCACAAGCAGACTATCAAAGTAATATTCTAAAAGCTCCCTCAGACTTACAAACATAAAATGGATTTGTAAATAAGCAACTTAAAAGAAACAGTGTCAGTTAACCATTTTGTGGAAAAACGTAGCAACAGATTCAGGCAAGATGGACGTCAGGACTGCATTGTTTTCCCTTCAGTCTAGCTCTGTGATGACGTCCTGCAGTCATTTCTGTGAATTTATGCTCCAATCTGTTTCTATACATCTTCCAATGATTCTGTGACCTTCCTAATATTCCTCCAGCCTCCATACTTTTAAGAAAATAAATTTTGGTTTTATAAGCCATCCAGTCAGTGGTACTTGGTTATGGCAGCCCTAGCAAAAGAATACAAAAAAAGGGAGAATGTTTGCAATCATCTGTTTGAGGCTAGGAATTCCCAGAGAGGGAAACAAGGAGTAATCGTGGAATTCAACTACTTAATTCAGATTCAGTGGCAGCGAAGATGAAAACCAGCTTTCACCTAAGTAAGGAGATTGACATCATAATGAGATTAAGTCCCTTCACTCCAGAAAGTGAGGCCCTAATACAGAATTCAAAGGTAAAATTGCTCAACACAAAACCTGGGTGTGTTAAGAATAGGTATTTTATATCTCCCACATGGAAATCTAGAAGTAAGATCACAGAAACTACTCTTTTTAGTTTTATCAGTTTTCTTTTTTATTCAAGGAAAACATGGTAAAAAGTATACTCTCAACCAATTATCTTGGCAATATTACACTGACTTATAATTTAAATAATATGTCAGTGTGTTTCTTTTGTAGTACGTACTTTAACAAATATGTTTTCAAATTGTTCTAAGAGTCATTTTGAATGACCTGAAGTGTAGGATTTACATTGGTTTGAGTATGTTGATGGCATCTTATTGCATAAAAAAAAAATCTGGTCTTCGATGAATTCTAAAATGACACACTGTAATTAAATATAAAAGCAAAGATATAAAGAAATTATAAAAACTTAAGTTATTAGGTTGATATAAATTGATTAGTAAACTTAAACAGAGACTCAAATTGCATGTGTGTTTACTTTTTGCATAGACTGAGCTCTAATCCTAATTCATTTGTATAGATATACACATGTATATGAGGTTTCATAAAATCCTCATTCTCATGACTATAAAGACTTTGTAGATAATTCTGGTTGTTTGCTCAGCAAATAAATGTTTCATTCAGGAAAAACTTTTTCAAAAAATTTTATTCACATTGGCTAAAATATCTAAGCCAAAGTGTTCTGCACTTGACCTTAGAAGCTCATCTTTCTGAAATAGTTCGATTTTGTCTAATTACCTCCTGTTACATTAGATAAGTTTCTTCATGCTGGTCTAAAGAGTTCTTCTAGCCTGCTGGTATTTGCACATGGCATTTAAGTATTTGCAAGAGTACTTGCCCCTGTTCTTTACTCATCAGTTTGCAATGTCAATCATCACTTAGTCTCAGACTCTGCAACCATCATGAAGCAAATACTAGTTAGTTTTTTGGTGCTTTTTTTTTTTTTTAATATATATATATAGAGTCTCCCTTTGTCGCCCAGGCTGGAGTGCAGTGGCACGATCTTGGCTCACTGCAACCTTTGCCTCCTGGGTTCAAGTGTTCAAGCAATTCTCCTGATTCAACCTCTCGTAGCTGGGCTTACAGGTGTGCGCCATCACGCCGGGCTACGTTTTTTGTGTTTTTAATGGAGACCAGGTGTCACCATTTTGGCCAGGCTGGTCTCAAACTCCTGATCTCAAGCAATCTGCCTGCCTCGCCCTCCCAAAGTGCTAGGATTGAAGGCGTGAGCCACTGCACCCAGCGAACTGGTTAGTCTTTCTTTTTGCTTTGTTTGTTTATTCATTCTCCTAACAACATCCTTAAGCAAGGGCCACTGTTATCTCACTCATTCACTATTCATTGACAGTCACTCACATATGACAGCTTTAAAATTTGGTCTGCAAATTTGCAGAGTTTTACCTTAATAATCAGAGAGAGATGCAGTCAAACGCTTACAGGTGATTCAACATGTTCTGGTGTGCAT
The DNA here is from genome assembly GCF_028885625.2 of Pongo pygmaeus. NCBI lineage: Eukaryota > Metazoa > Chordata > Mammalia > Primates > Hominidae > Pongo > Pongo pygmaeus. Next base: position 115,129,864 of record NC_072387.2, on the reverse strand, counting down.
AACATATAGTGAACACACAGAGGATGAGGAAGCAAGGTCCAACTGGGGGCACTGGGAATGTCCTAAGAGAAGAAGGCAGAATGAAGAGAAGTAACTGTGAGTATTGCAGAAAGAAGTAGAATTCTCAGTTTTCCACTTGTTTTAACAGATTGAGACATAATTGGTAAACAATAAATGGTACAAATTTAAAATATACAATTTGAAGTTTGTGTATTTCTAGTTATAAATGTATAAAACCTCCCAAAGAATCCTGCTGCCTTTTTGCAATTTCTCCCGTCTTTCCTGAGGTACTTCCTCCTCTACCTCTAGGGAGCATGGATCTGCTTCTGTTACAAGACTGGTTTGAAAATTCTAGAAATTGATATAAATGAAATCATACAGGGTGAATTCTTTTTTTTTGCTGTGGGAAAAGAGTTCTGGCTTCTTTTACTTGGAATAATTATTTTAAGATCCATCCATGCTGTAGCCAGTATAGTTTATTCTTTTCATTGCTAAGAAGTATTACTATTTTTTAAATTCATTCATCTGATGATGAACATTTGGGTTATTTCCAGTTTTTGACTATTTCAAATGAAATTGCTATGAAGAATTTTATATATAGGAAGTATAAGTGTTTGTAAGGATATACACATTTATTTTGTTTATTTCTCTCAAGCAAATATGAAGGAATAAAATGATTAGAGTACATGAAAGTTTAAACTTTTCAGAAACTCTCAGTCTGTTTGTATATTTTTTCTTCCCTCTAGCAGCATATGAGAGATCTTTATGTGCCACGTTATAATTGTTTTTTCCTAATTTGGTGCTGAGTTCTCTCCCTGAGAGTGGCCTTTAACCAGAACAGCTATTCTCTAAGAGAGCCTGGACTGGGGGTAACATTAAGTTCAGGTGTGTGTGTCAGGAGAGATACAATGAAGTGAAACCAAAATGCATGAAACAGAGGACACTTAGCAATCACAGGTCCAGAGAGCTCAGGCGTGCTGATGGGAGGCTGCCAGAAAGTCAACAGGAAGTAGACTCAGGAAGTTTACCCAGTGGGTGGGGAGTGAGAAAGAGAGAGAACCTGGGGAACTATGCTATTAAGGTCCATGGTCTTTATTCTTTAGGTTTCCTGTGATGGTTGTGTATTACCTAGTTTAAAGAAAACATGCATGAAGCAGGGAACTTGTTTCTATGACTCTGATGTTGACTATTAAGTTTTATTGCGGTCAGCACCTGCAGGGTGTGTTAGGTTTTGGGTCTGTGAGAGGAAGAACAAGTGGGCTATATTACAAACAGCCACAGGGAGGGGAGCTTTTAACCAGGCTGGAGGTGATGGGGTATGACTGTATTTCAAACACCTCATGTCAGGCCTAAAATTGGATTCTGAGGCAGCAACTATATTAAACAAATGTAAAACACTCCACATCTCTGCCAACACTTGGTATGGGCAGGTTTTTAAAATTTTAGTCATTCTAAAAGACAGAGGTATCACACGGTGGTAGTAATTTGCATTTACAGTGATTAATAATGGTTAGCATCCTTTCATTGGTTGTTTACCATCTATATAACTTCTTTAGTAAAAAGTGTTTTCAAATCTTTTGCTCGTTTATTATTGGGTTGTTTTCTTAATGTTTTTGAGAATTCCTTCTGTATTATACATGCAAGCCCCTTATCAATTACGTCAATTACAAATATATTACTTACAAACATGTCCCCTTGCATTTAATGAGCAATGACTGTGTACCCAGCCTAGTGCTACAGGCATGAGCTCACTGTAGTCACACAAGTGAAACCCTGCTCCCTTTGTGGCAGAGGTTTATTTCACACTTATGGATGAGGAATTGAGGTTCAGATAAATTAAGTCACTTGCTCAGGGTCACACCGCAACATACAGAGCCCATGCTTTCAGTAACCCAGGGAGTATTAAGGGTGGGGTTGGAGACACAGGCCATGTTGGACAATGAAGAGTTCTGAAGGCCAAGTTAAGGTGTCATGGCCCAATCCTGTGGCCACTGAAAGCCATGGTAGGGTTTTGAGTGAGGAAAGAAGGTCGTGGCTGTATTTGAGAGAGAAGAAACTAAAGGAGAGGTGTAACATGTTAAAAAGCAACAGGGACGATGCGAAAAAGATCTAAATTGAATTTCAACACAAGAAAACTACAACATGGAAATAAAATATACATCAGATTAGATTGTGCCTATACTCTGCATCCACTTTACTGTCCCATTAGAAATCAAAGTTTTAAATTTTGATAAAGTCCAAATTATCACTGCGTTCTTTTAGAGATCAAACTGAGCATTGCTTCTAAGAAATGGTTGCCTGACCACTACCACCCACCGACCCAGGTCAGAAAGGCCCTTCTCATATGTTTTATTCTAGAAGGTTTATAGTTTCAGGTTTTACATTTAGGGCTACAACCCATTTTGAGTTAACTTGTACATAAGGTATGAAGTATACGTGATAGTTTTGTTTTGTTTTTCATTTGCCTAACAGATATCAAATTATTTATTCAAGCACCATTTATTTGAAAGACAATCTTTTCTCCATTTGATTGCTTTAGCACCTTTCTTGAAAATCGGTTGTCCATATATGTGTAGGTCTATATCTAAACATTCAGTTCTGTTCCATTGATCCATCTGTCTATGTCATTACTCAGTGATCATGATGTCTAGATTAATATCACTTTATACTAAGTCTTAAATTCAGGTAGTTTTGTTTCTCCAAATTTAGCCTTTTATTCAAAATTGCTTTGGCTACACTAGACCCTTTCTATCTCTGTATACATTTTATATTAAGCTTGCAAGTATCTGCGAAGACCTGCTGGATGTTTTATTTAGAATGAATTGAAGTTATAGCTCAATTTGATTCATGTATTTTGTCTGCTTTTCTTTCCATCTTGGCTAGAAGCAGAAAATGTATCTCTGCTAAGTATAGTTCATTTGATAGATCCTTTACAATTCAACTGGGTTATAGATATAAATTTTACTTTTTATCAACTGATGAGCTTGAATTTGGCTACTTAAGAAAATATAATAATAAAATAAAGCTCAGCAGAAAACTGGGTATTTATATCCACGATTAAAAGATATCTGTAGTGAAGGACTAATATTTTTTGATGATTTGTTGAATTTTTCTTTGAATGCTAAGAATTGACTAAGGGTAATATTTTATACTGAAAATTACTTTATGATCTGATTTTAGACATCCTGGCTTATATCCTTGATCTGCTACTTAATACTCTGTAATTCTCATTTATTACTTAACCTCTCTCATCTTCCAGTTCCTATCTATAAAATTGAACTTTTAATATGCTGTAAAGCAAATAATTATTTTCATAGCTAAAGTTATAAAATATGTAGAAAATATTAAGCTCTTAGAAGTGCTACCAATAATTACAAGGCTATTACAAATTTTTGAATATTTTCAGCAACTTATAAGGATAGATAGCTGATGGGTGCTCACAGTCTTCTTCCCCACTCCAGTCATGCTATGAGCATTGCTGAACAGAGACTGAGACTAGAAATATGGTGAACAGCACAGTATAAGCACATGGTGTTTCTGCAAACTTCCTGTATGTGATTTAACAGTGCTGTGATTCTGGCTAGCTTCAAGGTTGGTCTTTTTCTTTTGCATGTCTTTACCTTTTTCTTCCTTCCCTCTTTTTCTCCCCTGGTCTTAGCTGCTTTTAAAATGTTTCTCCTTATCATAGAATTTAAGAAGTTTTATATGTTGTGCTTTGGTGACGTTTTCCCCACCCATGGTGTCCACTGAGCTTCTTGTCCTGTAGGGTTTTGGTTGTTAACAAATTTGAAAAATGACCATTATTTCTTCAATTTTCTTTTCTTTTCTGTCCCAAAGATGGGACTCCAATTACATGTATATTACAGAACTAGCTCCTTTATTTTCTGTTCATACGTTTTCAGTCTCTTTCTATGTTTAATTTTCATTAGTTTCTATTTTTTCAAGTTCACTATATTTTTCATTGACAATATTTAATCTGTTGTTAATTGAATCCAGTGTATTTTTTATTTCCATAGTTCTCTTCTGTAGAAGTTTAATTTAGAATTTTTTTAATTTCCTTGTCTTTTTAACAAGTTGCATCTCTTTATTACTTTCTTGAGCAAGTGAAATGTGATGGCAACTCTCTGGTATTCTTTACTACTTATCGTATCATCTGTATCATTTCTGGGGTCTGTTTGTATGAATTGACTTTAACCCCTATTATGGGTAATATTTTCTGGCTTCTTTGTGTACCTGAGTATTTTTTATTTAATAGAAGTTATTTTGGATTTGACTATATTTGTATTCCTATAAATATTAGTGATTTTTTTTTTTTTCTGGAACATGGTTATGTTCCTTAGAATCAGTTTGATCCTTTTGGGTTTTTGTTTTAACCACTGTTAGGAAAAACCTAAGCAGTATTTAGACTAGAACTAATGTGTTGCCTCTACTGAAACAAACCTTTCTAAGTATTCTACTTAAATTGCTAAGTTTTTCCTCTCAGCCTGCTGAGAATAGGCACTGTTGTCACTCATGTGTGTGTTCCAGAGACTGTTTCTTCTAATCCTTTCTGGGTTGCCATTTTGCTAGCCTTGGGTAATTTTCTCCCATTTATTCCATGACCAGTGCCCAGCTGAATTCTCAAGGGCGTCTTTCTTGAGGTCATATGAACTTCATCTCTTTGTAGCTTCCTGTTCATCAGTTCTCTTTCCTATGACCTCCAGGCACCCTGGTATCTCCACATTTTCATCTCAGTCTCTCTCCTCAACCCCGGGAGACCACTGGCTCCCGTGTGGTTTCCCAATTTCTGCTCCATCACTAGCAAACTCTCTCTAGGATTAAGGTAGGCCTGTTCTAGGATTTAACTAATTTGTTTCTTTTCTATCAAAGACGTCTGGAATTCTTTGTCTGATGCCCAGTTTCTTGAAAACAATGGTTTTATATATTTTGTCCACTTCTGATTTTCTCTGGGAGGATAAATGTGCTCCATGCCATTTTATCTTGGTTAGAAGCAGGTATCATCTACTCCTTTTAATATTACCACTTTCATCAATAAAATGCCACAAAATCTAGCATTAAAATCCATGATGCCTAATATAAACTTTCTGAAAATTGATTTCCTTCAATTCTTACTTTCCAAAAACATGCATATTCGGAAAACTGTTTTTAGATATTTAAAATTTTAGAGACATGTATTCGATTAATTACGTTTGTCTAATCCAGTTCTCTGCTGAATTGTATCAGACCATTAGGATCTAACCGACACTGGAGTCCCAGGCCCTCCTCCTTCCACAGGCTTCTCTGGGTTTCCACAGTTCTTAGGTGTCCAAGCTCACCTCTCTGTGTTGTCACCTCTGTTACGTTCTCTGTCCTAGCTCTGACTCCTAGGACATCTCAGTCCTTGCCCATCTCAGTTCTTGAATCCTGAGCTAGCTTGCTCTCTTTATCTCTCTCTCTCTTTCCATTTTTAACTTCTTCACAGAGCCTCTGATTCATCCACTATTAAATTCCAAAGAACACAAAACCTGTATGAAAGCAGAAGTTTTTACCAAAGATTTGAGTATTAGGGGGAAAGGATCATATTTAGCACTACCCCAGTAAAAGATTTAAGCCCTCAGACACACCACAGAGTCATCCCAGCAGCTTTCAGTTTTCTTGTACATTCACCTCCCCATTACCAGTTCTCATTCATGCTTTTTCTCAGATTACCTCAGAAGTCTGAATTCTTCACCAGGAAATCTTGTGAAAATGCAGGTTTTGAATCAACTTGTCTTGGGCAGAGCTCACAAATTGTATCCTTAATGAGTTTTCCATTAGTGCGGATGTTGATGCTCCTACTGACCACACTCTGAACACAAGATGCTAGAACATACAGATCCCCCTTCTTAGTAGGCAGTTACCCATGAAATAGCAAAATGTGTTACCTGCACATACTCTCTCATTCTAATGTAATTAGATGACTACACCATTAAACTAATGGGGTAAAAAAAGCAGAGAAACAACATGTGTGAACATCCTTGTATAGAATTTATCTTGTCAAATCTAAATCTTAAGAGCTACTATTACATTGCTCTTTAAGTAAAACACAATAAAAATAATAAAATGAAATAACTCTTAAGAGCAAAGTTCTTATTCCTAAGGATTTATTCCAATCAAATCAGCCACTAGAATGTGAGGATAACATTCCTAATATTTTAGGATGATTGAGACACTTGCCAATCATTTTTTTCCCACAAATAACTCTGTCTTAGGAAATCAATTAACTGTTTTATACTATGTTTTCAATACACTGGACTACCCAATATGTATTAAATAAAATGTGAAATTGTATAAATGGAAAAATATTTTATAAAAATTTGAATAAGAATGGACAATTTTGCTACATTCTTGTTTAGATATGTATATCATATTCTTTAGCACGAGGAAGAATTCGAGTTAAAAATACATGCATAAGTATTACTTTACAAAGATAACCATCTCTTTCATTGAAATGACTCTTGAAACAATTTTACCTGTTACAGGAACATGCATTCCCTGCTTAAGAGCTATGTCTAAGAGACTATATGAGAAAAAGCAAAGCTCTGTTTTTCATCACAGAAAAAAAAGATTTTTGAAGGTGCAATCGATCCTATTTAAACAATTAAAAACAATGAGAAATTATGGCTTATGATTAAGTCAAAGAAAATTGAAATCAGTTCTTAATGATTCCTAAGGCATGTGGCTAGAAGTACTAAGATAGCAATATGCCTGTAAATCCTTGGAGAGGAGAGGTAATTTATTCATGGTAATTAGCTCATCCTCACACTCTGTCTTGCGAGGTGCTCTGGGACCACTTGTGCCCCTCTTCTTGTATAAACCTGGTGTAGGTTTGCAGGCTTGCTGAGAATGCCACCTGCTCCCTGTGGCTGGGCATCTTCCTGCTTGTTCTCTTGGTGACTGTGAAGAGGCCTTGGCACTAAGCCAGGCATTTTGTCTCCCATGTGAAAACCAAATAATATCAAAAACAAAACAAAACAAACAAAAAACCATCCTATGCTTGTGAAGGTTGTTTCGGGAACCTGTATGAGGCCTGAACACATTTTTTATGAATTCTCTATAAATTTACCTTTGTTTCTTGCTGAGAGGTGTTCACGGATAATGTGGCCTTCTGGTTTTAAAATATTTGTATTTAGGCCGGGTGTGGTGGCTTAAGCCTGTAATCCCAGCACTTTGGGAGGCCGAGGCGGGCCAATCATGAGGTCAGGAGATTGAGACCATCCTGGCTAACATGGTGAAACCCCGTCTCTACTAAAAATACAAAAAATTAGCCGGGCATGGTGTCGTGCGCCTGTAGTCCCAGCTACTCGGGAGGCTGAGGCAAGAGAATTGCTTAAACCCAGGAGGTGGAGGTTGCAGTGAACTGAAATAGTGCCACTGCACTCCAAACTGGGTGAAAGAGTAAGACTCCATCTCAAGGAAAAAAAAAAAATGTATTTAATTTACCTAAGCAGATGATACAGGGACACACCAATCGTAATTCTAATACTTAAAAATACATTTTATTTACACTTTCTTCTTTACCCTTGGAGTTTCTATGCTTGTTTAGGCAACATTATTCCAAGGTTCCAAGCCATCAAGTAAACTGTTCTCATAGGGTACCTATTTATGGAATGCATATCAAAAGCTGGAAAGACATTGACATTTGGGGTAACTATATCTTGCTAGGCTCTTGGTATGTGAAATATATTGTATGCCTCATATTTATGTCATATTTAAATCCACTTAAAACATTTGTGCTTGATAATATGGCCATAAAGGGCCTGGGTTATATTTTGTATGTACATTGTAATTTAATTTAAGTTGCAAATGAGAATATTTGATACATAGAAATAAGGTGCTCTCCTCATAGTTCTCCAACTTTCCAACATTTCATATCTCATCTGGCATTCTTGGCAAAACTTTCTATTAGACATTGAATTAAAAATGTGTGTATGCCTATGATACATCCAAGCAAAAATTTGGCAACATTTTCAGTGGCTGTAATGGGAATTAGGAAAGTCTTTCCCATGCCACCCAACAATTAAAGAAAGAACAAGTTTTCCTGTCGAGTGCAATTTGCTACTGACGTTGAAGATCACCTTGTTCCACATTTATGAGACAGTTTCTGGATGCTCTTGTTCCTCCTTCTTTAGACAGCTTGGCCATCTCTTCCATCTCCTTAGCTGTGTGCTGACCTCACTTTGAAGCTCAGAATGACACTACCTGTTCCTCAGCTGGGGTGACTGTAGGAAAGAAAGGGAAACAACAACAACAAAAACATAAACTTTATTTCTTGTTCATCATTTTTTTTCTCCTCCTGATAACGCTTTCCTCCTGTGGATTCTTTCTGATACATTTTGTGTCAAGAGAAAGGAGAACTTTAGACTTTTCAGAAATTTGCACTTTTATTCTTCTGCAGACTAAACCCCCTGTGGTACTTCCTGCCATCAATTTTCAACCCCCTCCTACTCTGCCCACCCTCCATCCTTAGGAAACTCTTGAGTCTTATGTCTTCCAACTTGCCTGCGGTTAAGATGTCAGATGGGTTTGCAGGACTACACAGACCAATAAATGGCATGGTAAAGGGAGCCCATATGCAGGCCAAGTGTATATCGTACATGCACTTGAAGGTAGTATGAGATAGATGACATTTTACATTGTGAGAGAAAGGAATACATTATTTAACATGCGGAACTGGTCCAATTGGCTAACCGTGTGGAAAAAGAAAACAAAGTTAAACCCCTACCTCACAACATATACCCTAATACAATCCAGATGAATTAAACATTCAGATATAAAAAATGGAACTAAAGGATTACTGAAATAAAACATAGGTAAATTTACGCTATTGGCATAAAGTAGGCAAAGAAAGAGAATATAAGGAAAAGAGCTGTTAATTTAACACTCATGAATTTTCTGTATAGTAAAAAGTAAAACTACCAGCACATAATTTGTAGCATATAACTTTAATATTAATATTGATTTTATAAACATGTCCTAATACTAACTAGTTGACTACACCAGTAGAAAAGTGGACAAAGGATGTAACTGATGCTGAGAATAGGAAGCAAATGGCCAAAGTCCATATGACAAATTGTAGAAAAATAAGCAAAAAATGTAAGTTCAAGCAATAATAAAAATGTCATTTTGCCTATAAAATGGGGAACTAAGATGCATTATGCATTATTTGCAAGGCTGTGGTAAAGATATATGGCCCTACATTTCACTGAAGTTTAAATTGGTTCTTTATGGTGGGCAAGTTGGCAAAATGTATCTAGAGCTTTAAATATGTATACATTTGAGGCCAAATTTCATACTAAGAGTTTACTGCAAGAGAAATTTACATGTAACATATTGTTTAAAATATTTAAGTATAAAAAAACTAACATATTGTTATAAAACTTTGATTAAATTATAACACACAAAAAAGGATACTGCATATCCAGTTAAAATTATGAGTGATAGTATTTAAAATCATGGGTAAAAAATTACTACGTACATATTAAGGACATAAGTACAATTCAAAACAAAACACTATATAAAGTCGAACCCCATTAAAGTATTGTGTGAATATTTATAATTTTTAACTGGTTGATTGGAGTTTATTCCCTATTTTCTTTCTTTTAAAAAAAGAAATAATGCTTTTCTCATTAAATAAGAATGTTAAAATAAGTCTTGTAACCATTTATACATGTCACATAAAGTTCTGTTACAGTGTGTGATATGTTTTGGCTGTGTCCCTACCCAAATCTCACCTTGAATTGTAATAATCCCCATGTATCAAGGGAAGGGTCAGGTGAAGATAATTGAATCATGGGGGCAGTTTCCCCATACTGTTCTCATGGTAGTGAATAAGTCTCATGAGATCTGATGGTTTTACTAACAGGAGTTCCACTGCACAAGCCCTCTTGCCTGCCACTATGTAAGACGTGTCTTTGCTTCTCTTTTGCTTTCCACCGTGATTATGAGGCCTCTCCAGCCATGTGGAACTGTGAGTCCATTAAACCTCTTTCCTTTATAAATTACCCAGTCTCAGGTATGTCTTTATTAGTAGCATGAAAACAGACTAATACAGTAGACATCTTTAAAATCAAACAAAATTATGTGTTAGAGTCCCTTTCACAAAATTCTTTTATTTCCGAAAGGCCACTAGGTGATTAGAAAAGAATAAGCAGATACATTGGAAAAATGTTTGACTTTCAAATTTATATTCCTTGGATGGCACCATGTCATTCATTAGCTACTGATACCTGTTAAAATATTTTGCAATAATCATCTACTATCCCTTCTTTTCATTCTCTCTGGACTTAATTCATGAGGGCATATCTTATGTGAATTTCTAAACCTTCTACTAAATAACATGAGAATTATATTCCCAAGTTTTACGATTATGTGATAGAGACATTATAGAGACAATGTATGTCTAACCCATGTATCTGCTGTATATTGAGGTAATGTATACTTTGAAATTAAAAACCAATTCATTCTTAAACAAATGAGAGTTTTCTCTGCTCCACAAAGCAATCTGCTGAAATTTGAAAGAAACGTGTCTGGAATTTTTCCCAGTTTTATTTCTCAGAATTCTGAGATTGTTTCCTGGGACTCCAGATCTATTGGATCTCAATATGCTTCCCTGTTCTATAGCTCATTAATGAGTACATAACCATTTATTTTCCTCTAAAAGACAATTCTTACCAGCCATCTTTGATGTAACAAATTAATTCTTAAAAGTTGATGTAACAGAGAAGTTACAGCAACTCTTCTTTCTTTAAGACTGTGCCCTCTTCTGAGATGCCTCCCTTCAGCTCAATGCATAACAAATAGCACTGTATTGAAGCCTCATAAACTTGCTGCCCTAAATGATTATCTGTCCCAACTGTTAGCAAGTGGAAGAATTGCTAGACACTTTGGAATTTTGGTATTTCTCTTAAGTCATACCACTAGATTCTGAGAAGGATAAAGTGAATTGTAAAAAATGTTTCTACCAAGATTAATCAATTAACTGGATTGTCAAAATATCACTTGCTTTCTCTATTTTATTTGAAAAAAATAATTAGTGTTTGATATATAATAACTTAATTATTATGCATAGTAATTGTTAAGTAAAAGTTTGCCATGTTATAATGTTGTCTTAAATGACTGAGTTTTAAGCTATTATTCCAGAAAACCAAGTTAGAGATTCTCAAGGAGACATTCTCTCATAGGAGCCGTACTCATTGCCTTCAAGACAGACCTATTTCAATACTGTCAGGATGTGCACACATGTGCTTGTGTTCTGTGTGTGATGGACACATATTATTATAGGTGTTCTACAAGAAAAATCCTTAAAGAGCTTTATGGGTTCTCTAATTAATAAAAAGAAAAAAAATCAAAAGGATGAGATGGCAGTAAGGAATTGCAGGGTTAAGGAAAACTTGAAATTCCACATGAAGTGAATGCCTATGGAAAAGGGACACTTGTTCGCTTGGAATGAGACTGTCTACTTACTCAGTATCATAGAATTAAAGAAAAAAATGAGAATAGGTGTGAAGACTGTAATTACATTTTCATTATTATGTTACATACTTAGGATATAGGATGGAATTGCCAAGGTCATTAGACCACCTTCACAGCCTTCAAAAGGACCATACATCATCTTGTTAGGGCAGAGGGCTGTCTGCCTTAATCATAGTTTGAAAGGTAAGACTATTTCACCTCTGCCTTAGTAAGGATATTTATAATTTTGTGGAAATAGAAATCATGCCTTAAACTTATCTAAATCTCCCTTGCTCCACTTCAATAGGTTGCTAACTAGTTCTATTTAGTTTGGAATGTATGTGTATTCCATTTGATTGAAGAAAGTTGAAAATGCATATGACTATTTATCACACCCTAAGAACTTCCCGGTATCTTGGATGTGGAATGAGAAATCAAAAATTTATGACCCCAACTTTGTCATGTACTCACTGCGTAACATTGACCAAGTTACCTATCCTCTCTAAGCCTTAACTTCTACATCACTAGTACATTTCATGAAGTTGTGAAAGTCAAATACAATGATTTATATGAAGGACTTAGTAATTAAACAAGAGACATCATATTTAGAAGTCAGTCATTTTTAATATAGTAAACACCTTCAGTCAATAGATGCTTTCGACCATTCTTTTTAAATAATTTAAAATAACTTTGTACAGGATTGACTTTTCATGCCAGGCTTTGTTTCTGCAATGTGGTAATTCATATTAATGATTCATTTTCCTGATTTCAAAATACGGAATTTATCTTCTAACTTCTCCGTCTCTCCTTTTTAGCCCATATGTCAATAATGACTGAAACTATTCATTTCCATCTTTAAACTGCCTATTCCAGCCACCTCCCACCTCCACCTCTTTCCTTCTAAATTTTCTTCATCTTCTGCTTTGGGCAAAAGGAAATCGATGTGTCAGACAGGCCTAGTTTTGAATTCTGGATATGCTAGCACTTCTCTGTGTGTCCTTGGTTATATGATATAGTCTTAAACCTTAATGTTCTTACCTGTAAAATGGGCATAATAAAAACCTCTTACAGTGGTTGTTTCATGCAGCTTTCGTTACAAACTCCCTCATTCAAAATCTTCAATGATTTCCATTTTTCACTAAATGAAATTCAAAATTCCCATAGATTATTGAGACAAGTCCCCTACTCTTCATCTAAATTTATCTTTTATTTATTCTCTCATCATTATCAACAACTACTAGGCTTTACTGCCTTGACTCCAGAGGCAAAAATCTTATCTCCCAACAATGTCTCTTAAGTTAAGTGTAATTCATTATTTGATATTCTTGTTTCAAAATGGGTAGAGGAAAACTTCCTGCATATACCGTAAAATAATTTTAGGGAAAATATACTAATGTATGTTCTAGAGCACTGGAAGGTCCAAAGCTACCTATTTGCATCATACCATTACTATTTGATGTAGCCTTTTCTCATTATGCAATGAGCTGAAATACATTTTTCATCATGCCTCCTGAGTCTCTAAGTGAGAGTGATTAACTCATTCCCTTTCTACCAGTGAGACTGCAAAGCAAAAAGAAATATGTAGTATTTATTTACTCATGGAATTCATTCTTATGAAGGTCAGTTGCCAAATGATGCCAAAACCTTACTCTCTAGAATGCCATTCAAGTTATCAGGCTTTAACATTTTCAAGATATTTATGTTTGACAACCATATATAACTATAAAATTATGTGAAGAAAAGTATAACATAACGGTTTCTTTTCTATGAAACATACCTATTTCAAGTACATAGTACACTGCACTGCAGATAACCAGCTGATAACCAGCTCTCAACACATACAGCCTAATGATTGAATTAAACCATATTGTATATTTTTTCTAAATGTATTACTTCTTAATTAGTCACATTAAAACTATCAGCATTTGGGTGAACACCTTCACTGTCCATTACTTTTTGAGCAAAGAACTAGAATTCAGAGCACTCAAATGATACTAGAGAAATGACATGAAGACTGTTTATGAGATTGGTCCATCTCTGAGAAATGTCAAGATTTAAGAAGAGCTGCAATTTCAAAACCAGGGCTACTTCATTGTGGACCTGAATCTATTTACCCAGGGTCAAATCAAGGATATGGAACAGACCATGGGAACACACCATTTTCAAATTTTGAAATATTTGCAAATACATGATGAGATATCTTGGGGATGGAACCCAAGTCTAAACACAAAATCAATGTATGTTTCGTATCTACCTTATAGACATAGTCTGAAGGTAATTTTACACAATATTTTTAATATTTTGTTTGACACCAACGTTATTCCTGTCTCTGAATTTATATGCTACACATAAGCAATCATTTTCTTATACCTATTCACAGGTAAGTACTTAACAGTTAAAAAATTGACATACCATTCATACAATAAAAAATAATACGTTGAGGGTAACTAAGCAATATAGCAGCATCATCACAATAAACACGCTGTTACATAATAGCAATAACAAACAAAGGAAGGCTTCCAGTCTCCACCTATGAGTCTGTATTTTAATTTAAAAGTTACCGTACGCTGTATTATTATTATTTTAGTTGAGAAGAAACATCAGAAGCAGTCGAGGGATTAGGAAGTGGGTCCTCTGGGGAAGAGGACATATTCAGCTGGATGGCTTCTAAAGTGTTTCCTCCAGTCATCTGCCTCATTAACAATATTTTTTCTTACAAGCCTCTCTTTGATTTTATAAACTGACATGATTTCTTCCTCTATGAATCCATGCTGCTCCAGTCCTTCAATAAGCTGATTAAACATTTTCATTATGTCTTCTACAGGCACTTTTTCTGCAGGGTTAACAATGTCATCTTCATTGCCACTATTATCATGAGCACCTTGATTCTGAACCATTTTGGCTATTTCTCCATCAGTCAATGAATGACAACTGAGCCTTAATATCAATAACGTCTATAACATTCTTCAATGTTCACTTCATTCAGTTTACTGAGGGACTCTGACGGTATATTTTTTGCATATGTAAAGAGGTCAGACAACATTTTTTTCTCACTTGATACACAGAATCCCTCAAAGTCACCACGTTATTAATCCTCATCACTGAGCATAGTTGCAGACCCAGAGGGTATGCTAGACATGCATAGCTATGTATTTAGTTCTTGTGTTCCAAGCTTTGGCAAAAGCCAAAACAGCATCCTTCATGCTAAGTTCCTTTTTAGAAACTTCCGCATTTATACCACTATTCACTGATGCTAGCTAGCATGGTATTCAAGAAAGTATTTTTATATTAATTTTCATTGATCTAAGGATACCTTTGTCACACAGCTGAATTAATAGTCACATTTGGGGAAAACACATGAAATAAACATGAATGTTTAAAGAGACTTTCAGCTGCAGGATCTGCCGAACAGTTGTCAAGGAATAACAAAATCTTGCAGTCCTCATCCAGTCCAGCTTCCCTGCAGTGAACATGAGCTGCTGGTACAAAATGGTGGTGAAACCAGTCAGAAAAGATGCCCCTGATGACCCATCCTTTTTCATTAGCATAGTAACGAACTAGTAAGAAATGTACTCATGGAAAACAGTGAGGATGCAAGTTTTGCCTATCATAGCAAGTTTACACTTAGGTATGCCTGCTGCATTAGCACAGTGCAGGTGTTCTGTTCTTGGCATTCTTAATTCCTGTAGGAGCTGTCTCATTGGCTGTAGTCAATTTTGGCAGGGAACACCAAAACGGTGATGTTTCATTCGCATTATAGACTTGTTTTGGCATCAGATTTTCTTTTTTTTAATTATACTTTAAGATTTAGGGTATATGTGCAAAATGTGTGGGCGAGCTACATATGTATACATGTGCCATGTTGGTGTGCTGCACCCATTAACTCGTCATTTAACATTAGGTATATCTCCTAATGCTATCCCTCCCCACTCCCACCACCCCACAACAGGCCCCGGTGTGTGATGTTCCCGTTCCTGTGTCCATGTGTCCTCACTGTTCAATTTCCACCTATGAGTGAGAACCATGTGCTGTTTGGTTTTTTGTCCTTACGATAGTTTGCTGAGAATGATGGTTTCCAGCTTCATCCATGTCCCTACAAAGGACGTGAACTCATCATTTTTTATGGCTGCATAGTATTCCATGGTGTATATATGCCAAATTTTCTCAATCCTGTCTATCATTGTTGGACATTTGGGTTGGTTCCAAGTCTTTGCTATTGTGAATAGTGCCACAATAAACATATGTGTGCATGTGTCTTCATAGCAGCATGATTTATAATCCTTTGGGTATATACCCAGTAATGGGATGGCTGGGTCAAATGGTATTTCTAGTTCTAGATCCCTGAGGAATCGCCACACTGACTTCCACAATGGTTGAACTAGTTTACAGTCCCACCAACAGTGTAAAAGTGTTCCTATTTCTCCACATCCTCTCCTGCACCTGTTGTTTCCTGACTTTTTAATGATCGCCATTCTAACTGGTGTGAGATGGCATCTCGTTGTGGTTTTGATTTGCATGTCTCTGATGACCAGTGATGATGAGCATTTTTTCATGTGTCTTTTGGCTGCATAAATGTCTTTTGAGAAGTGTCTGTTCATATCCTTCTCCACTTTTTGATGCGGTTGTTTCATCAGTGATGACCCTGGCAAACTTGAAAATGATGGGTAGATACTCCACTGCTTCATGATGGGTAGATGATTTATCACTACAAACCTTTAAAAATTTAAGGCTGTGTTTTTTATTAAATTTCTGCAACCAAGCTGTTAAGTATTCACAGTTCTCTTCAATTTTCATTGTGATAAATCTTTGCTTGTTTCATAATCAGATACCATTAGGTGGTCTGTGTTCACTGTGATGCTGGTGAATCCACAATCTCAATGTCGCACACCTGTCTGTGTTTTGACTTGCACTTGTCACATGAGGTCAGGTGTGGAATTTTCCACTTGTGGTGTCATGTGGGCACTCAAACAGTTTCGGATTTTGGAGCATTTCAGATTTTCAGATTGGGAATGCTCAATTTGTATCTAACTTTCTAAACTTGTGAATATGAGACCGTATTTATCTATTCCAAAAACAAACATCAAAATATGTCCATCAATGATAGACTGGATTAAGAAAATGTGGCACATATACACCATGGAATACTATGCAGCCATAAAAAAGGATGAGTTCATGTCCTTTGTAGGGACATGGATGAAGTTGGAAACCATCATTCTCAGCAAACTATTGCAAGGACAAAAAACCAATCACTGCATGTTCTCACTCATAGGTGGGAATTGAACAATGAGAACACTTGGACATTGGAAGGGAAACATCACACACCAGGGCCTGTTGTGGGGTGTGGGGAGTGGGAAGGGATAGCATTAGGAGATATACCTAATGTAAATGACAAGTTAATGGGTGCAGCACACCAACATGGCACATGTATACATATGTAACAAACCTGCACATTGTGCACATGTACCCTAGAACTTAAAGTATAATAAAAAAAATGGTAGCTGTCTGAATATTATCTAAATACATAGGATATAGAACTCCCATTATGGGTTGTAAAATTGTAACACTTTTTGAGAAGTAAAGAAGGATGGAGTAAAGATTGAAGGTTGGAAATGGTGGCAACATTCTCTGATACGATTTTCCCTGATATAATATTTGACATGCAATCAATACAAACATTTCTGTGATACAATAATAGCTAGGGATATTATTATGTCTTTGTAACAGAGAGATATTTAATATGAAATAAATGACGCATAGTGGATGGCTTAATTTGCTTGGTGGCGAAAAACACTGCCTAAATCTTTGGTGCTGAAATTTGCTGATTTCAAAATTTATGCCAATCACTTAAACCATTTTAAAATTTCCCTTTTCTTATAGTAAATTACAATTATTAAAAATAGCACCCATAATAATTGAAAATCAAATAACTTTTTGAATTACACTTCATGTATTCTTATAAAGAAATGGAATCAGGAATATGTTTCAAAGATCTTTGTCAATTATAACTATCACTGTATTACTAGGGTTTCATTAAAACCAGATTTTCTCTACTTTTTTTGTATTTTGGTTAATGAGTTATTTGTGATTTATTCTATCTTAATTAATTTTGCCTTCTTTCTAAATATATCTGGAAATTTAAGAATATAAAAAGTGATAATTAAAAATCTTAACATAACCAAAAGTAGATCAACATTACATTTGGCTAGGTTGGCAATAAAATTATCCATATAATTATATAATTCATTCCCCTAAAATATTATTTTGGTAAATTACTTAAAAATTTTGGCACATCTTGTGTCCCTTTTGAAATCATCCTATATATTTCAATATATTTTAGATTTTTTTTCTAACTCCATCTTTGTTTTAGGAAAAATCAAAGTTTATAAACTATGTCTATATTTACAAAATCACTGTGTCAGAGCATGGCTTTTAATCATCTCTGCACTTTAACACAGGCCTTGGGATATTTACAAAAATTGGAGAATGAAAATTAGAGAGTTGCAAACACCCTTGAAATCCATCTAGTCCAGTCATCTAGCTCTCCACTTCATAGTACCACAGGCTAAGGAGACAGACTAAGCAGTCAAGGTAACAAGCCCCTGTACCCTTTCTTTGTACAAAACAATTTCAATGTTTTTGGAGTATTTGTAACAACGTTCTTAGCAACTTTATTATACCATTTAACAAGAATACATTGAAAATCAATTCTCCAACACTCATTTTGTACACTAATTTTGTAAGATTCTGAAAAGTTTCATTATTTTATGGTTTCATGTGTTATAGATGAAAAAAACTAGAATTCAAATTTTGAGTTTTTTTTACAATATTTTATGATTACAAAGTTAGAAGACTAAGAATAAAATGGCTGAATTTCCATAATGTGAGTGGTAAATGCAGAGAACTGGCCTAAAGAAAACATTTCAAAAAAATTAGTCATCTTTTCCTTAATTTTTTTCCAACCTATGATCTGTTGAATGAGCATTTTGCATATATAAATAAATAAATTACTTTGTAAATAATCTTGACTGGTTTCTGTTGACCACAGTAACCCACTGCACAGCACAGTCTGTAATTTCTATGAACCTAGGAAAAGGAATTTAAATTTATTTTTTGATTACACAGGTCCTCATTGTGTGACTAAACATTGCATAGAATATGCCAGTGATGATGCAGAAATGCTGTCAAAATCAATATTTAGGGGAGAGGTAGCTGCTGGCAGCTCTGACACATTGAAAAAGTTCAGTGACTCAAGTACAAAGACAGGAGAAAATCATTCAACAAAACCCCTGAAATCTGTACTTGTTTTTCCTGACCTACACATTTTAGTTCCAAAAAGAGTGTGAGGCACATAATTATTCTTGTCAACATAGATTCATCAAACACAGGGCAAATATATTCAGAACAATGGAGATATTTCCTTCCTGCCAATTCAAGAAGTATTAATTTGCCTGAGGAAAACGTTTACATTTATGATGGTATATACACGTCTACACACATATATGCATATGTAAAAGAAAAGTGTATCAAAATCTAACTGTGCCGGAAAGTAGGACGCAAGTGTTAGCTGCATTCACAATGACATTGCAGTGACCTCATAGCTTGCTTTGCCACAGTTTGCTGCCTTTTTCATTGTTGTTCAAAGGAAGATAAATTTCAATATTTCCCTTGCTTGCATAACATGGTGTCACATTCCAGACTGTTGGTAGTGTTTCCACATAAAAATTATTGGTCTAGCACTTCACAGAATCTGGTACGCTGCTATTTTCAGCAGTCTATGCTTCCTCCCAGCCTCCTCCTTGGTGGTATGACTGTTACAGAAACATTAGAGGGAACAGAAATGCTGCCAGTGCACAATGTGAGTGGTATTATGAAGAATCAGATTGCTAAAAGCATGCATATTTGATGAAGCAAGCTAAACAAGGTTATACTGTTTAATAGCCTAAAAAGGCAAATAATAATATAAGAGAAATCATTTCCATATCTGTAGGTGTGAGAACCCAAACCTAGAAAAAAACATCTTTTGTTGGGATTAAGGAAATTTATTCAATGACATCATAGCAAATAAAATCAGATTTTTTTATGTGAGTAAACTATTCATGCATAGCAGAATTAATTATCTTGTAGCAATGATACCAAATTAATTTTATGTTTTAAGCCTATGATATAAGTTAGTTTCCAAGGACAAAGCAGTGTGACTAAAGCCCTCTGTAAAATATCATTTCCTAAATAATAACAATACACCTGTTTGTTTTTACACTTTTAAAATTTTTACCTTTCTGAATAATTGAGAATTTGAAATCGTCAAACAAGGAAAGCAATATGCTTTTTATTTGCATATAGCATGTCCTTTTCATTAAAAATGGAATATGGTGAGAGGTAAACAAATCTGCCCAAAAAAAGTGTGCAAACCTGCCAGCCTAAGTGGCACTTCTTTTTAAAAAATGTACTGATTTTATTTAACAAGAAGTTCAAGTGATAATTCTAATAAATAGAATTGCATTTTGGAACATATGTTATCACATTTATCATTTGCTCCTACTGCTATTTCATACTTGGTGGTCATTCTTATGCCATATCTGTAATTATGACATTTTTCTTTACTCTAATGTCAACTGATTACTGATGGGCCCAGAATTGGCTTTCTGTTAACAAGCCTTGAGCAGCTTTGTGCAAAAAGGCTTTTGGGAATAAAGAATTGATTTGTGCATCTTGCAAATAGAAGAAATTTGCGATAACTCAGCTAGTGACTAGAAGAATCCCTTCTCTCAGGGTAAATTCCAGTGACCATAGAGTATAGATTGTTGACCATTCTTGACATGCCATTGGTCATGGTGATGGACATTGCATGCCTGTCCCAAGACGGACATTACTGATCACAACAATGTTTGAAATAGGAAAATAGGCTAATAGAGTTAAAGTGAATTGCTTGTAGTCTCACAGCTAATAAGTGACAAAGCAATCATTGGAAACTAATTCTGTTTGTTTTGCTTTTGAATGGAAGAATGTTAGATCCTTATGTATAATGTTTAGTTCAATGCATGTCATGATAAATAGACATTTACCAAAAGCATACATTTGTCAAAGCTCTGAAGTGTTTGGCTGTGAATGGAGACTCAAGACTTATTACTCAAACCAATATTCATACAATCTTCTCCTGTTGACATTCATGCTAATATTTTTATCTATTTTATAACTGAAGTGCTTTTGTGTATTTTTGATTATAATTTTCTGAGTAGAAGCTGTCCTTGAATAACATTTTCAAGACAAACTACACAATTATTGTAGTAGAAATATGGATTCCTTTCCAGGTAGTATTTGAGATCACTAGAGGACAGTAAGGATTTGTAGAGGTCATTTGTTTTTTTAAAAAAAATTTAATAAAAAGCATTTATAGTTGTAATTTATTTTAATTTCCAGTATGTACATATTTAAAGCAAGTATAGATAAAATTTACCTTGTGATAGCATCAATGTTTAATTAATCATTTGCTTTTTCAATCTTGAAAGCTAGTGATGTTTACATTTTCTGTTTCAAATCCACCATTTTTAACTTATATTACATCTACAAGACATAAGAATAAAAAAATTGAAATGACAAAAAAGGATTATCAAAATTATTAGGATGTGGAAAACAATCTTGAGAGTAATCTGTAGCTGAGTAAATAGCAGAATGTGAAGCATTATGAATTATTTTATAGACTTTGGAAATATGAACAAATATAATTGTTTATATTTACAAAATGTCTCCTATTTGTATACTTCCTAGATAAAGCTGTGTTCATTATTATGGTGCTGCTGCTGCCTACTTAGGCTATCACTATCTAGAGTCATCAGCGTTCCTTAAAGCCCTTTTCTCTCCTCCCCTTAAAGCCGTTTTCTCTCCTCCTGTTAAAGCCCTTTACTCTTCTCCCCTCACCTAAAGGAAGTTAAATACATTTACTCACAGAACTAGAAGTGGGTGGACTGGCTAGTAAATGATTTAGCTTTGAAATTATACTTACAGAAAATATTATATTAAGTTATGGGAAAACATTTCCCCAAATGATTTTTCTAGTACTATGCCTATAAGCTTTGTGCTTCAAAACAGTAGTGAGAACAATTGCAGTTATAGAACAACTAAATTATTTACTGAAGACAAAATGCATACCGTATTTTCTAGGATGTATTCAATGTCCACAGGCCTGACTTCATTTGCTTTTGTTTTGAACATTTGTTCTTGTTCTCTTCCATGTGCAGGCGCCAGAACTTGACTCATGGCAAGGCTCATAGTCCAAATTACCCCTTTGTTCTTTCATGTAAATGCCTTCCCTTCATTTTCACACTCTTGCCATGGAACCATTTTTTCCTGGAAACCCACAAACAAATTTCTGATTCTAAATGTGTCTAAAAACTGAAATAAGAGAGAAAAGTTAGAGTTTTTAAAGGAGTGATCCCATACTTAAGGTAGAAAAAGTGACTGAAGTCCTGGAAATAATAAAAGTTACATGTGGTTCCTCTCCTTGACCTGACCATTTCAAAACTCGGAAATAGATGCTACTTCTTTCTCTTCCATACTTCCAAAAGAGCAGACAAGAAAAGCTCACCTCTTGCTTCAAATAATTAAAGGAAGAAGGTAATTGACACATAATCCATGCTCAATAGGTTTATAATATTTTTCAAATAAAATCATCTAAACTAGATAATAAATGTTATTAAAAATTTCCATTAATTGAGCACCATGAATCAGTTATCTCACTTTATTTCTACACAACAAATAGTATGGTATTAATTTTTAACAATATTATAAAGAATAAAGAGTCTAATATGAGCCAATCCCCAACATGATTTATTTGTTCTAATTTTGTTGATAGATCAGTGAATAAAGGCAAAATAACTTCCTTCTTAGAGCTCATCTTCCAGGCAGGGAGGCCAGTAATCACATCACATACAACATGGAAAGTGATGCTAATGTTGAAAAAAAAAGAAAGAAAGAAAGAAAAGAAAAAACTAAGCTTAGGGAAAGAGGGAGTATATAGGTTGGGGTGGTAGAGATACATCAATGAGGAAGGTTACAGAAGTCCTCCTTGACAAGGAGACAACGGAGCAGAGAATGAAGGAAGGAGGAGTTGGGCCATGTGACCATCTGCTGAAGAGCCAGATAAGCAGACACAAGGTTGCCTTTGGGTGGATAATGCTCACTGTGATCAAAGAACCACAAGGAGGCCTCATGCTGGAGCCAACTGAGCAAGAGAGGAGCTAGAAGAGGAAGAAATTAGAGATTCCAAGGGAAGTGAAATCATCTAGACCCTTGCAGACCTCGGTGAGGAATTCAGTTTTAACAAGAAATAAGATGAGAAGCCACTGGAAATGTAGACCTGGGACTCAGAGAAGTCAAGATATCTACCCAAGGCCACAGGCCGAGAAAGGGCAGATGCAGACCCATATTGTCACGCGGATTGCACACTGGGCAAATCTGCCTTGTGTAACACTAGGATAGATGGGCACAGCATCTCTGTGTAATGCTGAAGTTGTTCAAATAGGAAAAAAAATTGACCGTGGCTTAGTTTTCAGAACAACCTACACAGAGAGAGTGGAAACACAGCTGTGCCTTGAGGCATAGACAATATTTTTCATAAATAAAAATAGAATATTGAAAGAATCGTGAAGTCAGACTTCAGATAAAAGACTAGCCTGATGTAAATTTAATATCATGTTGAGTTTAGTAGGAAATTGCTCTAGAGATGAAGGCAGTAGTTAGAGAATAAAAGTATAACACTAAAAATTCTTGACTTTGTAGGTCAGTGGGGAACTATCATAGCATTTTGAATAAGGCAGACATTGGTTTGCTCAAAGGAAGGATTTACAAAATTTGGACAAGGAACAGTCTGAGCTGTCAGTTCTTACCAGTAAATTGGTAGTGTCAATAAAAAAAGGAAATGATGGGCATAGGTGATAATTAGAAGAAGCACTTGAAAGGAATTTGTTATGAGCTGGGAGCAGTGAACTTGAGAAGAATTTTCCCTTTCCTCGCATCTCCCACACATCCCGATAGCCTTCTTTCCTAGGCTCTTTTATTAGTAGTCGTATTTGAAAACTCCTCCTCCCATCACCAGTTTCCAAAATTTTGAAAATGTCTTCGTTCTCTCCCTTCCTCCTTTACTTCCACATTGAGTTTCTTCATTCATTGCATAAGATGGGTTTCTGCCACATTTCTCATGTATTGTGCCCTCATCCCAATTCCCTGACGTACTCCATGACACAGATATTTGTTTCTTGCCTCCACACTTGGATACATTTCTCACTTGTCTCCTGTCTCCAAGGTTACCAGCACATTTGTAAAAGCTCTTCAGTATGGCCCAACATTCTTTCCAGTCTAATAGCTCATTGTTTCTAAGTATGAAATGGAAACTACTGCCTGAAAACACTATCTTTGCATGTATATAGCACTCTGGGTTTTGAAATATTTCTTTCCTTTTGGTTTATTCGGTTTCCCCTATCTCAACCACATATACCATTCCATTTTTACCCATTTCTCACCCCAAAACTTCTTTAAAAAACATGTCATGTAACATCTTTCAACTCCATGAAATACTACATAGAGTAGTATAATGAACAAATATATTCCCATTATTCAGCTTCTGCAATCATCAAATCATGGGAAGTTTTTGTTTCCTCTAAATCCCTGCCAATTTCTCTTTGACTCAGAATTGTTTTTAACAATCCCAGACAACGTAATATTTCATCTCCAAACATAGGAAAGCCAGTCTCTAAAATACAAAACTCATATGAAACATAACCACAATATCATTATACCTAAACATCAGCAATAATTTTTTTCATATCATAAATAATAGTGCTGAAATTTCTTAACCTGAATTTTAGTACTTTTATTCAAATAAATATGCAAACAAAGTCCATATATTGTAATTGTTTAGTGTTCCATAACTATATTTTAGGTCCCCCATCCTAGTCTTTTTGTTTTCCATGAATTTTTTATTTTGAAGAATCAGATTATTTGTCCTGTAGAGTTTTTCAGAGTCTGCATTTTACCAATTGAAGCCCTGCCATGTCACTTAACAATTTCAGCTGTTCCCTATATTTTTTGTAAATTGGTTGCTGAAAAATGGTTTGTCCTCTAGTTTATTTTGGTTTTGGTAAAAAAATTCTTCACATGTGATAATGTTGTGTACTCATATTTAAAGCACATAACATCAGCTTCTCTTCCTTCCTTCTTTCCCTCCCTCCTTTCTTTCTTTCTCTCTCTTTCTCTTTCTCTCTCCCTTCCTTCCTTCCTTTTTCTTTTCTTTTCTTTTCCTTCTTTTCTTTCTTTTCTTTCTTTCTCGATCTCACCCTGTCATCCAGGCTGAAGTACAGTGGCACAATTGTAGCTCACTGCAAACTCAACCTCCTGGGCTCAAGCAATATTTCTGCCTCAGCCTCCTGAGTAGCTAAGACTACAAGTGTGTGCCTGGCTTTTTTTTTTCTTCTTCTTCTTCTTCAATGTTTTGTAGAGATGGGGTTTTACTATGTTGCCCAGGTTGGTAAATTCCTTAGCTCAGGCGATCTTCCCACCTCAGCCTTCCAAAAAGCTGGATTTACAAGCGTGAGCCACTGCACCCTACTCAATATCAGTTTATTTTTATGAGATCACCAGTCATGGATAAAAACTGACTCCTGGAGAAGGGGTTACAAAGAGAATGCAAGATGAATGTTTGACTCCTTCCTTTTCTTCTATAAGTTTTCAGAATAATGCCTTTTTTTTTTCCTAAGAGTCCTGGTCCTAGGTACCAGTAGTGCTTATTCCTTTTGAGTGGGTCGGTGTTTCTAGTCATTTTCTGTGGGCCAGACGAGGGTATCTTTTTTTTTTTTTTAATAAGAGATGCCATTCATCTGATTTTTATTGATAATACAGGTGTTCTCTTAAAATTTTTTCTCTCTTAAGTATATATTTATTTCTCTCATGTCAAAATTCCAGTTCCCAGTAACACAGACATTAGTTTTCATCTAAATACATACACAGTAGTCTCCGTGTAAGAATACCAGACATTGGAAGAGAGTCACTTACTGATCAGGGAGTCCTGAGCAGATCTTACCAAGGAGAGATATCAACTTCTATAGTGTGAGCTTTTGGGCTTACACTATACAATTTTGGGATTGGGAGTTAGTTATCTGTTAAAACAGTTAACAGCTTCTTTAATACATACATTATCTAATGCTTTTGCCGTACCCTGCTTAAAAGTTTGTAATATCAATCAGTACTGTGAATAAATTACTTACCATTCTACATTGCAATGGATATGATGACTTGAATAGCAATAGATACATGTATTGAGATCTGTGTGAAGGGTCAAATACAAGGAAGGATTTTGTAGTATTGGACTAGAAAATATTTTATCCTAAGTGGAAACCGAACATATGGGCATGTAAGCAGGTTGAGCGTATACTCCAATTCCCTGGTAAGAAATGTCCTCTTGAAAATTTGAGTCAGATAGTCTGAAGTGTTCTGCTGGAACGAAAACAATATATGAAATTTAAAATGTTGGAGTAATCTGCACTTAGGTAACCATGCAGTGCAGTGACTTCATGGGTGCTTTCAGAGTAGAACAATATAAAATTTGAGGAGCAAAAGTGCAAACATTTGAGAAATGCTCATAGTTAAGTGGTGATTGCTGAGAAGATTTAAAAGGAAGAGATACAAAATTAATCATAGAAGAAAGAAGATAGTACAGTGCCAAAAAACCCATGAGAGAAATAGTTTAAGAAGTGAATAATATATTAAATAAGACAGAGAAATCAGCAATACAAGACAACTGAATTTAAAACTTAACAGATTATTTGTGACCTGACCGCTGAGTAAAAATACTTAGTAAAGTGGTTGGAATGGAAACAGTATTGTTTCTCAAGGGTACAATAAAAGACAATGACTTGGAGAGGTGACTGCAAAACAGAGTGACAAAATTCTAAGTAGAGTCACTAAGACTCACTGTGAAAACAAATGTCCTGCTCTATTTTGTTCTAAAAATTAATTATCTGCAAAAGTTCTACAATGCTGAGGGGCCATATTTTGTTTGTATGTTTCAACTCATACTTTTTACCTCTGCTACCTCACAACAGCCTGTAAAAATAGCCACTGCCCCACAATGCCTTGGAAGTAGGAACTGCGCCTCACGCAGGCCGCCTACAGGACAGGGAAGCAGCTGGAGACCCATGAGATGGCTGCACCAAACAGAATCCAGACCGGGCTTGCTTTGGAAATGTCGGGCAAGAAATACCGATTAAATAAGGCAGTGAGTGGTGGGAACTAAACTAAAATGCCATCTGGTCGGTCATGGTGGAGAGAACCGCAGGGCTATCGATAAGCCAAAGCTGCAAGCTGTCTGTGCCTCTGTGAAGAAACAGAAAGTCAATGCGTGCAGCGAGAAGAGGATGATTCAGAAGTGCTGCAGCATGGCTATGGGCGATAGAAAGACACTGCAGCTCTTGACTCAAGCACGGAGGGAGGAGGTGGTTTTGAAACAGCCTCGGATACTGACAGATTGCCTTCTCTAGCTCTAAGTCCTTAAAATAACCCAACTCGGTGGCTGTGTGTGGTTTTGTTTGTTTTGTTTGACCCAAATAGCTTGGAAGAATCAGACATCTTCTGTAGTCTCGTTTCTAGCAGTGCCAGAGCTAGATGAACCTGGAAGTTTAAATTTTCGAAGCGTTGGTAAATGATGTATGGTAAGCAGGAAAGAAAGGATAATGAGCTTTAGCACGGTCAGAGGAACTAGGGGAAAGGTACTTTGGTGAGGCTGAAACTACTTCAGTTCCCGCTCTGCCTCTCTCTCATGAATCACTATGGCCTGAATAGGGAGAAAACCAACGCACATGTTGGAAATCAGGTTGAACGGATTTCACGTCATTTCCACATAGCACCCTATCCAGTGAGAGGAAATTATCTGCCTCTTTGTGGTGACAGGGATGTGCAGGCACAGTGCAATTCCTTGGGGAAGTGAGGGCAGTGTCTGCATATAGTTGTCAAGCAAGAAATTGTTGAGTGTTGCTATTGCAAAGCAAATAACAGAATTGAGAACACCCGAGTCTTTGTAGATCAAGCCCCAGAATAGCAATCATGACAGGGCAGGTTATGAGTTTAGCCAGCTGTGTGAGGTAACAAGGCCTCCTACAGCTCTTCTTTTGGGAGCTTCAGTTGAGTGATAAGTCATCCTCTCTCTAGAGTAAGGCAGTAGCAGGAAACAGCTGTATGCCAATTGTAAATTCTCCCACATTTCAGTGGAGATGTAGTTCAGGTCTTACTTGCCCCTGTGTATTATCTAAGGCAACTAAAATCAGTTGATGAAATTACCTTCCCACTGGGTTAATTTTCTGGAGCTGAAAACAGCCTTCTGAAAACCAGGAATCGATTCTGTGAAGCTCTTATAAATGGGAGAGTTAATAATTTGGTAAAAGTTTCCTCTTCTTATAAAATATATTTTCTCTTTTTTTTTTTTTTTTTTTTTTTTTGATGGAGTCTCGCTGTGTCGCCCAGGCTGGAGTGCAGTGGCACCATTTCGGCTCACTGCAAGCTCTGCCTCCCGGGTTCACACCATTCTCCTGCCTCAGCCTCCCGAGCAGCTGGGACCACAGATGCCTGCCACCACGCCCGGCTAATTTTTTGTATTTTTAGTAGACACAGGGTTTCACCGTGTTAGCCAGGATGGTCTCTATCTCCTGACCTCGTGATCTGCCCGCCTCGGCCTCCCAAAGTGCTGGGATTACAGGCCTGAGCCACCATGCCTGGCCCATAAAGGATATTTTCTCTACCTCTAAGAAAGTCCATGCCTAAAACATATGAAACATCAAAAAACATCCTGGATGATATCAGAGAGAAGGAGCATCAGCAAGTGTTTGCTGGCATCAGCAGGTACTACGCTAATATATAGGCCATGATATACGTAAAGCAAAAATAAAAGAAAGAAAAAAAGAAAGCTGATTGCACAAGACCAGTACGTCCTGATGATTGCAGTTGTGTTAGGAAATCTTTCAGTTAATTCTAACATCTTTTGTTTTCTTATCTTTAACATTTGTACTTCTGTTTTGGTGGTCACTGCATAATTACCTTGGTATTCACTAATCATTGTTAATTCGTATGCAAATAGCCATTTAAATATTTTCCCTTTGGAATGAATATTAGCTACTATGGTTAATAAATAAAAGTAATTTTGGGGAGTCCTCTGGGACTAGGAAATTATGTAGCCTTTTACATAATTAATCTTTAAGTTCTATTGGTTGCAAGTAATGATGATTGTCTTTTGACAATTTATTGCATAGGTGTAACAAGAATTTTAGTTTTGGGAAATTCTACCCCAGAAGAGATTCTTTTGAATATTCTTTCTGTAGAGTTCCAAGTAACGAAAAGAAAAACTACTGTTTATTGAACATGCATTCCATAATCTGTCTTTAAATATAGTTGTCTTTTAATGCAAATAATAAGTTTTTCTTATACATGTTTTTCAGATCATATGTAAAATATTTTTCACATTCATTCAAGGTATTTTAAGCACCAAATGACATTACTTGTGGACCATTCTATTCTTCTGACTATTTTGTGTTTAATCTCAAAATAATAAGATAAGCAACTATAAATTAGTGAATACTTGCCATGACACATAGACTTTGCATATTATAGCTTATTTAGTAGATAATAAAAATGATTTTGCATATAAAGAAACTGAGACTAGTAGAAGATAAGTAGCTTGACCAAAATCTAAGATCTCTGTCCTGCATATTCTAATTTTGCCTCTTTGGCTCTCTTTTCTACTCTTTTTCTCCCTGTTCTGTGGCCCAGAAAGCTACCTCTACGGGTCATGTAAACTCAGCTCTTTTGTGTTCTGTTTTCTGATTGGTGTCAGCCAATAGACAGCACCAACAGTCATCAGATGGTAGGAAGAGAGAGAGCAGCAAGGGTATTTATTCCTCTCCCTTCTTTCTTAACAATGCACATTTTGGCTTTGGCCGTGTTCCTTTTCAAAGGCACAACTTCTGCTGGTCAGTCTTCTTCTACAGCTACCGGTTTCTGTGTTGCAATAAATGCTCCCTTTCTTTGCCCTTTCAGACCTGGGGCAGTAATGCCTCCATGCTTATCAACACTAGGGTTCTTATTATTCGTGGTTGGCTAACACATGACAACCAACAGCATTATAAATTACTCATTATATTCTATTAAATCTCTTCAATTCACCTCCTGAGAGTACATCAATTTCTTCTAGTACTTTGACTGATATAGAAATTGTCACCAGAATTGGCTGGAGGAAACAGAACCTTAGAGTGGGATTCTGGTATTAAATCATTCACGTATTTAATGAATGCACTTATTATCTCCCTTGCTGGGGAAAGTGGAATATGATGATCTGTGTCATATGGTGGCATCATGAAGGCAGGTACAGGGCAAGGCATTTGGAGAGCGAATGACTGTGACTCGGTAGCCATAACTAGAGTGATAATTGTAATAAGCAAACTCAGGCTGCTGTTGCTGGTGGTTCTAAAAAGGATATTCAGGGAAATGAAACAACTAAAAGACTGGAATGTAAGCCCAACTCAAGGCTCACATGAGGAACTCAGATGGCCGCCAAGACAGCTTTAAAAATGGCCTTAATCTGCCATAGCTCCAGGGCAGATATGGCTGAAATTCAAGCCCAGTTCCCAAATGCAGTTGTCACAGAACTGCAGCACTAATGAATGTGACCCTCCAGAATTATTTTACTAAGGAGATCTAAGGGAAGAGAGGGTGTTACTGAGATACGGGATGGAGATATCCCCACAGACAAAAGCAAGGCTAGTAACGTTTAACCCTTAAGTCATCCTAAAGGTTCCTTATCTGGTAAAGTAAAGATTTTCTGCTGAGTGAAAAAATCAGGCTTCTCTTGAAACTCTTGCAGTGACTCCACCTGGAGCACTTGTGTTTTCTGCTTACCACCGTCATGGCTCCCAGACCCAAAATAAAAATCAGATTCCAACAGACCCCGGTTGGAGAAGTAAAAACTCCTGTAGGAGAAAAGAATTCTATACACCAAAAAAGCAGCAGAATCTTTTCAATTTTAATTGACAGGAATCTAGGGAACATATTGGAGTGGATTCTGAGGGTGTTAGACCAAAAAGCATAAAAAACAGGGAGATATACCCTCCAGGGAGCAAGGATTTTGTAAGTAGCTGGAAGTAGCACTGATAGTTTAACTAAGTTAGTTAATTCAGTCTGATTTATCTTAATCAGTGGGGTTGAATTGCAAAGCTGCTCTGGCAAACTCTGTATCAGAGATCAACCAAACCATGAGCCAAACCCAGCCAGCCAGCTTGTTTTTGTAAATAAGGTTATTATTGGAACACAGATGCTCAAACTCAGTAATGCCTTATCTATGCATGTTTTTGTACTGCAATGGCAGTTAGATAGTTTTGACAGATACTGTACAGTTCGCAAAACCTAAAATATTTGTGGTCTGGTACTCTCTAAGAAAGGATTTTTGGACCCTGCACTAAAGGAAGGAACAAAAGCGCTAGCGCAAAGGAATGTTGGAGTAGATTAATTTAGAAGAACCTGGTGTCATCCCTCCTGTTCCCCTACTATATCTCTGGTAAGGCTGAACAACACCTTTTCCTTCGCCAGGACCTAAAGAAATGTAATAATATTTCTCCTGCAAAGGTCATGGGTGCATTGGTTGATGTTGCAATCCATGTAGACTCAGGGGTTGAGCAAAGTTTTGTGAGTCCTATGGCTGCTACAAATTCCAAGTCCTCCTTCAAGTAAAATGCATAATATTACCAATGCAAAAAAATACAAGGAATATTGATTTATGATGATAGAAAAACATCACAAAATATGGAATTTTAAGGACAGTTGTCAAATGGAACTAACATTACAAAATCCAAAAATGAAACCTTTTTTAAAGAACAATTTACTTTTTGATCAATTCTTTAAGTTTTTATTTTTATTTTTCTCTCTCTGTTGGGAGAGAGTTCCTGTTTTTGGTTTAGTTTAGTTCAGTTTTGTTTTGTTTTGATGCATAGAACTTCTTTTTTTTAATTATACTTTAAGTTTTAGGGTACATGTGCACAACGTGCAGGTTTGTTACATGTGTATACATGTGCCATGTTGGTGTGCTGCACCCATTAACTCACCATTTAACATTAGGTATATCTCCTAATGCTATCCCTCCCCACTCCCCTCACCCCACAACAGGCCCCAGTGTGTGATGTTCCTCTTCCTGTGTCCATGTGTTCTCATTGTTCAATTCCCACCTATGAGTGAGAACATCTGGTGTTTGGTTTTTGGTCCTTGCGATAGTTTGCTGAGAATGATGGTTTCCAGCTTCATCCATGTCCCTACAAAGGACATAAACTCATCATTTTTTATGGCTGCATAGTATTCCATGGTGTCTATGTGCCACTTTTTCTTAATCCAGTCTATCATTGTTGGACATTTGGGTTGGTTCCAAGTCTTTGCTATTGTGAATAGTGCCGCAATAAACATATGTGTGCATGTGTCTTTATAGCAGCATGACTTATAATCCTTTGGGTATATACCCAGTAATGGGATGGCTGGGTCAAATGGTATTTCTAATTCTAGATCTCTGAAGAATTGCCACACTGAATTCCACAATGGTTGAGCTAGTTTATAGTCCCACCAACAGTGTAAAAGTGTTCCTATTTCGCCACATCCTCTCCAGCACCTGTTGTTTCCTGACTTTTTAATGATTGCCATTCTAACTGGTGTGAGATGGTATCTCATTGTGGTTTTGATTTGCATTTCTTTGATGACCAGTGATGATGAGCATTTTTTCATGTGTCTTTTGGCTGCAGAAATGTCTTCTTTTGAGAAATGTCTGTTCATATCCTTTGCCCACTTTTTGATGGGGTTGTTTGTTTTTTTCTTGTAAATTTGTTGGAGTCCATTGTAGATTCTGGATATTAGCCCTTTGCCAGATGAGTAGATTGCAAAAATTTTCTCCCATTTTGTAGGTTGCCTGTTCACTCTGATGGTAGTTTCTTTTGCTGTGCAGAAGCTCTTGAGTTTAATTAGATCCCATTTGTCAATTTTGGATTTTGTTGCCATTGCTTTTGGTGTTTTAGACATGAGGTCCTTGCCCATGCCTATGTCCTGAATGGTATTGCCTAGGTTTTCTTCTAGAGTTTTTATGGTTTCAGGTCTACCATTTAAGTCTTTAATCCATCTTGAATTAATTTTTGTATAAGGTGTAAGGAAGGGATCCAGTTTCAGCTTTCTCCATATGGCTAGCCAGTTTTCCCAGCACCATTTATTAAATAGGGAATCCTTTCCCCATGCTTGTTTTTCTCAGGTTTGTCAAAGATCAGATGGTTGTAGATATGTGGCATTATTTCTGAGGGCTCTGTTCTGTTTCATTGGTCTATATGTCTGTTTTGGTACCAGTACCATGCTGTTTTGGTTACTGTAGCCTTGTAGTATAGTTTGAAGTCAGGTAGCGTGATGCCTCCAGCTTTGTTCTTTTGGCTTAGGATTGTCTTGGCAATGCAGGCTCTTTTTTGGTTCCATATGAACTTTAAAGTAGTTTTTTCCAATTCTGCGAAGAAAGTCATTGGTAGCTTGATGGGGATGGCATTCAATCTATAAATTACCTTGGGCAGTATGGCCATTTTCACAATATTCATTCTTCCTATCCATGAGCATGGAATGTTCTTCCATTTGTTTGTATCCTCTTTTATTTCATTGAGCAGTGGTTTGTAGTTCTCCTTGAAGAGGTCCTTCACGTCCCTTGTAAGTTGGATTCCTAAGTATTTTATTCTCTTTGAAGCAATTGTGAATGGGAGTTCACTCATGATTTGGCTCTCTGTTTGTCTGTTATTGGTATAAGAATGCCTGTGATTTTTGCACATTGATTTTGTATCCTGAGACTTTGCTGAAGTTGCCTATCAGCTTAAGGAGATTTTGGGCTGAGACGATGGGATTTTCTAGATATACAATCATGTCATCTGCAAACAGGGTCAATTTGACTTCCTGTTTTCCTAATTGAATACCATTTATTTCCTTCTCCTGCCTGATTGCCCTGGCCAGAACTTCCAACACTTTGTTGAATAGGAGTGGTGAGAGAGGGCATCCCTGTCTTGTGCCAGTTTTCAAAAGGAATGCTTCCAGTTTTTGCCCATTCAGTATGATATTGGCTGTGGGTTTGTCATAGATAGCTCTTATTATTTTGAGATATGTGTTCTTAACAGTGGTTCCACAGTGGTAGAGGTCAAATAGTAACATTTAGCTATGAGATAAAGTGCACCCTATTACCATAATATGCTTTGAGTTATCTGTGGTTGTTGCTGATTCATCACTAATATCTCGGAAAGATGTAGATGGGTAACCCTTTTAGGTACCATTTGACATATATAATAGGATAAGGTAAAGGTTGTTGAAATCGAGTTGAGTTGAAGTAGTGAAGATTCATGAACTGGATGTTCATATCACTCCAACAGTCATATGTTGAAACCCTAATTCTCAATTAGATAGTATTTGGAGGTGGGCCTTTGAGAGGTAATTAGTTCTTGAAAGTGGAACCCTCATGACAGAATCAGTTCCATTAAAAAAAGAGAAAGAGATATGAAATCCTCTCTCTTTCTTCTGTGAGGACACAAGAGAAGAAAGCCACTTGCAAACCAGGAAGTAGGCCTTTGCCAGACACAGAATCTGCTGACACATTGACTTTGGATTTCCTGGCTTCCAGGATTAGGAGAAATGAATGTCAATTGTTTAAGCCACCCAGTCTCAGGTGTGCTGTTATAGCAGCCTGAACTAAGATACTAGCTTAAGTCAATTCACAAAACTGGCTCTCCTCAACTGATAGGAAGCCAGTTTAATGGAGGAAGAACTTATATCACAGCCTTCTGTGGTATCTAAGAATATCTCTCCAAACCTCTTCCTAAAGGTACCTGTAGACATTTATCTGGGTGTCTATTAGTAAAGTAAAAAAGCAACACATAGAATTTGTGATTTATGTTGTCTGTGTTCTTATACCGATCTGTTGAGCTTCCACCAAGATCCATTGCTAATAGTAAGAACTTACAGAGGTCGAGGGATAAATGGATTCTTGGCTTAAGTCCATTTCATTGGGGTCCAACTGAACCCCAAATCCATCTTGTAGTTATTGTATGTTTTAGAAGGCATAGTGAGAGTAGATATAGTCAGTGACATGCAGGACCTTCACATTGGCTGCCATATTTTTGAACTGAGCTATTATATTAGGAAAGGACAAGCAGAGTCCCTGAAACTGTCCCCTTTTACCATCATCCCTCACAGTAACCAACTGAAAGCATTATTGCATCCATAAAAGCACAGAAGAATTTTGTGCCACCATCAAGAGGTACAGGGGTCTTCCCAGCATGTCACTGTATGACTGGCCTGAATGGCCAGTTGAAAAAGGCAGGTGGGAAATGCAGAGTTGAAAGGAATAATTAAAAATATAATTGGGTGGTCTCACTAATTCCAACTGTAATAGTTTGTGTGTTACCTTTATTGGATCAAACAGTGTTAGC
Source organism: Pongo pygmaeus (assembly GCF_028885625.2). NCBI lineage: Eukaryota > Metazoa > Chordata > Mammalia > Primates > Hominidae > Pongo > Pongo pygmaeus. The sequence continues at coordinate 115,094,885 of NC_072387.2, read as the reverse complement.
ATTTGGCATGTGGCATGCAGCCACCGATGTAGTACTATGCTTTCTTTCCAACAGCCTTTGACAAAGACAGCCAGGTCAATTTGCCTCCTGAGATGTGGACAGCAGTGCCATCATCCTTTCTTAACTCAGGATAATATCTACTCTCCTGCTGTCTGAAATATATAGATTTCAGGACCCTCAGTCACCTTAATAGTACATAGAACATCATACTCTCTGTTCATTGATGATACTGTGCTAATTGGATCTGGTGAGTACAATGCAGCAGGCTTTAATATGAGAATATGACAGAGAAAAGATACAAGGCTCATGTAAATCCAAGGGCCTCACAAGTTGGAGAGGTTCTTAGCAGTCCAATGATCAGGGAATCTTAAAAATATTCTGAGAGACAATTTTCTGTATCTTGCACTATCTACCATGAAGAAAAAGCCACATTTTGGTGGACTGTTCGGCCCACTGACCAAAATCTGTTAGGCTGATATATTTTAGAGGACCTGAACCAAGTCCAATTTTGCAACAGTTCCTAGATACAGTATAAGCTTCCCTGCCTCTCACTTAAGGCCTAGGCATATCAGTGGCAAATAAGAAGGCTCTGAAAAGCCCCACTAGGAGAATCACAGCACTAGTTCTATTCTATTTACAATTATTCGCCATTTCAAAATTAGTTCCTAAGACTGAGCACCTGACAACTTGATATAGGTAACCAAGAGATTATGCAACTTAACGGCCCACTATGAACTGCTATTGTATGATCCTTAAACCACCAAATTTGATGTGTACAACAGCATTTTATTGTTAAATGGGAATGACATTTATAAAGCTGGGCCTCTGCAAGTCCAGTGGAGCTAAGTTAATTCTAATTTGTGATTGGGACGTGCCCATCACAGAAAATCGCCATTTTGACATACCCCAAATACAACAGCACAAAGCAACTGCCTATGATTGTCAATTATCTGCACCAACTTTGAATAGACAACTGAGAGTAAAGTTGACCATTAGCTGTTATTAATCTTTTAAATAGCTTATTTATCAGGACAATATTTTCTTTGAGGAATGGTTTCACATTGTTGATAAACAGTTTCCTATTATTAACATTAAACTAAATAATATATGTCATATTTCTTTTTTACCCTTAGAAAGTTAATCTAACAATATTATTCTGATTAGTGGTACTTTTTTAAATTATTGTAATGTTGTTTATGGTGTTTATTTGTACTTTTTTGTCTTTTTCATACCTTTTAATAACATCTGATTTACTACTGGAGCATTTTATTTTCATCATCTCTTAAAATACTTAATAACTTTTAGATTTGTTGTTCACAAAACTAAATAATTGCTTGATGTTTCATTTTATCATTCTTATTAAAGAGGCAGCTCGTGTACATATGAAAGTGTCTTTTTATACACCGAAACCAATCTATACAGAACCCTAACATTTTGCATGGCTTCTAAAAGCAAAATTTTCCTCAAATTTGTCACCACCTATAATTTTGACATTTCTCCCAGTGTCAGATGATTCTTGGTGTTCCTAATAAATCAGTAGTGATTAATCTACTTCCCATGTCCAACATCATCCTGGGTTCATGCCAGCTGGGTCTCTGAATGAATTGCAGCAAAGAGAGTGTGATTTGTTATTAAGACTGGTACTGTCAGGCATGTGGCACCCTTGATGAGTGAGGTTTCCCTCAATAAGCTTATTTCTTTTTCCCCTCAAGTCTTGCCAGGAGTTTTCACACTTGCAAAGAAATGGCAAAATTGCCAGTCTAGGCAAGACGAAGAGGTAGCTGAGGGCTTAGAGAAATCCTTAGTAAGATCATACCTTCAAGTCTGTATTTCAGTGATAGTATAATATGGGTTACTAAGACTGAGCAGTACACATTCACATGCATTCCTTTAGGCTTTGTGAGTATCAGCAAGTATTAATATGTCAGACATATTGAGAAGAAAACAGTATTGGGACATATCCGGAAAGGTTAAAGGAAAAAGCAAGATTCCTTTTAGAAGGTTTGGCTAATGAATCTCAAAGCTTGTTTCTTCCTATAATGGTGTTTTGTACTTATTGCTATCATTATATTCAGCATGCCTGTTTCTAATAGACTCCTACAGCTGATAGAAGCAACTCAGCCTCATAGTCTTTCTAATTCTAAACATAGACATTTGTTATGAATAAACGTCTCTTAAAGCATCCTTCTTGATGAGATCGTCACTCTGTCTCTGATTTTCTTGATACCTCTTATTATGACAATTAACTAAGGATGTTTCTGAAACATATTCCCTTACCTTGCCTACTCTGACAATCATTACAGTGAATTACACTCATCTCCAAATTCCTTTAAGTAATTCATAATAATGTGTGGAGGACTGAGATATTTGGAATCCCACTTATACCTGTAAAGATTACTCTTAAAATAATCATTTGTCATTTTAATTTCATTTTACTTAATCTCACTTTCAAAATGCAAAACTATTACTTTCTCTTTAATAGTATGAACAAGGGGAATACTGTAGACTCAAATCTTAGGTTGCCTGCTTCATTCCTTTATCTCATTACAATTCCATCAGTTTGACTTTTTATTCCTGTCTCATCTGATATTTCTTTCTTTTATTGAGATTTCTGAGATGGTTGATTTTTTTTTCATTTGGTATATATTTTTCTCTTATAATCCTGAAACTTCCAGAAAGTTAAGAAAGACACTTTTTGATTCCAACTGTCACTCACCTCTTTGGGGAAGCCATTGTGCATGCTAATGGGTGTCCACCTTGTGCAAATAATCCCAGATCCACAAAGCACTAGGAGAATTAGCCTTTGTCTTTTGCCCTTCTATGGTTACCTCTATTAAGGTATTCATCAATAAACGTGCAAGGAAATGCTGCTCTGCAATTGCTATCATTTACTACCTACAGTGATGTGACCAGCAAGGTAGAAAAAAATGTGCAGGTAGGCCAGATTTCAAGTAGGAGTGCTTGGAATCACAAATTTAAACTACACTGTAAACTTCTTCTTCCATTTTTCCCCTGTTGACCATACTCAGTTTTCTACATTTTCTAGTCTCGTCTATGGCACTCCCTAGGAAAATCACACAAGTGGTTAAGTTAATTAAGCTTGTAAACACATGACTTTTGAGTAATTGTCAGTAACTTGGAAAGAGACTTACTTTAGCATATCTTTTTGTGATGTATGACTAGTTCTTTCTTGGTCATTACACTAATGCTGTTTGGTTTTGTTTAAATATTATGTTTCAGAGATCAAAATTATGGAAGAACTAGAAATTTACATTTGACTTTATCTTAGAGAAATCCTTTAGGATTAAACTATATTACAATGTTATTTTCATTGTGCACTTTTGTTTCTGTTTGCTATCAGGCACTTTTTCCATGGATTAAGTTTACTGATTTCTAAAATATTATTAGAACACACTAATATAATTTATTGTCAATAAATTATTATTATTTTACCTATTAAGAAATCTAAGAAACAAATTCTGCATGGATGCTAGAATTTATTACAATGCCATTTATTACGATGCCACTTTAATTCAAATAATTATGCATCATCAAGCACCCAACACACTGTCTGGGACATCATATAAATGTGAGGATGTATTGGAACTGGCACAGAGTAGGATCGAATCCCAACAATTTCATCCAATTACTTGAGACTGGAAAAGTAAACCATTTAAATAGAGAAACCCTTAGTTATGTCATACTAAATTAGAAATAGTATTATCAGATTGGCTGAGTTGCTGTGAGAATTAATAAATTTGTGTGTATAAATATAAATTATCTTTTTAATAAAAAAAAGATCAATCCTCCCAGTTAAAATAACTAGAAAATATGGGAAAAATAGATTGTAAAAAGTCTCTCTGAAGACATTAGAGAGATGCCAAGGTTGCTAGGACTTGAGGAGCCAAGCCCTGGAGACTAGGGACACTCACTGCAGTGTGAATGATGCGGCATTTCCTTCTAAGGGACTCCCTGATCCTTAAGTGGCTTGGCTGAGAAGCTAAGTCAAACAGAGTGTGTCCTAGGGGGCAGGGAAACAAGGAAGAGAAAATACACACAAAAGAAATCCCTTTAAAATGACTATGTATGCAAGTTGAAGAGTGAAAACCAATATAGAAAACATTACCTTTTCTTATATGTGACTACTTATAGCTTAATTTCTTTTTGTAAAAAATAAGTATAACTAACTAGCTAAATTGAGATGGAGGAAAACTATCCTGTCTTGCATGAGATAAGTATTAGGTGCTTTCGTGATGCAACAGTTATTTGACTTTTATTTTCCAGACGGAAGTTCTTACTTTTGTGCTTAGAAGAGTAATGTTCATAGGTTGAAATTAGGGACATTATGAGAAGAATTGCTTTACCCTTCAATCATTACTATAACCTCTTTCCTATATCTATATGCAATGAAAATCAGTAGGCAAAACTTATGGCTCTTTTGAGTTCCCTAGATTCTATGGTAAATGAAAAGCCAAAGAATGACCAACATATTTGTGAAAGAAAGCAAAAAAGAGAGTATGATAAACTTCCATAAATTAGATATTAAAATTTCCCTGAATTTCCAAACTTTTTCAGAGGATGTTATAAGTGCTTTAAAACTTCTGGCATAATAAAAGAGAATAATATTTACTGATGCTTTATTTTTTTCACAAAAATGTTTAAAGGTGTAAAGTTTTATAATAGGATGTATAATATGGTCACACATTTCTTTAAAAGCTATTATACATATAAGAATAAATGTCTCAAAAGATCATGCATCAAAGAATGTAAAATTGCTTACCACAATATGGAAGGATTCAAGGAGATTTTTATATCATTCTATATTTCCTTTGCTTTCTATTGTTTTTTTTTTTATTTGTTTGTTTTTTGAGACAGAGTCTCGCTCTGTTGCCCAGGCTCGAATGCAGTGGCATGATCTCCGCTCACTGCAAGCTCCGTCCCCTGGGTTCACGCCATTCTCCTGCCTCAGCCTCCTGGGTAGCTGGGACTACAGGTGCCCGCCACCACGCCCGGCTAATTTTTTTGTATTTTTAGTAGAGACGGGGTTTCACCGTGTTAGCCAGGATGGTCTCTATCTCCTGACCTCGTGATCTGCCCGTCTCAGCCTCCCAAAGTGCTGGGATTACAGGCATGAGCCACGGCGCTCAGCCTGCTTTCTATTGTTTCTTAAACATGAATTATGTCAATAAATTATGGAACATACTAACATGGATGTCATCAGTTCTATCAGTGCTTTTTCTAACCATTTCCAAAAATTAAATGGGTAAAATCTTGGTTTTTGCTTTTGCTTTGTTTTACTTTTGCCTTTTCCTCTGATATGGATTCATTGCCCTTCTACATGTTTTGTATTGTTGAATCGATCAGGTATTAATCAACTACTTGTGGAGTGCATTGTTAAGGTGCATCTGGAATATCAGATCACTGAAGATTGAGTGCCCATTTTGTGCCAAGGGCTGCCCCAGTATTATCATTTCTACCAATACATTTTGGCCTCACATAATCATATGAATTAGGCATAATTCTATTAATTGTTAATAACATAAATTCAGAACACGTTGGTAAACACACATAGCATCTTATTTGGTGTGAATGGCAACAGTTAAAGTGCATGTTATTATCTCCATTTTACAACTAAGGAAACTGAGGCTCAAAGGGTTTATTGTAAGTAACTGACAGTTATTCAGGAATTAAGTATCACATTCAGTATCCAAATACATATTCCACACACTCAAGATACTTTGCTCCTCCCTACAATCCCTTGCTCAAGTCCAGGAGAAGACTAAGATTTTAAAAGATTATATCTCCATGGACACTTAGCAGATAAGAGCTGGAATTGAGATTGCAATCTATGATTTTTGACTCTTTTCAATAAAATTGTGTTAGCATGTTGGGATATATGTGTCTGTCTATCTATCTAACTATCATCTATCCCATAATAACCCATACATTCCTTATTCCCCGTGGGCATTGCCATTAAAATTTATCACAGTATACTAGCATTTATTAGAGGCTCCCAAGTAAAAATTTGTATTAAACACATAATGGTAATTGTAGTTTCTTGCCGAGACAGAAGTTGTTGCAGCTTGTTAATATTCTTGATTCTTTTCTCCTTCTGGAAAATGTTAGGTGGATTATTATTTCTATTCCTCTTGAAGTTAGGCATAATTGTGTAATATGAGATCATTTTAAGGTGGAAACATTTCAGAGCTGATGTGTGATTACTCATGCTCTTTTTTCCTTCTGTGGCAAACCTTGACATCTTGCATTGAGATGCATAGTAAGATGGTGGAAGCTCTGCTATGTGGGATGATTGCAGGTTCACCCAGCCAACCCGCATGGGACATGGAGCATAAACAATAAAGAAATGCTTTTGTTAGAAGCCAATGAGATTTTGAGATACTCCTTACTGTATCATAACCTAGTCAGTACTAATCACCCCGACTAACTACATCTATGATTTGATTGACTACTGAATAAACACTTACATTCTTTCAAACATTAAATTTTTTTGAGTGTTTAATTACACCAAACAATATGCTAGAATCTATATGTATTATGGTGGGTAAAATATAGAAATAACATCTTTTCTCATAAAATGTACGTGATTAAGGACTCGCTTGACTATTTTACTTTAGGAATACAGAGAAACATGGTGTGGTCTGCAATTTCCCCAACATATAAAAAAATGATAAAAATTTTGGATTTTTTAAAGCAAAATACAAGAAATTTTAATATTTGAATTATTACTATATTTATAACAATATTAACTTTGGTTTATAAGAAGGGATAGATAAAATGTATACTTAAGAGGCTTACCAAATGATTGGTGGAGAACAGTTTATGTGTGTATGTAGAATTAATAGGCCAAATGCCATTATGCTGAGAGCCAAGGCTTAGAGAAAAGAAACTCCAGATAAAACTGTTTCAATGATTTATTGCCATCTTTACATCCTCTACCACTCTCCACGTGGTCTACACACTTTATAATTTTACTCTTTATACATTGCTTTTCTTACTTTGTTCGCGTATATAAGACAGTTTGTGTTGTCATTTTTCAGAGTTACATCATTGATAGCTATTTGGAAACTTTACGTGAGACAGATACCAAATATGTTATCTTGTGCTACTTCATGGTGAAAAGAGTTGAAATTTTATTCTCTGTTTACCATGTTAAGAAAGAGCCACCTCTTCAGTAAACCATAAGCCCCCACCACCACCTGCATCCCCCTGCCAGACAATGCACACAGTGAGTGAGCAGAGCTGGACATGGCTGATTTTTCAAGGCTTGGCTCCCCACCTCATCAGACAACCTCAGCGTTTAATAGTTCAGCAGGCCCTCCAGAATTTTCTGGTCAAGCATAAAAACCAGTACATTTTGATGAGAAAGATTTCACAAAGATTACTCATAATTTCTTTGTTATTTCTGCAGTTCATTTTAATAGAACTGTATGTGTTTTTGTTTGTTTATTTCTGTTTTTGAGACGGAGTCTCGCTCTGTGGCCCAGGCTGGAGTGCAGTGGCGCAATCTCAGCTCACTGCAAGCTCTGCCTCCCGGGTTCACATCATTCTCCTCCATCAGCCTCCCGAGTAGCTGGGACTACAGGCGCCCGCCACCATGCCCGGCTAATTTTTTTTTTTTTTTTTTGTATATTTTGTAGAGACGGGGTTTTTGCCAGGACGGTCTCGATCTGCTGACCTCGTGATCCACCCGCTTCAGCCTTCCAAAATGCTGGGATAACAGGTATGAGCCACCACGCCTGGCCTAGTTGTTTGTGTTTTGGAGTTAAATTAACAGGGAAGTGATTGGAGCCATGGAAGTCCATCTATATTTTTACATTAACTTCTATTGAAATGATTTCCTGCATATCTTAAGTACATTTGTATTTTCCTAAAATTCACTGATTCAGTGTGAAATATGTCAGCATTTTGACTACACAATGATAAAACCTAAGAGAAAAAAAGAGGGGGAAACCTAAAATATCCATCGAGAGTGGAATGCTTTCTGGCATGTTCATATAATGGAACACTACATAGTAATGGAAATTAGTGAGCTACTGCAAAATACATCAACATGAATATTTCTGACAAAGCTGCTGTTGAGTAAAATGTCAGACATAAAATAACACATATTAGTATTTGTATAAAGTTGAAAAACACAAAATCAAATTTACATATATTAATGTTACTAGTTGATATTAATATAGCATTAATCTAATAATAAGGGTTACTGCTAGAGAGGAAGGTTATATGCTTTAGAAGCTTCTGTATTCTGATAATTTCCTGTTTTCTGATTAGGTTGTTATTTATATGGGTTATTCACCAAACTACTTATTCAACAAACTGTACTTTTATTATTTGCATCGTTTAGTGGATGTCTGTTATACAATAAGGAGAATTTCATTTAAAGATCTAATACTTTTGGTACTTGTATCCTCTTCTTAAGCATTGCGATGCCTTATAATCAACTTAAAACTTCTGTATCCTCCCCAATTGTATGCTATTTTTTTATATGCTATGTATTTATATTTTATCATGTTTAGCATTTCATTGTTCCTCATCCTTTTCTCTCTCCCTCCCTTTGTGACTCTTTTCCATGTGTCTGGAAAACACCCATCATGTTTCCCTTGGTGTAGGTCAACTAGTGATACATTCTCTCCATTCAGTTTTTGACTGTGAAATAGGTATTTTAATTCACATTAATTTTGGGCTAGATGATTGGATATAAAATGATTGGTTTATTTTAATACATAAACTATTTAATTCTATCTTCTTTTTGATTCATATTTGTGTTGTTGTTGAATATAGTCAGCTGTCAGATTTCATCGCTGCTGTAGCTTTTTGTGTTTTACCGTATGATTAGATGTATGTTTCTCTTTTTTTGTTAAATGGAAATTAGATGAAATAAGCAAAAATTATATTGAAAAGCTTTTTGTTAGTTCACCTGATACAAAATTTTACTGTGCTTAGCAAGCACTTTGCATCATTATCTTATTTAACTCTCAGTACAACAACATGAGGAGGAGTTATTTTCATATCTCTATTTTATGAATAAAGAAACATGCAGAGAAAGACTAGGAGATTTGCTTAAATGCTCACAGCTAGAAACAGGTGGAACAAAATTTCAAAATCAAATTTGCCTGACTACAAAATTTATGTTCTTGATTTCTGCACTATGCGCTCTCTGATATGCATTTTTAAATAACAGAAATTTAACTTAGAAGATTTTTTGAAATCTATAGTCTTATATTTCCACTAAAATATGAATCCATTATAAGCATATATCACAATTATACACCCCAAAAACATATGTAGACACATGACATATATATTAAAACTCTAGCACTGATCAAAATCTCAGTGTCCTCTTCTAAGCTGAACTATCTTATTGGCTTAGAACAAAACCTTAGCTTTCAGGTGGCATAATTTTCAAGTTCAATTCAAACCCACCAAACAAACAACAATAACTCATCTTTTCAAAAAGTGCTTAGAGAATATCTTTGAAAAATAGCCACTTACATGCTTCATGAGGACTCTGAGAAAAATAGTATATTCAGATACAATTGATATAATCCTGTATATGATAATAGATTTAAAATAATATTTAAAGGAATAATTTTCCCACTAACTTTATCTATCTTACATGCTTAGAGACATAAATATATGGAAATTTGTGATTAGTAAGAGGCACCCTTATGTTCTGAAATCAAATTAAACATACCAAAATGCCAACTATTTTTGAACATATATATTTCTGATTGCTGTAGGCTTATTTTACTTTCTCCTTCACTCCAAAAGACTCATCAAGATTCAATGTTGAGTAACCTGTGGATACTAATTTGGTTTCTTCTTGCTTCAGGATCACAGGACAGAAATCTCTTTCTGTTAGCATGTCCTCCTCTGATAAGATTGCCGTTCTCTCATTCCTTCCATGATTGGCTTTCATTTATCCTTGGAGACAGCCCTGTTACCATCGCTGTTGAGAATCCTGTCTGTTTTTTCCACTCCTCACTATCCCCCGCCCAGCGACCTCCATCCTGGCGAGGTACTCTCCAGCCTGATTCCCTCACTTATTCTGCTTCATGCTTCTGTTAACCACAAATTGCTGTAATTAGTTATCATGGGCCTCAACTTCATTGTGATTTGTTTAAAATGAGGGTCTCTTTATACTGGTTTTAAAGCAGCTTCATTGAGATGTGATTCATATACCATTCACTCACTTAATATTGCACTTAATATGGTGCAATTCAATAATTTTAGTATAGTCTCACGATTATGCAATCACCACAATCTAATTTTAGAACATTTTTCTCCCCATAAAAGAAACCCCACACACGTTTGCAGTCAACTTTCATTACTTTTCCTGCCCTAAGCAACCACTATTGTAGCATTACCTGCCACTAGTACAATGGTATGTACACAGTAAATTCTAAATCAATGTTTGCTTTAAAATACAAGAAAGGAAATATGTTAGGTCCCTAGGGCTGCCCTAACAAAATACCATAAACAAGGTGGCTCAAAACAATAGAAATTTAATGTCTCATAGTCCTGGAGGGCAGAGTTCAAAGTAAACTTGGCAGCAGGACCGTCATGCTCCGTCTGCAATCTTTAGGAAAATTCTTCCTTGCCTCTTAGCTGCTGGTGGTTGCTGGCAATTTTTAGAATTTCTTTTTTCTTTTTCCTTTTTTATTTTTATTTTTTGAGACCGAGTCTTGCTCTGTTGCCCAGGCTAGAGTACAGTGGCACGATCTCGGCTCACTGCAACCTCTGCCTCCCAGGTTCAATCCATTCTCCTGCCTCAGCCTCCCGAGTAGCTGGGACTACAGGCTTGTGTTGCAGGAAGTCAGGGACCCCGAACAGAGGGACCGGCTAAAGCCATGGCAGAAGAACATAAATTGTGAAGATTTCATCGACATTTATTAGTTCCCCAAATTAATACTTTTATAATTTCTTATGCCTGTCTTTACTGCAATCTCTGAACATAAACTGTGAAGATTTCATGGACATTTATCACTTCCCCAATCAATACTCTTGTGATTTCCTATGCCTGTCTTTACTTTAATCTCTCAATCCCATCATCTTCCTAAACTGAGGAGGATGTATGTCGCCTCAGGACCCTGTGATGATTGCATTAACTGCACAAATTGTTTGTAGAGCATGTGTGTTTGAACAATATGAAATCTGGGCACCTTAAGAATGGGATAACAGCAATGTTCAGGGAACAAGGGAGATAACTTTAAAGTCTGGCTGCCTGTTGGCTGGGTGGATCAGAGCCATATTTCTCTTCTTTCAAAAGCAAATAGGAGAAATATTGCAGAATTATTTTTCTCAGAAAGGAACAGCCCTGAGAAAAAGAATGCATCCCTAAGGAGAGGCCTCTGAAACGGCTGCTTTGGGGACGGCTGTCTTTTATGGTCATAGATAAGGGATGGAATAAGCCCGGGTGTCCCAGGCTTATTAGGATGAGGAAATTCCCGCCTAATAAATTTTGATCAGACCGGTTGTCTGCTCTCAAACCCTGTCTCCTGATAAGATGTTATCAATGACAATGTGTGCCCGAAACTTCATTAGCAATTTTAGTTTCACCTCAGTCCTATGGCCCTGTGATCTCATCCTGCCTCCATTTTCCTTGTGATATTTTATTACCTTGTAAAGCACATGATCTCAGTGACCCACACCCTATTCATACACTCCCTCCCCTTTTCAAAACCACTAATAAAAACTTGCTGGTTTTACAGTTCAGGGGGCATCATGGAACCTGCTGACATGTGATGTCTCCCCCAGACACCCAGCTTTAAAATTTCTCTCTTTGTACTTTTTCCCTTTATTTCTCAGACCAGTCAACACTTAGGGAAAATAGAAAAGGACTCATGTTGAATATCAGGGGCGGGTTCCCCCCATAGGCTCGTGCCACCATGCTTGGCTAATTTTTTTTATTTTTAATAGAGACGAGGTTTCAGAATGTTATCCAGGATGATCTCGATCTCCTGACCTCGTGATCCACCAGCCTTGGCCTCCCAAAGTGCTGGGATTACAGGCGTGAGCCACAGCACCCAGCCAATTTTTGGAATTCCTTGACTTGCAACTGAACAACTTTGATCTCTGCCCTCATCGTTACCTGGAATTTTCTCTGTGTATCTGTCTTCATGTGGCCACCTTCTTATAGGACATCAGTCAGATTAGATTACCACACAGCCTGTTCCTGCATGACCTCATTTTAACTAATTACATATGCAATGATATTATTCATAAATAAGGTCGCATTTTGAGATACTAGAAATTAGGACCTGAAAAAAATATATGTATATATATTTGAGAAGACACATTCAACCCATAACATAATGGATGAATAATCAATGTATATTATTCTTTCTTGTTTGAAAAGGCTTTCATCTTAAACATGCCGACAATGAATAATGTTATCATTTTTACTTCTTCAGATGGAAATCCTTGCAGAGCATGTATGTTTTATGGTAATTCTATGAAACACTCAGAGTAAATTATTCCATGAGTTACTCTGTTGAACAGAAATGAACTGATTGCATTTTAATTCAAATTTTGTTCATGTTTCTACTTAGCATCTATGGTCTGCAACTTCTCTCTTAGGCTATCTCCAGTGGAATTACAAGTGAGAGATTCTGCCTACCACATTCTACATCGTCCTTTTTCAGAAAATGATGCCATGTGCTTGAATAGCTCAAACCAGATCCACATTATTAAAAATAAGTGGTGAAAGGGTGACATATTTCGTATCTTTTCCCTTTCCACATGCAACTTTCTGGTGAAATCCAGAGATGATTCTTTGCTCAAGTATAATTCTATTACCTAAATCAGAATTCTGGATCCAAGATCTCTAGGTCTCAAAATATAATTATTTACCAACAAATGATTGGATAGTGATTTGCTTGAGAATTGGGGCAGAAATTGATTTGAAAATTGTGCTGTAGAGTACCCATTAGATCTCAATAGCCAAGCCTAATATGAAAATGTATTAGGAACTAGGTAAATAAAAGGGAAATGCAGTGAGTAATTACTATTTTAAGGATGTGAAGTTGGGCGTAGTATTGTAGCTGCCAGACAGCAGTAGAAACAAAGTCTCTGAAGAATGAGATCACCAAGGAAGTTTAGTAGAGAGGGAGAATAAAAAAGGGACCCAGAGAAGAGAGAAAATTCTTTAAGTCTGCATTTATTGCATTTATTAGGTGTTTATGTAACTATGATCAATTCTAGGTAATTTATGAGTGAGCCTCTAAAGTCAGGTTTCCAAAAGCACAAGCTTGAAAGAACTTTCAAGTACTTATCCAAGTGTGCCATTAATCTTGTGATGCTTAATCAGAACTACAAAAGAAACTTTCATCTGAATCAAAGTAAAAATGCCAAATAAATCACAATTAGATCTACTGTTATATTTTGTAATTTTCTTTTTATAATTAGTTTTTGATTTATAATATGTTACTTTCTGGTTGTTTTTTAGAGAAACTGGAAACCTTGATAGCGTAATGTTTTTGATGACCTGATTCTTTTAAATATTTCTTTCATATATTGACCTGTTTTGCCCTTAATATATATTTGAACTCTAAAAGAGGATAACTATTAATAGAAAACCTCTTATAATGCAACATAGGTGGTATAAATGTTTTTAAGATTTATTTTGGTTAAGAGGCATTAGATTCTTGTATCCAGTTTAACTTCTCATGTTCTTATATTTACCAAAACTTCCTCTGTTTGAAATTATAATGACAATCTTGCCTGAGTCCTTAAAATTTTATATAGAAAACTGAATGTTTCCCATTTGTAGTTTTTCTTCATTACCTGGTTCCATAGGTGAATAAAGATGGATTTTTAAAAAATACATTTTGCTAATTTTATTTTTTTAATATGAAATGCCTATATTTTCTTTGGGACTAAGAAACTCTCATGGATCATGTGGGGGTTGCATTTTTGAATAATGCATAGTTACTTCCCCTAAGATTTCTTACAACTTAGTAGTTTAATAAAGCAAGAAAAGGAACAAAAGAACTGAAGGGCTGAAAATAAATTATAGGTGAAGGAGCATTGTGAGGCCCGTGCTGTTTTCATAAGATCAGATTACTTACTAACTTCATACACAGATTTTTCTCTCCAAGAGCTTTGCATTTTGTAATTTGACCTGGATATTTAACACAAAAATTATAGCAAAGAATAGCTATTAGACTGTTTGTATAAGTGGATTAATGAACTTAATATAAGTACAAAGTAAAGAAGACATAGGTATAGGTATCAATTGAAAAAAAAGCATTCTTCCTGAAATTAAAAGATTTCTTAAAGTTTTTTCTGTTTGTTTACTTTGTAAATAGAAGATTTATAAGGGATTAAACTTATGTTTCACTCTAGTTTTTAGACCTAGTTTGCTTAAGTCACTATGGAAGGAATTATAGGTCATCTACCTTTTCATGGATGAACGTGAGAGCTCTTTCTCACTCATGAAATTTCAAACGTTTTTAGAACAACAAAATATACCTTATAAAAACATAATATTCCTTAAAAAGAGAACCTTGATGAGAAATATTAGTCTATAAGTTTTTGTGTGTGGTTTTCTTTTTTAATGTAAGAAACTACTATAGTGATGTATTAGAGATTGTAAACAATGAAAAACAAAATATCATAAAGTCTTATGTTTTAAAAAATGGTTATTTTATATTTGAACTATCCCAACAATAGCCTGACACTCAAACAATCTACATTGTGTAGCAGAACAGTTAAAATTAGTGCAGACACCTGGAAACATTCCAAGCATTATGATTGCTGGCCAAAGACAATTTCCTTTAAACAACCAAGAAAATATACACGAAATTCTAGTTTGAAATCTATGGAAAAGAAAAATGCTCATATAGAAAAGCAGCAGTCTGAAGAAGATTCTGCACACATAGGAAAAAAAGTCTTAAAAATTATTTGAAAAAGTGATGATGACAGTGAGTAAATTCAAATTACAAATGTTCCCTCAATATGAATATTGCACTTAGCATTATTTAGACTTGTCTTGATAATGTTTTTATTCTCTACCCTATAGAAAGAGAAAAGAATTATCATATGACATATCACCATGCATATATTTTTCAATAATCTTTGAATACAAAGTAATAATTTTATGAAAATCTGATAGTCTCATATTATATTATATCACTGAGGCCAGCATGGCCAGAGAACCTCCGAGCTCCATTGTGGAATTGTGATTGTCTAATAAGAGTTTCATACTAATTAATCCTTACTTTACACTCTATAAAATGCAACTCAACTGAATGTAGCTAAATCCTTTTCAAGGTAGAGTAATTCAATATTGATAGATATTTTCTCTACAATTCTTACCAAGAAAATAATTTTTTTAAGTGGAAATACGAAGGCTGCCATTGAATAGCAATATCTATAATACTCAAGTGACTATGCATGAAATACTGATCTTGAAGTTTGGTTTAGCCTCTATCACCAGTGCTTACCACTATTCATAAATGCAGTTAAAATTGTATAGGTGACATTAATCCAGAGGGAAACAGCTGTGCCCATTGATGTATCAATTGCGTAGAAGATAGAGATCCATGATTCTGTAGTCACCATTCCCAGTTCACTGTATTTAAGAAATATGGGAATAAATAAATGTTATAGTGTCTAAAATATTTTAAAAGATACTTATGTGAAACTATTTTTCCATATTTTGAAAATTACCATCAAGTAACATTTTGCAACATATTAGATATTATTTGAAGACTGTAGGAGTTTTGCATGCTATAATAATGATTTATTTTGTAATTATCATTAATTTTCATGAGCAAGTGTCCATTTGTAAATAAAATTGCTTGATTGTCTACGAGAAGCCATAGATAGACATAGACCTTGGCTTCTATTACTTGTCACTGATGTCTTTAGCATTAAATCCTAGGTAGGAATGAGGACAATACGCCTCTCAGGATGAGTAAATCTGATTTTTTCAATGCGTATTATACTTCCTTATAATGACCTGGCAGTTATTCGTTCTCTACTTTAATGCCATGACTATTCATCATATGATGAATTTTCTAAAAGTCAGTCCATCTTGGTTTACTACATAGATGGAACCTGCCTCAAAAATAATAATAGAACTTTAACTCAAAAAGATTAACTTTAATAACTTAAAAATTACACTCCTTGAGTGTATACATGTTCCTTGTTCTTGCTGATGTCATAGATATATCTAAATAATTGTGAGTGGGTTATTTCTAACGTAGAAATCTCCAGATTTAGTTGGAAAGAAAGTAAACTTAGGAGTTAAACAGACCTTTGTCTGATTTCTAGTTCTATAACTTACTTGAGCTATGACTTTATTTTATAACCTATAATTATACCTTATTGTACCTTATAATAAGCAAGCTGAACTATTTAATTTGCATGCCTGACAATTGCTGATTTTATAGATTAAAAGAGAAAATTGTTACAAGAACCTAGCACACTGTCTGGTTCAATGTAAGCAAATGTATGGAAAAAAAAATAACATACCCCATGAATAGCAGTTTTACTGAGAAATTTCTGACAGTATATAATGTTCTAGGCTTTTTTTTCTCTCTCTCTCCAACCCTAGAATCAACCATTTCTTCAAGGAGACATGGTATTTATTATTGGAAAATAACATTAGAAAGTAAGACCTGATGGGCTCTTTGCTACTAGGATGTCGTTTGTTTTAGCCCTGTCAGTTGACAGAGCACCTCACGTATATGCACAAGTTTATAAATATCTCCCTATAAAGCCATCTGTATCTATATTAAGTAAAATATGAATTAATACTGGTTCCTCTAACTATAATATATTATCAGATAGATCATTCTAGTCTTCTCACCTTGTTTATGTGTAAATCCCAGTTTTTTTAAAATTTTTTATTTATTTTTGAGACAGAGTCTTGCTCTGTCACCCAAGCTGGAGTGCCATGGCACGGTCTCAGCCTACTGCCACCTCTGCCTCCTAGGTTCTAGCAATTCTCCTGCCTCAGCCTCCCTAGCAGCTGGGATTACAGGCGCACGCTACCATACCCAGCTAATTTTTGTATTTTTAGTAGAGACGGGATTTCACTATGATGGTGAGGCTGATCCCAAACTACTGACCTCATGATTCACCCGCCCTGGCCTCCCAAAGTGCTGGGATTACAGACGTGAGCCACTGCACCCAGCCTGTAAGTACCAATTTTAACAATAAGAAACCTAGCCCCATAATCTGCCATTTATTCATTTATTTACTTAATTGTCCAAATTCAGTAAACATGTGTAGCAGTATCAGAATTGTTAACACAATTTCTATAATAAATCTTCCCTAATATATCTCTCTACACATATCCTACTGATTTGTTCCTCTGGAGAACCCTAATACATACTCTAATGGAATACAACTTTATCAGCTAGAGTACAGTGCTTATTTGCACATTCTTTGGTCTTTAGTCTTACAGACTCCACTCACTTCAAAAGTTGTTTTGATCACCAATTCCCCCTACTTACTTCCCTTAGATGTTGCATTTCTTTCTAAAATTCCTTGACCTCTTAATTTTTATTTTAAAGTAAATTTGCACACATTTAATTTCACTGCTTGTATTATATAGTTCTTATTGACAAATGCATATTGTCATGTATCCACAATTATAGTATCATATAGAAAAGTTCTCTGTACTTTACCTATTTATCCCTTATCCCAGACTGAACCACTAGCAACCATTGATTATTTTACTTCCTCTGTAGCTTTGCCTTTCCAGGACGTCATACAATTGGAATCACATAGTATGTTATCTTTTCATACAGGCTTTTTTATTCAGCCATATTCATTTAAGTTCCCTTATGTATTTTTGTTACTTAATAGCTTATTCCTTTTTATCACTGAGTAATATTCCATCATGTGGATGTATCATAGGTTTTTAAATTCATTCACCTATTAGATACCGTCTTGATTGCTTTTACTTTTTGCCAATTTTGAATAAGACATTATAAGTATTTGTGTGTAGGTTTTGTGTGGATATAACTTTTCAAAGTAACTGGAGAACTGCCTTGGAGCACAGTTGCTGGGATGTATGGTAATATTATGTTTAAATATGTGAGAAACTGCCAAACTGTCTTCTAAAGTGGGCGTGCTATTTTGCATTTCCACCAGCAATGAATAAGAGTTCCTGTCAATCCACATCTTCGTCAGCATTTAGTGTAGTCAGCTTTTTGGATTTTAGCCATTCTAATAGGTGTGTAGAGGAATTTCATATTATGGTTTTAATTTTCAATTCTTGAAGACAAATTATTTTGAGCATTTTTTCATATGCTTGTCTTTTCAGGTCTATTGCCTATTTTATATATGTTTTCTTGTTGTTTAGTGTATATTTTGGATACAAATTATTTGATTAGGTGCATGGCTTACAAATATTCTCTCTGAGCGTCTGGCTTGTCTTTTCAATCTTTAAATAGTGTCTTTTGCAGAGCAGATGTTTTTAAATTGTAAGAACATAAAACTGACCACTTTTTCTTTTCATGGGTCATGCTTTAGGTATTACATCTAAATTCTTATCACCAAATCCCAGAACACATAGATTCTCTCTCGCGTCTTCTTCTAGAAGTTTCATAGTATGTTATTTACATTTATACCTGTGATTCATTTTAATTTGTCAACTGAAGAATGACAAGGTTTATGCATTTGGAAAGTAGAGCTTTATTTCTCATAAAGGGATGCAGCCTTCAGGGTGGCTGTTCTGACAGGCTGGGAAGCATAGTCTCCAGCCAGAAGCCAGCAACAGACACTTCTAGGGAAGAGAAAAGTGAACAAGAATTTATTCTGAGCAGGGAGAGCGAATACACATATTTAATAAACTGCAGGATGTGTCATGAATATTTATTAAATGAGAAATATTCACATGTGCCATGCCCCTTCATGGGTCTCATGTACAAAAAATGGCAGCATTAGTATGTTCCAAGGGTGGAACTTTTAGCCCTCTGATATCAAAAGGTGAAGTAGAGGATGTACATGCTTTACTGCACATTCTACGTAGACTGGGCCAGAACCACTGCATGGTTGGTGGTCTCTTATCTGGAAGAAATGCTGGTCAGTGGTTGTGCTGAAATCACAAAAGGGCAGGGCAGCACCAGACAGTTTGTTGATATCAGCAGTGGAGTCTTTCAAAAGGGCTGGTTTCAGTTTAGCCCTTAGGGACAAATGTCGAATGGTGGTTAGTGAGGGCAGAGGGTATAACCAGGTGTATCTGATCCCCGCAAACTGTCATGGCTGATAATTCAGTTTTCAAGGTTTCTCTGAAGTCCCTTTGGCCAAGTGGGGGGGTGGGGGAGGGGTCCGTTCAGTCGATTGTGGTGCTTAGGATTTTATTTTTATTTCTCAATTTAATTTTTGTGAAACTTGTAAGATCTAGGTCTACGGTATTTTCTTTTCTTCTTTTTACACACAGTCATCCAATTGCTGTAGTATCATTTATTAAAAATGCTATATATTTTTCTGTTGAATACCCTTTGTACTTTGGTCAAATACTAGCTGATTACATTTGTTTGGGTCTTTTAGTAGGATTTCAATTCTGTTTTATTTGTTTGTCTGTTCTTTTGCCAATGTCAGATTGTCTTGATTCTGTAGCTTTATATAAGTCCTGAAGTCAGGTAGTATAAACCCTTCAAATTTGTTCTTCTCTTTCGCTGTCATGATGGGTATTTTTTTTTTTTTAATGGAGTTTTGCTTTTGTTGTCTAGGCTGGAGTGCAATGGCACGATCTCGACTTACTGCAACCTCTGCCTCCTGGGTTCAAGCGATTCTCCTGCCTTAGTCTCCTAAGTAGCTGGGATTATAGGCATGCACCACCACGCCCGCCTAATTTTGTATTTTTGGTAGAGACGGGGTTTCTCCATGTTGGTCAGACTGGTCTCAAACTCCTGACCTCAGGTGATCCCCTGCCTCAGCCTCCCAAAGTTCTGCGATTACAGGCGTGAGCCACTGCGCCTGGCCTCATGATGGGTATTTTAGGTCTTCTATTTCTCCATATAAACATTAGAATCAGTTTGATGATATCCACAGAGTATAATGCTAAAATTTTTATGGGAATTGTAATGTATCTATAGATAAATTATAAAAGAATTGGCATCTTAATATTGAATCATTCCTTCTAAGTAACACAGAGGTTAAAGAAGAGATTTCCAGAGAAATGTTTTTTCAAATTTTTTCTTTACACAAAAATTAAAATATCACCTAAAAAATGTGAGAAGCAGAAAAATCAGTGCTTAAGAGAAAAGCATAACATGGAATGCATATATTTGTAAAACAAAAGATCAATAATCTATGCTTCTTTATTGGACAACTTGAAAAAGAAGAACAAGTTAAATCAAAAGTAGGCAGAGAAAAAGATATAATAAAAATTATGAGAGAAATCAATAAAATTTAAAAGAGAAACAATATAGAAAATCAACAAAACTAAAAATTGGCTCTTCAACAATATCAATGAAGTTGAAAAGTCTCAGGGCAGGCTAACTAAGAAAAAAAGAGAGGACTCAAATTTCTGGTGTAAGAAATAAAAGAGGAGATATCACTACAGATCCCATAGATATTAAAAGGACAATAAAGTAATATTATGAACAAACCTATGTCCACTAATTTGACAAATTAGATGAAATAGGCCAATTCATTAAAAGACATAATTTTCCAAATCTCACAAAAGCAAAAATAGACAGTGAAAAGGCCTATATATATTAAACAAATTGAATCAGTATTAATAACCTTTTAAAACAAAAGACTCTAAGCTTAGACGGGTTTGCTAATTATTTCTACCGAACAATATGCACCAATTTTCTGCAATCACTTTCAGAAGATAGAAGTGGAAAGAATCCTTTGTAACTATTTATATGATGTAAACATTATCCTAACACCAAATCCAGACAAAGTACCAAAACTGTAAAATAATCTCTCATGAATATTCATGCAAAAGTCCCAAGAAAATAGTAGCAAATCAAATCAAGCAATATTTGAAAATAATTATGCACTGCAACCAGTGGAATTTATCCCAGGTTTGCAAGGGTGGTTCAACATTAAAAAATCAATTAATATAATCCATCACATCAACAGGAATTGAAGACAATCATATGATCATATAAATAGATGTAGAAAAAATATTTGACAAAATCTAACACCCTTTCATTATAAAAACCGTAAGTAAACTAGGAATAGAGGAGAACTTCCTCAACTTTATAAAGAATGTCTATACAAATTTACAATTATCATCGTACTAAACAGTGGGAAACCCAAAACTTTCCCACCAAGATCAGAAACATGGCAAAGATGTTCCCTCTCACCACTGCCTCGGTGTTTGTTTTGAGAAGAGTCTCACTATGTTTCTTAGGCTGATCTTTAAACTTCTGGGCTCAAGCTATCCTCCCATCAAGAAGCCCTCAGCAGAGGAGCTGGGATAACAGGTGTGCACGACCACATCCAGTACAACAAATCACTACTGCTTTACGAAACTGTACTCAAAGCCTAAATAATGCAATAAGACAATAAAAGAAGAATTAAAAATTATACATATTTTTAAGAAAAAAGAAACTTTCTTTGTTCACAGAAGACATTTCTATATAGAAAATCTGAAATAGTTGCCAAAAATATTAATACAATTAAGAAGTGATTGTAGTAAGGTTGCAGGATACATGGTTAACATACGAAAGTCAACTGCCTTTCTAAATAAGAGGGCTTTAAGCTGTTTGTGTCCCCGATGAAATGTATATAATGATATCTTTACCCCTAAAGTGATGGTGTTAGGAGCTAGGGCTTTAGGAAGTTGATCTTGTCATGAAGGTAGAGCCACGTGATGGAGGAACAACAGCTAGACACAGGCTTTACACCCTTCACAAAAACTAATGCAAAATGTGTCATATACTTAAATGCAAAACTATAAAACGACTAGAATATAACATGTCAGAAAACATAGGTGACATTGGGCTTGGCAACTACTTTTTAGATACACCACCAAAGGCAAAATGACTGAAAGAAAAAAAAATGATAGCTAAACTTAATTAAAAATAAAGTTTTATTCTCTGAGAAAGATACTATCAAGAGAATAAACAGGCATGCCGCAGAATGGGAGAAAATATTTCAGAAAGATATATCTAGTAAAGGAGCTATCCAAAACATACAAAAATCTCTCAAAATTCACTAAGAAAACACACAACCCAATTTAAAAATTGCTGAAAACTCTTATCAAAGAAGACATGCTGATGGCAAATTAATGTATGCAAAGATCCTCCCCAATATATGTTATCAGGGAAGTGCAAATTAAAACAACAATGAGATACCACTGCACACTCATTAGAATGGCCAAAATCCAGAGCACTGACAATGCCAAATGCTGGAGAGAATATAAAGCAACAGAAACTTTCGTTCATTTTTGGTGGGAATGCAAAATGGTAGAGTGAATTTGGAAGGCAATTTGGCAGTTTCTTACTAAACTAAACATATTCTTACCATAGGATCCAGCAATTGTGCTCCTTGTTAGCTACCTAAAAGAGCTGAAAACTGTGTACACACAAAAGCCTATATTCAATTTCTTATAGCAGCTGTATTCATAATTGCCAAATCTTGGAAGTAACTAAGATATCCTTCAGTATATAAATGGATAAATATACTGTGGTAGATCCAGACAATGAAATATCACTTAATGGTTAAAGAAATGAGCTGTCCTGTGATGAAAAGATCTGGAGAAAACTTAAATACATATTATTAAGTGATAGAAGCCAATCTGAAAGTCTACATACTGTATTATTTCAACTTCATTACATTCTCTAATAGGCAAAACAATGGAGGCAGTATAAAAATTAGTAATTATAGGGGTTAGTAGAGAGCACTAATAGGGGTGAATATGTGGAGCACAGAGAATTTTTAGGGCAGTGAAACTACTGTGTATAATACTATAGTGGTGAACACCTGCCATTATGCATCTGTCAAGACAGAATGTAGAACACCAAGAGTAGTTCTAATGGAAACTGTGGACCTTTGGTGAAAATGATGGGTTGGTGTAGGTTTATTAATTATAAAAAATGTACCACTTTGGTAGAGGATGTTGATTGCGGAGAAGGCTATTCATGTGCAGGGGTGGTAGGTATCTGGGAAATCTCTGTTATCTTCTGTTTAATTTTGCTGTGAGCCTAAGACTGCTCTAAAACTTATACTACCCCAATCTGAGAACACGTAACTTCTCTCCATTTATTTATAACTTTTTTGATTATTTTATCAGTGTTTCTGCATATAGATAGTATTTTCTTTCTTAGATTTATCCCTAAGTGTTTCCATTCTCAGAGCTATTATAAAAAGTATTGTGTTTTTAATGTCAAATATCTATTTTTCATTTCTGGTATATAGGAAGGCAATTAATTTTTGCATATCAATCTTGTATGTGGTGACCCTATTATAATTACTTATTAGTTCTAAGTGTGCTTTTTATTTTATTTTATTTTATTTTCCTGTTTCGGATTTTCTCCATGGACAATCATGGCATCTGCAATAGAATATTGTTTTTTCTTTCTCAATTTACGTAAATGCTCCTTTCTCTTCTTACCTTATTGTATTAGTTAAGAATTCCAGTACTGCATTGGATGAGTGGTGAGGGGAGCATTCTCATCTTGTTTCCAAACTTAGAGAGAAAGTGTCCAGTTTCCTATCATTAAGTAAGCTGCTAATAAAAACACCCTTGCAAAAATTATGACAATTAGAAAATTATAACAGTGAAAGAGGCCTGATCTACACCTCCTACTGCCACATCTTGCCTTTCCCTTAATTGTTCCTGGACTTAGGCTAAGCTAACTTTGGGAGATACTTAGTTTATAATTTAAATGATAATAGCCCTTCTACAAAACTCAATCAGCTTTGTAAAGCTGATGAAAGGCCATCGGGTTAGCAAAAGAAGAAGAACCTGAATTCTGCCAAGATGTGGACTGGCCATGAGATATGCAACTTTACTTTTGTAGATCAGCCTTTTGAGATACGTTTTCAGGTTTTTCATATGTCTAACACCCACGGCTCCACCTGGATTTGCCAACCCCACTCCTGTGGCTCCACCCCAAAGCAGTTCGGCTCAAGAGGACAGTTTTGACTCCCTATGATGATTTCACCTCCACCCTAACTAATCAGCAGCAAGCACCCATTGCTAGCTACTCCCCCACTTCCCCTAACCTGCCTTTGAAAAACTCCTAACCTAGGAGCCTTCGATAAGATTGATTTAAGAAATAACTCTCTCTGATCCTTGGTGTGGCCATCCTAACATCAATTAAACTTTTTCTTTACTTCAGTGTTGTGATCTTTATTTGTGCAGTAGGCAGGAAGAACCCGTTGGACAGTGACACTAACTGTAGGGTTTTTGTTAATGTTCTTTATTGAGTTGAGGAAGTTTATCTCTATTCCTAGTTTGCTGAGAGTTTCTGTCATGAATGGGTGGTGGAATGAATGTGTGTAAGTTCAATTAGATGGTGCTGTTTGGGTCCCCTATATTTGTACTGATTTTGTACCTGTTTAATCTATGAACTATGAAGTTAAGGTTAGCCTAAAGCTGCTTCCTTATGTATTTTAGTTTGGTCTAAAGTTTTCTCTGTATGTAGTGATCTGTAACTTAACTAGGTGTGCAAACAGACTGTAACCTATTCTTGTAACAAGTAGTCAAGTTTCAGCCAATCACAGTAGCCATACTTCACCCACTCACTGGTGACTATGAACCCCCCAGATTTGAGAGGGGTCTCAATTTAGAAAGTTTATTTTTCCAAGGTTGAGGATGTACACCCATGACACAGCCTCAGGAAGTCCTGATGACAGGTGCCCAAGGTGGTCAGAGCACAGCCTGGTTTTATACATTTTTATGGAGACATGAGACATCAATCAACATATGTAAAATGAACATTGGTTTGGTCCTGAAAGGCAGGACAACTTGAAGCAAAAGCAGGACAACTCTAAGCAAGGAGGGGGCTTCCAGGTCACAGGAAGTGAGAGACAAATGGTTGCATTCTTTTGAGTTTCTGATTAGCCTTTCCAAAGGAGGCAATCAGATATGCATTTATCTCAGTGAGCAGAGGGATGACTTTGAACATAATGGAAGGCAGGTTTGTCCTAAGCAGTTCCCAGCTTGACTTTTCCCTATAGCTTAGTGATTTTGGAGGCCCAAGATATTTTCCTTTCACATGACCGACTCTCCAAACCGTGCTCAAGTAAGGCAAACCCCAAGCTATAACCAATCCAGCCATTTCTGTACTCCACTTCTGTTTTCTGCACTTTCCTTTCTCTGTTCATAAATCCTTCCTGACCTCATGGCAGCACAGGAGTCATTCTGAACATATTTGGATGGGATTCTTCCCAATTTGGAAATCATTCTTTCCTCAATTCAACACTGTTAAATTTAATTTGTCCATAAAATTTTTATTTTAACACTACTGAAAGATGGATGTTGAAGCCTAGTTGTAATTGTGGATTTGTCTCCATTTCTCTTTTCACTATTTAATTTATTTATTTTGCCTTTCATATTTTGACACACTACAGTTAGGTGACTAGTAATGAAGAATTTACATCTTGGGGCTAGAAGTGTCTGTTTTCTGTTGTGCACTTATTTTTGTATCCCCGTTTGTCTTTAGGTTACCCTAAAATCTCTTTCTTAATTAGCATCTCTGCCTTGTTGTTTTACCTATAACCCATCATTATTCTAGAGCTGGGCTGATGTGATGCATTGTGGAGAGAAGAGAACATGTAATTTTAGGATTAAGCTCAGTGTTTTAGTGGTTCTGTGCACCTTGGATGTGAACTTCACTACTGTTTCTCACCGTCTCTCTCCTCTTTCTTCATAATACAGGAAGGCTGGAGTATGTCATTTTTGGATAATTCTCTTCTCCTGAGTAGAAAAAATATCTTGTAGAGTCTCAGCCCTGCTAGTAGGTAGGTCTTTGTTCTGGAGAACTCTCTGGGCTTGTTTCCAATTTTTTTTTTCCTTCTCTGCCCCTCCCCACTAGAAATACTAAGTTTTGTTTGTTTGTTTATTGGTTTGGGGTTTGTTTGTTTGTTTTTGCTTGCCTCTTCACAATGAAAAAACCCAGTTGGCTTCTTAGAGGAAAATCCTATGAAGTGTGGGTCTTCTCCTAAGTATTTGGCCACTCTCATGTTGGTCTATACTCTTTGTCTCCAGCAATTCATCCGTTACCACTTAGGCATTCCTACCAGTGTGGGGCTCCAGGGGCTTCTGCCGTAGGTAAACTGATTGATCGATCTTGGCTATAATTCTCTGTATTTTCTTGTCTCTCCAGATTTGGGGCAGGCAATTTGCCCTGCAACTTCAGTTTCTGATGAGTCTAAGTAAAATTATTGATTTTAAGTTTTGTCAAGTGTTTTTTCTTGTTACAAGGGTAAGAGTGATAATTTCCAATACCTTACCTGTTGGAATTGAACCCGGAAGTTAGGTAGGAGTTTTAAACATTTGTCCCCTGTATTTATTCACATGACATTATCAACAACACTCATGAAAAAACAATCATATTTGAATTTTATTTTGTATTGATAGAAATCACACAGCTGTAGTTTTAACACAGTTGCATTTTCTTTTTCTTTTTAATTTTCCTGCTAAAGTCAGTGCTAATTCGCAGATACTTTTCTAAGGGAGACAAGAATTAAATAGCTGTCTTCCTGGTACTTGAATCAGAAAGAGCAACAATAGTACAGTACAAAGATGTAAGAGGAAGAATTTAACAAAATAAATTAGATACAATGTTTTCATCTTTGAGTTATTCAGAGAATGTGAAATAGTTTAACACTTAACGTAAATTTCTTAGCTAAAGTTTGCTAAAATAACCAAAGGGATCCAATGTACACTATGATCTTACAGAAGAGTCAACCTCCCCTGATATTTGTAGGGTTTTGAGCTAGACATTGTAATTGTGATTTCCTAATTTTAAATGTATTTGTTTTCTTTAGGATGATGATTATTAAAAATAGAAATATCAATGATCCTGCATTACGTTTTCTGAAATTGTCTAAACATAACATTGATTCATTTAAAACAATTCACATGCCTGGAAAATACTCATTATTCAGCGTATGCTCTCCTTTTTAAATTGAAACTTTTAAAACAGTGAAGTTCAGCAGTGAAGTGCAGCTTCACTGAATCAATTCTAGTTTTCTAAGCTTTTCATCAAAAGTCAAGATGAAACATTTTATCCTCTCTGAATAGGATGTCTTGTTTTGCAGACAAATTTCTGGTGTTCTTTGGTTTGTAACAATACTTTCATTGTAGAGATCAGAAGAAAGATACGTAGAATTGAAACCTCACCAAAAATGAAAAGCAAAGTATAAAATAGGCTCCAGCATCACATTTTTCTACAGAAAGTTAAAGTTAAAAAAACAAACAAACAAACAAACAAAAAACAGTCACTGTCAACCATCGTTGGCAGGAAATTTACCTTTGGAATGAGGGTGAGATTTGTAAAATGCTATTATGGATGCAAATTAATATTTAACTGAGAAAAACATCTCTTGTATGTACTCATTTGTCTAACAAAACACAAAGGTGTTTGTATAATATTTTCTTTTTTACATTGCAAACTAAGGCACAGTGAAGCTTAATAGTTTGTTTATTCTGTTTTGTTGTATTTTCCTCTGGTCATAAAGATACTTTGTATCAGACTCAGCATCAAACTGGGATCTGGACACAGGTCACAATAGAATCCAGTATTCCTGTTATCTATCTCTTAAAAAAAAGATATTTGTTGCTTTCTATTGATTTGTCAGAAAACCTTGGGGTTTTTGACTTAAAGTATGGCATTGGATAATTGACTTTATTTCCTGATTGAAAATGGGATATAAAATAAACAAATCATTCAAGCTCATTTTAATTTTCTGTGTTCAGATAAATCAGATACAAATTGCCTTTTTGAAAGTGGTTTTTATTGAAGGGACGTTGTTTTTCTTTTCACTTGTCTCCTTAGAAAATGGGCAAAACAATTGATATGTTTTAATGAGTAAGTGCTTTTTAAGTGTTTTCTCAAGGAAGCATCAAGATCTATTCCAATAACTACTTTTACAGCGATGCCTTTCAAATGCAAATGCACATACATCTGTCCATTAAAAGGCAGACTTTGATTCTATAGGTTTAGGAAATTGACTTCGATTCTGTATTTTTAACAAGCTCCCAGATGGTGCTGATGCTTTTTATCCATAGACCACACTCATAACAAGGATTTTTCTCCTGAATAGACTTGATGCAACAAGACAAGCCTTGTGCCTTACTTATCCTAACCAATTGGGCACATTTTCAGAAATTAACTTCTAATTAAATAATTGGGTTTCAACCCTGTTTGTATGTTACCTGACCATGGATTTAAGTACTGTCAGACGTTTTTTTGTTTCCTATTTTAAGTTCCAGGGTACATGTGCAGGAGGTACAGGTTTGTTACATAGGTAAATGTGTGCCATGGTGGTTTGCTGCACCTATCAACCCATAACCTAGGTATTAAGCCCGGTGTGCATTAGCTCTTTTCCCTAATGCTCTCCTTGTACCCCTCTGACAGGCCCCAGTGTGTGTTGTCCCCTCCCTGTGTCCATGTGTTCTCATTGTTCAGCTCCCACTTAAAAGTGAGAACATGGGGTGTTTGGTTTTCTGTTCCTGCATTAGTCTGCTGAGGATAATGGCTTCCAGCTTTATCTATGTCCCTGCAAAGGACATGATCTTGTTCCTTTTTATGCCTGCATAGTATTCCATCATGTATATGTACCATATTTTCTTTATCCAGTCAGAATGGTGATTATTAAAGTCAAGAAACAACAGATGCTGACGAGGTTGTGGATAAATAAGAACACTTTTACACTGTTGGTGGGAATGTAAATTAGTCTAACCATTGTGGAAGACAGTGTGGTGATTCCTCAAAGATTTAGAGCCAGAAATATCATTTGACCCAGCAATCCCATATATACCCAAAGGACTACAAGACTGTGTGTGTGTGTGTGTGTGTGTGTGTGTGTGTGTGTGTGTTTTCCTCTGAGATGGAGTCTCGCTATTGTTGGCCCAGGCTGGAGTGCAATGGCACAATCTCAGCTCACTGCAACCTCTGCCTCCTGGGTTCCAGCAATTCTCTGACCTCAGCCTCCCGAGTAGCTGAGATTATAGGCGCCCGCCACCATGCCTGGCTAATTTTTGTATTTTTAGTAGATATGTGGTTTCACCATGTTGGCCAAGCTGGTCTCAAACTCCTAACCACAAGTGATCCACAAGTGATCCACCCGCCTCGGCCTCCCAAAGTTCTGGGATTACAGACGAGAGCTACTGCCTGCACCCTAAAAGACGTTTTGTAGTGGCGTCTCGATTCTGCTATGGCAACGTGGCTAAGACTCTGTAGCGGTAATACATCACTTTGTTTCCGGAAGCTCTCCTTTCCTCTGTGTGGTGCCATACATATGGCTAACTTTTATTAAGCATGGACTCTCAGTGGGGATTTCTGTAGAATTCTGAGTAAGAAAAGTGTCCCTGCTTTTTGAGAAGGTGCCAATACTTTAGTATTTTACAAAATACACATTTTCCTGTTTTTGAAAGGTAGATTGAAGAACATTTTAACTATAAAATATTTCAAACAGTAAAAAATATAAAAAATAATAGCAAGTACATGTTAATATTTTGTGATTTTTACTTTCTCTTTCTTTCCCTTAAATGCAGCTCTTAATACTGTCTAAAACAGGATCTTTCTCCCTGGCCCAGTGGTATCCCTTGTTTTATATCATAATCCAAGATTACTTTAGACTTTTTAACATATCTATAGCTATGTTTAGATATAGAAATTTCTACAGATGTTTCACAGATAGATAGATACATAGGTAGATGATAAGAGATATACAAAAATAATAGTACCGTTTCTTTTCTACTTTTTTTAATTTTGCATAAACTGTATCTTATTATATGGATCATTTGGCTTGTTCATTCAAAATAAAGACTGTAAAATGTATATCTAGCCAATACACTTAAACTACTGATTATCATTCCATTGTTCAATAGAACATCTTTATTTATCCTCCTAGTATTAGAGAACTTTCTACACTATTTTGATGGCAAATAATACAGCTATAAGCATCAGAGGGCATACTTCCTTGTGCATATGAGTATGACGGTTCCTCCATGTTGTTAATACTTGGAGTTATCCAATTAGAGCATATTTCACTAATTTGATAGTTATGTTTTTGCATACATTTTTCTGTTTATTTGTACAAACAATTATCTTTCATATTTTCTTCTTTTTGATTCATTTGTCTTGAAAGCTATGAATAACTTGTTTATATGATTTGATAATTTTTATTTTTCAAACTTGTGCATAATTAGGATTTTAATTATTTATATACTCAGTATGCTAATCATTTCTTCAGTTATGTATTTTGAAAATATCATCTCCCAGATGTGGATCTCTTTCAATTTAGGACATGTTTATTTCAATATAGAAAAATTATCTAGCTTTTAGTTTGTTTTTTTCCTTTTGAGGCCTTA
This sequence comes from Pongo pygmaeus, assembly GCF_028885625.2. Lineage (NCBI taxonomy): Eukaryota > Metazoa > Chordata > Mammalia > Primates > Hominidae > Pongo > Pongo pygmaeus. The sequence continues at coordinate 115,064,395 of NC_072387.2, read as the reverse complement.
TAGATGGTATTTGTGTAGGCTATGCAGTAAGAACATGTTTTTTCATGCTGCTTTGCAATTTCACCTGTCACAAAAAGTTACAATACATTTACAAAATTTTACATATACATATGTTTCATGGTTAATTCCTTCAGAACACGTATACTGTCTAACATGATACCAATAATACACTTTCTTTTTGTTTTTTAAACGGAGTCTCGCTCTGTCACCAGGCTGGAGTGCAGTGGAGCAATCTTGGCTCACTGCAACCTCTGCCTCCCATTACTGTAGCTTCGTAATGAATTTACCTAAACAGTAAATAACAAATTTAGTTCTTCCAATTTGTTTTGGCCATTCTTGGGCTTTTCTTCCTCTATATGAAGCTTATATCATTTTTTCTTCAGTTTCATTAAAAAGAAACTGGTGGAAATTTTATTGAAATTGCCTGGAGTTATTATGATTTGAGAAAAGTGTATGTTGAATAATATACTTTTATCTATTTATGAGAAACATGTATATTTTTAAAAGTATATGTCTTACTTTTAAGTTCTTTGACAAATTATTGTAATTGACTTTATTAAAAACGAGCGTAGGCTAGGTGCTGTGGCTTATACCTGAAATCCCAGCACTTTGGGAGGCCAAGGCAGGCAGATCACTGGAGCCCAGGAGTTTGAGACCAACCTGGGCAACATGGAGAAATCTCATCTCTACAAAAAATAAAAATAAAAAAAATAGCTGGGTGTGGTGGCACACACCTGTAGTCCCAGCGACTTGGGAGGTTGAGGTGGGAGGATCACCCGAACCCAGGAGGCTGATGTTGCAGTGAACCATAATCACACCACTGCATTCCAGCCTGGGCGACAGAGTGAGACTGTCTCAAAATGAAAAACAAACCAACAAAAATATACATATATATTCGTTAGATTTTTTTTTCCCTCTTCCAGGTATGCAGCAGAATTTGACAGTATCTTCATTTTTATTATACATTGACATGTTTACTCAGTTATAAGAATGCTATTAATTTTGGTATCATCTCATATTCTCTCAAATATTCTATTATAGAATCACATTTTTCATTTTTTTTATAACAAGAGTTTTGCTGTTTGAGTTTTTCCTCCTAATTATTTATTTATTTTTTCTTACTTATATGTTGTTCCATGGTGCAAGACCTCCAATAAAATGCTGTGCAAACATAGTAATAGTGATAACTTTTGTCTGTTTCATAATTTAATTGAACTGCTTCTAAAATGTTACCATTATATATTATTTTGGGTAGTTTGATAGTTATTTGCTATCAAATGAAGGGAATTATCTTCTCTCCTTAATTTCCGGATGCATTGGTTTGGTTAGATTTATTGGTTGTTAATTATTATTATTTTTGCATCAATTGAAATGATCACATCGCCTTTTCCTCTCTAATCTGTTAATATGGTAAGAATTTAACATATAGTCTATCTGATGCTAATGACACCATTACGGCCATTGTAGGTTAAGCCTAGTTTATTCATGGTGTTTTATTCACTTTCATAATTTTGGTGAGAGTGCTGTGATACCAATATTATACTTCACATTTTTGCATATGTAATCTTAACTTTGATTTATCTATAATTTTCCTTTTTCAGGCTATCTTTGCCTGGTTTTGCTATCACAGCTATGGTAGCCTTATGAAATGAGTTTGGAAGCTCTTTCTCAGTTCTCTGGCCTCTTTTAAGTCTTTTGGGACAGTTTATATAATTTCGAGATTACTTCTTTTGGGGTTTTATAGAACTTTCTTAAATATATTTTAAATTAGAGAAATTAAACTACAGCTTTAAGTTTTACAAGTAGTTTATTGAGGCTTACATTTCATTTTGAATCAGTCTTAATAATTTTTACTTTTTGAAAATGTCTATTCTATGTAGATTGTAAAGCTATTTAGATAATTTTGATTTTTAAGCCATTGAATTTATTGTTTTACATTATTTTAATTTCTAGTGTTTGCATGTTTATATTCTTTATATTTTCTTGATTCATCATGGCAGAGTTTTATCAACAGTATTTGTTATTTAAAGAATCAGGTTAAAAAATATTTTCTGTAGACATATCTTATATTGATTATGTTCTTACACAAATATTTTTTGTGCTTACCCTTTTGTTATTTATCTAACTCTCTGAACTAAATATTTATCATGCATTTCTCAGCCTTTTTGTGGAAATGAATTTTAAAATGGAAAATGTCCCTCAAAGTACTGCTGCAGTTGCAGCCTCCATGTTTTGAGATATCATTTGTTAATATTATCATTAATCAGTACTATGTCTTTTGTATGTTGTTATTTGTTTTATACCACATGAATTATTTAAATATATATTTTTTATTTTCCAAAGTATGATGTTTTTGGTGATTTTTCAAAATATGAATTCAGAATTTTATGGTGTGTGCATGATATATCATCTGTCTTTGTATCTGTTGAGACTTTTTTTGTGTCCTATGTTGGTGATTGAAATTATCTAAATACACTTCAAAATTATATTCATGTTTTTATGAGTGATGTAACAACTCTCTTTCACCTTGCTAATTATATTTTTATGCTCTTTAATTCTTTCCATATCTGTGCGGATCACTTGTTTTAAAACATTTTGAAAAAGACTTATTATAAATAGAAGATGTTAAAATTCCTAATTATGTTGTGTATTAGTTGGTTTTGGGGGATAAATTCATGAATTTTATTTCATATACTTTGGTCTTATAACAGTATGTGCCACAGGTTTAGGATATTACATCTTATGTATACTTGTTATACTTGTTTTTAAAATATTATTATTCATTAACTTTGTCTATTCCTAATTGCATTTATTTACTTCTTAAAGTATATTTTTATGATATTAATATTGCTATGGCAGCATTTTTTTCTTTATTATTTGCAATATATCTTTGATGGTTACACTAGGTAATATCATCATATATATCATCTAATTCCCTATTCCTCTTTCTAACAATATCTAATCTGCTGTTTAAGTAATTCATTAATAATTCAATTTGAATGACTCTTTGTTATTTCAAAAAATATATTTGATCCCTTTTCCGGTATGTGTTACTCTCTTTCATGCCTATTTTTTCTTTTTTAACACTTCTCTTCCTGTCATGTCATCTTTTTAAGACTACTGATTTCATTAGACTTTTTTAGTTTTCCTCTTATCTCAAGTTTTGTGGAGATTAACCCTGCCTATTTTTATGCCTTCTCCTTTGCAGTATGGTGGATAATTTCTTTTTATTAGATGTGATTTCCCTTTTCCTTTACTTATTTCTATTCAGTATTTGAAGTATTCTCCAAGTTGGCCTTGAATTTGTATCTGTTGCTTATACTAGCTTGTCATTGTCTTGGGGCTGATGTTTATATTCATATGGGCCTGATCATTAAACAGCTCTTCAGTAATATAAAATCAAACGAATAGAAAGCAAGGTGCCAGCATGAGAACTCAACCTTTTTTGGAAAAATACCCTTACCCTCAACCCCCAAACATAGACATAGGTAGCCTCATAGTCAGTCATATTATCTCTCAACTTCATATTTTGGGCAGCCTAAGTTATCTTGTCACTTAGATTTTAGCATTGCCAAAGGTCAGGGCTTTCATCCCATTCATGAGTTTGATTTCCTCCCAATCTATGGGGCAGAAATGTCTGCTATTTCCCAAGGCTTTCATCACTTTAGGGCTCAGTTGAGCAATTGCCAACCTCTCTGTTTCCTGATTGTTAGCTTCGTCTTCACTTATAGCCCCTGCAGATTTTGCGGCCAATTTTAGTGCTAGCATTATTTTAAAAAGCTGGATTTAATCCAGAGTGTTTAGCTATTTGTAGGAAGATTTTCATGGTAACCTACTTCTTTATTTTATTGGAATCAGAAGTCTCCCCTTCCTCTGTTATTCCTTTTCCAAGAGACCCATAAAATTCAGAATTATTTCTTTTTAAATCAGTGCGCTATATTTGGTCTCATTAAAATAAATGATCCACTTTGTTTATTAGTTGTTTTGTTTGTTTTTAACTCCAAGTAACCTGTCAAGTTCCTATTTTTTGTGTGCCTTTTTTATTCACTTAAGCACCATAGACCATCACAACTACCATGCTCTTGCTGATATTCTCAGCCCTGTATGCTTATCCAACCCTTCTCTACCTATATTCATAGCTAGAATGAAATTTTTTTAACCCATCAAATTGTTCCTTCCTGCTTAAAACCTTTGATGTCTCTCCAATACCTATAGATAAAGATCTTTAATGAAAGCTTAAGAGATGCTTGATGGCGTGGTCTTGATCTACCTAGAAATTGCACCTTGAGATTGCTTTCCATTTTCTTTTGTCTTTTAAGAATGCTGGCTTATTTTCATCCCTCACTTGATCAGTGCTCTCTCATGTCAAAAATATACTATATGGTAATGTTTTTCAAAGTAGGTTCCTAGAACAGCAGCATCAACCTCATCTGGGCATTTATTAGAAAAGCAAACTTTGGAGTCACATCCTAGACTTCTGAATCAGAAACCCTGTGGGCAGATCCCAGCAGTCCGCACTTTCACAAGCTCTCCAGGTGTTTCTGATACATATTAAATTTGGAAAGCCACTTCCATATGCTGTTTCTTCTGTTTAAGACACCCCTACTTCTGTACCTTTGGCGTGCTTGCCTAGGCAATCTGTCTCATGCTGTGGGCTTCAGATCAAAAGTCACTTTTTGGTGTGGCAAAATGGACCCTTAAATGAGGTTGAGTCTACCTATGATACTTACCTGACGTGTGTTGTGCTTCCTTCATAATTATAGTTACCATGTAGGATGAGATCAAATACTTTTTAATATATATCTTCTACAAGAAATGCAGGCTCCTGAAAGTAGAGGATTTCAGTTGCTTCTTGGCCATGTATATTCAAGGCTTGTCACATGCCCAGAAGTCACATAATTGGAAAACATTTTTAAGTGAATAAAATGAATGAATGTATGATTTAAATATTTTGTTTATAGAGGTTGAAATTAGTACTCTCTAGTACTTCTCATCTTATTTTCCAGGTTTTTTAAAAGTTTTCTGAGAGAATTAATATCAAGGAAGTCCAAACTACAGATATTATTTTCTGATTTCAACTATGTTGTATGCAAATATGTTTTGTGATTATGGGCAAATATATATTTATATATAAGATAGAGAGTCTTATATAAATATATACTATATATAGTCATATAAATATAGTGTGTATATATAGAGACCTATATTTATATGTAAATATATAGTACAATATATGTTCATATATATATAGTCCTATGTCATTTATTTTAAAGTCAATGATTGGTGGGTGAAAATTGTGAACAGGTAAGAGTTATTGAAATACTTAGATCCAAGTGTAGACTCAATCTTCAGTTTCTTTAATACTCTTTAAAAACTTACTCTATGCAAAATGTTACTAAAATTTTACTAGACTACTACAGCAGTGTTTCCAGGTGAACCTGGAAAGGACAGCTGGTGGTGAGAGTTTGAACTGCCTAATGTGAGTTGTCCCAAATGTTGATGAGCTGCTCTCCTTCCCTCACCCTTCTCTTTCTACCTCTAAGGGCCTCATCCTGTTCTCTGTGCTCTGGAAAATATTTCACCTTAGAAGATTCTGTTTTCAATTTTTTTTTTTGATTTTGATTATGCCTTTTCTTCAATATTAAGAATTTATTTTCTTTATTATAAAAATCTACTGGCTGTTTATTGTTATAGTATATTTTGTAGCAATTTATAATTCTTTCTTTTGAATTTTAATTTATATAACCATATTTCCACACTTTTATTTTATTTACCTATATCTGTATTCATTTTATGCTCCTGTAAATTTTCAAACATCATTGTAATTCTTTCAGCCTGTTTATTTCTAATGCTTCCAGTTCAAACATGCTTTAATATACTTTAGTATTAATATTTTCTTTGCATAATTTGATTGATTTTTTTATTACCTTGACTATATTTTTCTGGTTTCAAATTTTCTCTTTGTAGTTTTGCTTTTTATTTTCTTAATTTTTTTGGTTTAATATTTAAATTATCAATCTTATTTTCTTTTTAAATATTTTTATTTTTGAATATTTTAATTTTCTTTTAACTTTTTGTACAAGAATTTACATTTTAGCATTTTAGTTTTGGTCTAATCCATGCACTCTTTCAAAATGTTGAATATATTTCTTTAAATTGCATGTATTATTTTTGAGTGATTTATTTTATAATTTCATCAGGAGGCATAACTTTGCAGTTTTTATATAAGAAAATCTCATATTATTGACAGGATAGTTTGAAATTTTTTCATTTAGCTATATCTGCAACTGACCCTTCCCAGCTTCTGTAATAAAATTGTTATTCATATCATCTATGAATTGATATATTCATATGTTAAAGTTTTTATGAAATCACTGTGTGTTAGGGAAGTGTCGGTCTTAGATATGGCAGTGGAACAATGGACTGGATTTTGGTCCATGAAACAATCATGCAATGTAAATTCAGATATACACACATAAAACATGCCATGTGATTATCAAGTTATGCCTAATGCAGTCTACGAGACCAGATAGGGGTATACGAAAAAGTGGTACGTAAACAGAATGTTCCTGGCAGAGAATAGCAAATACAAATGTCCAGAGATAGGGACAAGTCTTGTGGCATTGGAAAAGTAGAAAGAAGATCAGTGCAAATAGAGGGTAATGCCTAGAACTAGGGTAAGAGTAGTGTACGGAGGGTAGAGATAAAGTTGATCCTAACTCTGGAGTTTTAAACAGAGCTGAAAGTATGAAGTGGCTTGTAGATCATATTTAATTCTTTAAAAAATCATTTTGGTTCCTGAGTGGAGCATAGAATAAAAAAGATATGAGCACAGAATAATTATAAGGTTATCTGGTGAAGAGATGAGTGTGGCTTGCACCAGGAGACTCGCAGTGGCAGTAGCAATAAGCAGGAGGGCTTAAAAATGTGTAGGAAGTAAAATCAGCAGGATTTAGCAAGTGGTTTCTGGTGGGAATGGAGATTAGCTTCTTTGTTAGATAGGGAACATTGGAGGACAAGCAAGCTTGAGGCAAAATATCTTCTATCAGTTTGAAATATGTTTAGTTTAAAATATGTGTGACGCTAACCACCCACATAAAAAAGTTAGAAAGATGCTTGGGCTCAGTTGAGGCTGAAGTGAGCTGTGATCATGCCACTGCATGCCAGTCTGAGTGATAGAGTGAGACCCTGTCTGAAAGAAAGAAAAAGAAAGAAAAAAAGAAGGAAAGAAAGAAAGAAAAGCAAGCAAGCAAGAAAGAAAGCGATCAAATTAACAACTTAACATCACACCTAGAGGAACTAGAAAAACAAGGGCAAACCAACCCCCAAATCTAGCAGGAGAAAAGAAATAACCATAATCAGAGCTAAACTGAATAAAATTGAGATTAAAAAAACATTAAAATGATCAAGAAACCAAAAGTTGGTTCTTTGGAAGAATAAATAAGATTGATAGATTACTAGCTAGATTAATAAAGAAAGAAAAAGGGAGAGAAGGTCCAAATAAATACAAGCAGAAATGACAAAGCTGACATTACCACCAACCCCACAGAAGTACAAAAAAATACTCAGAGAGTATTAGGAACACCTCTATGCCCACAAACTAGAAAGCTTGGAAGAAATGAATAAATTCCTGGAATCATACAACCTCCTAAGATTGAAACAAGAAGAAAATGAACCCAGAACAGACCAATAGCGACTTCCAAAATTGAATCAGTAATAAAAAGCCTGCCAACCAGGAAAAGCCTGGACCAGATGAATTCACAGCAAAATTCTACAAGACATGTAAAGAAGAACTGGTATCAATCCTACTGAAACTATTCCAAAAAATTTCAGGAGGAGGGACTCCATTCTAACTCATTCTATGAAGCCAGAATTCTTCTGATATCAAAACTAGCAGAGACACAACAAAAATGAAAACTTCAGGCCAATATCCCTGATGAACATAGATGCAAAAATCCTCAACAAAATCCATCAAATAACACATTATAAAGCTAATCCACCATGATCAAGTAGGCTTTATCCCTGGGATACAAGGTTGGTTCAACATATGCAAATCAATTAATATGATTCACCTCATAAATAGAACTAAAAACAATACATGAACATCTCAAGAGATACAGAAAAGGGTTTTTGATAAAATTCAATGTCCCTTCATGTTAAAACTGGGCATGGAAGGAACATACCTCAAAATAATGAGAGCCATTTATTACAAACCCACAGACAACACCATACTTGATTGGGAAAAGCTGGAAGCATTCCTCTTGAGAACTGGAACAACAGGATAAGGATGCCCATTCTCACCACTCCTATTCAACATAGCACTGGAAGTCCTAGCCAGAGAAATCAGGGAAGAGAAAGAAATAAAAGACGTCCAAATAAGAAGAAAAGAAGTCAAGTATCTCTCTTCACGGACAATATGATTTTATACCTAGAAAATCCCATAGTTTCTGCCCCAAAGCTCCTGGATCTGATAAACAACTTCAGCAAAGTTTCAAGATACAAAATCAATGATGTACAAAAATTAGTAGCATTTCTATACATTGATAACCTCCAACTTGTGTGCCAAATCGAGATTGTAATCCCATTCACAGTAGTCACAAATAAATAAATAAATAAATAAATAAATAAATAAATAAATAAAATACCTATTAATACAGCTAACCAGGGAGGTGAAAGATCTCTGTAGTGAGAATTACAAAACACTCCTTAAAGAAATCAGAGGTAACACAAACAAATGGAAAACATCCCATGATCAAGAATAGGAAGAATCAATATTGTTAAAATGGCCAGCCGGGCGTGGTGGCTCATGCCTGTAATCCCAGCACTTTGGAAGGCTGAGGCAGGTGGATCACGAGGTCAGGAGATTGAGACCATCCTGGCTAACACAGTGAAACCCCGTCTCTACTAAAAAATACAAAAAATTAGTTTTGCATGGTGGCGGGCTCCTGTAGTCCCAGCTACTCGGGAGGCTCAGGCAGGAGAATGGCGTGAACCTGGGAGGTGGAGCTTGCAGTGAGCTGAGATCACGCCACTGCACTCCAACCTGGGTGACAGACGGAGAATCCTTCTCAAAAAAAAAAAAAAAAAAAAGGCCATACTGCACAAAGCCATTTACAGATTCAATAGATTCAATGCTTTTCCTGTGAAATGACCAATGATATTTTTTCACAGAATTACAAAAATATATTCTAAAAGCCATATGGAACCCAAATAGTCAAAGCAATCCTAAGCAAAAAGAACAAAGCTGGAGGCATCACACTACCTGACTTCAAACTATACTACATGGGTAAAGTAACCAAAACAGCATGGTACTGATACAAAAACAGACACATAAATCAATGGAATAGGTTAGAGAGCCCAGAAATAAAGCCATACACTTACAACCATCTGATCTTCGACAATGCTAACAGAAACAAGCAATGAGGAAAGGACTACTTCTTCAATGAATAGTGTTCAGATAACTGGTTAACCATATGCAGAAGACTGAAACTGGATCCCTTCCTTTCGCCATATACAAAAATCAATTTCAAGCTGGATTAAATACTTACATGTAAAATTTAAAACTATAAAAACTCTAGAAGAATACCTCGTAAATACCATTCTGGACATAGGCCCAGGCAAAGATTTCACAATGAAGACTCCAAAAGGAATTGCAACTAAGACAATAATTGACAAGTGGGATTTAATTAAAGAGCTTCTGCTCAGCTAAATAAACTCTCAACCGAGTAAACAGAGAACCTACAGAAGGGGGAAAAATGCACACCATATATCTTACAAAAGTCTAATATGAGAAATCTATAAGGAACTTAAACAAATTAATGAGCAAGAAACAACCCCAATAAAAATTGGGCAAAGGACTTAGACACTTCTCAAAAGAAGACATACAAGTGGCCAACAAGCATATTAAAAATGCTTAATATCACTAATCAGTAGAGAAATGCAAATCAAAACCACAATGAGATACCATCTCACACCACTCAGAATGGCTATTAATAACGACTCAAAAAATAACAGAGGCTAGTGAGGTTGTGGAGAAAAGGAACACTTATACACTGCTGGTGGGAATGTATATTACCTCAGCTACTCTGGAAAGCAGGAGTTTTTGGAGATTTCTCAAATAACTTAAAACAGAACTACTACTGGACCCAATAATGCTATTACTGGGTATAGACCCAAAGGAATATAAATTATTCTACAGAAAAGCCAGATGCACTCATATGATTTTTTGCAACACTATTCACAATAGCAAAAAAAATGGAATCAGCATAAATGCCCATCAATGGTAGGCTAGATAAAGAAAATGTGGTATATATATACCCTGGAATACTACATAACCATAAAAAGAATGAGAGCATGTCCTTTGCAGAAACATAGGTGGAGTTGAAGGCCACTATCCTAAGTGAATTAATGCAGGCACAGAAAACCAAATACCACATGTTCTTATTTAGAAGGGGGAGCTAAACATTGACTATATATGGCCACAAAGAAGAAAACAATAGATACCAGGGTCTATTTGATGATGGAGGGTGGGAGGAGGCTGAGGATCAAAAAACTACCTATTGGGTATAGGGCTTATTACCTGGGTGACACAATAATCTGTACACCAAACTCCCATGACACACAATTTACCCATTTACCCATGTAACAAACCTGCACATGTACCCCTGAATCGGAAATAAGCATTAGAAAGAAAAAATAATTAAATAAAATAAGTGTGTGACTTGTGTCGGATTTTTATCATACCATTGCGTATCTATGAGATGAGAAAAGAAGTTGTAAATAGAGATATAAATGTGGCTATCAACAATGTATTGTTGGTATTGGAAGCTATGAGAGTTGGGGAGATTGCTGAGGATCAAAGATTATGCAATGGGTGGCACAGGATGAATGGAAGAGCAGAGACCAGTGAAGGGAACTGATAAGCAACAGCCAAATGATAGTAGAAAATCCATGAAAGTGTGTGTCACCAATGCCAAAGAAAATATTTGAAAGCCAGAAGACTCATCAAGCATGTTGGTAGCTGCTGAGAAGCTCAGCAAAATTAATGACTAATGTTTAAGGAGCAAAGACATTTTTGACTTTTGACAATTGTTTCAATGCTATTAGCTTTGAGTTGATGAATGAATGTGAAGTTAGATAAGAAGGAAAAAAAACAGAGAGGTAGAATCTGGAAGAGGAGTGTGGAATCCCAAGATAATTTCTTTGTAGATGGATACCTAGTTTGCATATTCGAGTTATTTTGGGACCACAGGAAAAGTATTGAAATATTGCTTCTTTGTGGCCCTTCTTTATGAATAAGGAGTTGCATATTTTAATATCCATATCTTTCCATATACACAACCATTGGCATTTTGGAAAACCACAGAAAAATACGTCATGTTCCACATATGAAATGATTTTCTGAATGTCACACTGGGAACTGTAGAAACGATTAGGATGATATAAATGTAATTGTGATTTTTGTCATTAAAAGTCATGGCAAAACTGCAATTACTTGTTCACCAACCTAATACATTAAGGGCATGTCAAGTGGTTGGGTTCACTGAGCACCCAGACACACACCTATCAGTGTTATGGGGACCCAACAACTTCCAAGTAAATGACAGCAGGTTTCTACACAGCAGCCAAGATGTGACTCAATTTCATAATTAATCTTCATTTAAACGTTTCACTATATTTGACCTTGGTCACCCCATTCTCTATTTATGTTACCACTTTACCCAATCTCTGTGCTATATGTGTTATAGAACTTAAATTTATACAGTAAATAACAGGAAACTCATCACATGCACATGTATTTACCTTAGCTCTTAATGGTGCTCTTCTCCCTCCGATAATAGAATAACCAAGAGTTTTATGTCCCATATTTCACAATCACCACATTCTGTTCTTCCTTGCTTTCTTTTACAAATTATCCTCTACCATCAAATCAAAATGGCATTAGTAAATAAAATACAGACCCTAAAGAACAAGAGTCAATTACACGTGTTCTATTATATATTTTTATTTGCAAATCAGTTTATATTGTTATATATATTAATATTCTCATTTTATATTGTAATAATTTTATATGCTCATAGTGATATTACTCATAAAAACTCATAAGAATTACCTGCATCCTCTTAAGTTATCTAACTTAGGCCTTGGCTATATTTAATCTTTTTTTGTATATAAATATATATATATACACACACACACAAATATATATATACACATATATATATGGAGAGAAAGAGAGAAACTATCAACAGAGTAAACAGACAACCTACAGAAAGATAGGTTGTGTGTTTATGAGTATATACACATATGAGTATATATGTATATACTATTTTTGGAAGAATAGTTTGAAACTATATAAATCACAGAACTATTTTTTAATGGCCATGCCCTATAATTAACTCTATAGAGCATGTCTGAATTAAATTCTCTCATTTGAATTTTGCAAGGAGAGTATGTAATTTCTTTTTTTATTTTATTTTATTATTATTATACTTTAAGTTTTAGGGTACATGTGCACAACGTGCAGGTTTGTTACATATGTATACATGTGCCATGCTGGTGTGCTGCACCCATCAACTCGTCAATTAGCATTAGGTATACCTCCTAATGTCATCCCTCCCCACTCCCCCCACCCCACAACAGTCCCCAGAGTGTGATGCTCCCCTTCCTGTGTCCATGTGTTCTCATTGTTCCATTCCCACCTATGAGTGAGAACATGTGGTGTTTGGTTTTCTGTCCTCGAAATAGTTTACTGAGAATGATGATTTCCAATTTCATCCATGTCCCTACAAAGGACATGAACTCATCATTTTTTATGGCTGCATAGTATTCCATGCTGTATATGTGCCACATTTTCTTAATCCAGTCTATCCTTGTTGGACATTTGGGTTGGTTCCAAGTCTTTGCTATTGTGAATGGTGCCGAAATAAACATACGTGTGCATGTGTCTTCATAGCAGCATGATTTATAGTCCTTTGGGTATATACCCAGTAATGGGATGGCTGGGTCAAATGGTATTTCTAGTTCTAGATCCCTGAGGAATCACCACACTGACTTCCACAATGGTTGAACTAGTATACAGTCCCACCAACAGTGTTAAAGTGTTCCCATTTCTCCACATCCTCTCCAGCACCTGTTGTTTCCTGACTTTTGAATGATTGCCATTCTAACTGGTGTGAGATGGTATCTCATTGTGGTTTTGATTTGCATTTCTCTGATGGCCAGTGATGATGAGCATTTTTTCATGTGTTTTTTGGCTGCATAAATGTCTTCTTTTGAGAAGTGTCTGTTCATGTCCTTTGCCCACTTTTTGATGGGGTTGTTTGTGTTTTTCTTGTAAATTTGTTGGAGTTCATTGTAGATTCTGGATATTAGCCCTTTGTCAGATGAGTAGGTTGCAAAAATTTTCTCCCATTTTTTAGGTTGCCTGTTCACTCTGATGGTAGTTTCTTTTGCTGTGCAGAAGCTCTTTAGTTTAATTAGATCCCATTTGTCAATTTTGGCTTTTGTTGCCATTGTTTTTGGTGTTTTAGACATGAAGTCCTTGCCCATGCCTATGTCCTGAATGGTAATGCCTAGGTTTTCTTCTAGGGTTTTTATGGTTTCAGGTCTACCATTTAAGTATTTAATCCATCTTGAATTAATTTTTGTATAAGGTGTAAGGAAGGGATCCAGTTTCAGCTTTCTATATATGGGTAGCCAGTTTTCCCAGCACCATTTATTAAATAGGGAATCCTTTCCCCATTGCTTGTTTTTGTCAGGTTTGTCAAAGATCAGATAGTTGTAGATATGTGGCGTTATTTCTGAGGGCTCTGTTCTGTTCCGTTGATCTACATCTCTATTTTGGTACCAGTACCATGCTGTTTTGGTTACTGTAGCCTTGTAGTATAGTTTGATGTCAGGTAGCGTGATGCCTCCTCCGGCTTTGTTCTTTTGGCTTAGGATTGACTTGGCGATGTGGGCTCTTTTTTGGTTCCATATGAACTTTAAAGTAGTTTTTTCCAATTCTGTGAAGAAAGTCATTGGTAGCTTGATGGGGATGGCATTGAATCTATAAATTACCTTGGGCAGTATGGCCATTTTCACAATATTGATTCTTCCTACCCATGAGCATAGAATGTTCTTCCGTTTCTTTGTATCCTCTTTTATTTCATTGAAGAGTGGTTTGTAGTTCTTGAAGAGGTCCTTCACGTCCCTTGTAAGTTGGATTCCTAGGTATTTTATTCTCTTTGAAGCAATTGTGAATGGGAGTTCACTCATGATTTGGCTCTCTGTCTGTTATTGGTGTATAAGAATGCTTGTGATTTTTGTACATTGATTTTGTATCCTGAGACTTTGCTGAAGTTGCTTATCAGCTTAAGGAGATTTTGGGCTGAGATGATGGGGTTTTCTAGATATACAATCATGTCATCTGCAAACAGGGACAATTTGACTGCCTCTTTGCCTAATTGAATACCCTTTATTTCCTTCTCCTGCCTAATTTCCCTGGCCAGAACCTCCAACACTGTGTTGAATAGGAGTGGTGAGAGAGGGCATCCATCTTGTGCCAGTTTTCAAAGGGAATGCTTCCAGTTTTTGCCCATTCAGTATGATATTGGCTGTGGGTTTGTCATAGATAGCTCTTATTATTTTGAGATACATCCCATCAATACCTAATATATTGAGAGTTTTTAGCATGAAGGGTTGTTGAATTTTGTCAAAGGCCTTTTCTGCATCTATTGAGATAATCATGTCGTTTTTGTCTTTGGTTCTGTTTGTATGCTGGATTACATTTATTGATTTGGTATATGGAACCAGCCTTGCATCACAGGGATGAAGCCCACTTGATCATGGTGGATAAGCTTTTTGATGTGCTGCTGGATTCAGTTTGCCAGTATTTTATTGAGGATTTTTGCATCAATGTTCATCAAGGATATTGTTCTAAAATTCTCTTTTTTGGTTGTGTCTCTGCCAGGCTTTGGTATCAGGATGACGCTGGCCTCATAAAATGAGTTAGGGAGGATTCCCTCTTTTTCTATTGATTGGAATACTTTCAGAAGGAATGGTACCAGTTCCTGCTTGTACCTCTGGTAGAATTTGGCTGTGAATCCATCTGGTCCTGGACTCTTTTTGGTTGGTAAACTATTGATTATTGCCACAATTTCAGCTCCTGTTATTGGTCTATTCAGAGATTCAACTTCTTCCTGGTTTAGTCTTGGGAGGGTGTATGTGTCGAGGAATTTCTCCATTTCTTCTAGATTTTCTAGTTTGTTTGCGTAGAGGTGTTTGTAGTATTCTCTGATGGTAGTTTGTATTTCTGTGGGATCAGTGGTGATATCCCCTTTATCATTTTTTAATGTGTCTCTTTGATTCTTCTCTCTTTTTTTCTTTATTGGTCTTGCTAGCGGTCTATCAATTTTGTTGATCCTTTCAAAAAACCAGCTCCTGGATTCATTAATTTTTTGAAGTGTTTTTTGTGTCTCTATTTCCTTCAGTTCTGCTCTGATTTTGGTTATTTCTTGCCTTCTGCTAGCTTTTGAGGGTGTTTGCTCTTGCTTTTCTAGTTCTTTTAATTGTGATGTTATGGTTTCAATTTTGGATCTTTCCTGCTTTCTCTTGTGGGCATTTAGTGCTATAAATTTCCCTCTACACGCTGCTTTGAATGTGTCCCAGAGATTCTGGTATATTGTGTCTTTGTTCTCGTTGGTTTCAAAGAACATCTTTATTTCTGCCTTCATTTCATTATGTACCCAGTAGTCATTCAGGAGCAGATTGTTCAGTTTCCATGTAGTTGAGAGGTTTTGAGTGAGTTTCTTAATCCCGAGTTCTAGTTTGATTGCACTGTGGTCTGAGAGACAGTTTGTTATAATTTCTGTTCTTTTACATTTGCTGAGGAGAGCTTTACTTCCAACTATGTGGTCAATTTTGGAATAGGTGTGGTGTGGTGCTGAAAAAAATGTATATTCTGTTGATTTGGGGTGGAGAGTTCTGTAGATATCTATTAGGTCCACTTGGTGCAGAGCTGAGTTCAATTCCTGGGTATCCTTGTTAACTTTCTGTCTCGTTGATCTGTCTAATGTTGACAGTGGGGTGTTAAAGTCTCCCATTATTATTTTGTGGGAGTCTAAGTCTCTTTGTTGGTCACTCAGGACTTGCTTTATGTATCTGGGTGCTCCTATATTGGGTGCATATATATTTAGGATAGTTAGCTCTTCTTGTTGAATTGATCCCTTTACCATTATGTAATGGCATTCTTTGTCTCTTTTGATCTTTGTTGGTTTAAAGTCTATTTTATCAGAGACTAGGATTGCAACCCCTGCCTTTTTTTGTTTTCCATTTGCTTGGTAGATCTTCCTCCATCCTTTTATTTTGAGCCTATGTGTGTCTCTGCACGTGAGATGGGTTTCCTGAATACAGCACACTGATGGGTCTTGACACTTTATCCAATTTGCCAGTCTGTGTCTTTTAATTGGATCATTTAGTCCATTTACATTTAAAGTTAATATTGTTATGTGTGAATTTGATCCTGTCATTATGATGTTAGCTGGTTATTTTGCTCTTTAGTTGATGCAGTTTCTTCCTAGTCTTGATGGTCTTTACATTTTTGCATGATTTTGCAGCAGCTGGTACTGGTTGTGCCTTTCCATGTTTAGTGCTTCCTTCAGGAGGTCTTTTAGGGCAGGCCTGGTGATGACAAAATCTCTCAGCATTTGCTTGTCTGTAAAGGATTTTATTTCTCCTTCACTTATGAAGCGTAGTTTGGATGGATATGAAATTCTGGGTTGAAAATTCTTTTCTTTAAGAATGTTGAATATTGGCCCCTACTGTCTTCTGGCTTGTAGAGTTTCTGCTGAGAGATCCACTGTTAGTCTGATGGGCTTCCCTTTGTGGGTAACCCGACCTTTCTCTCTGGCTGCCCTTAACATTTTTTCCTTCATTTCAACTTTGGTGAATCTGACAATTATGTGTCTTGGAGTTGCTCTTCTCGAGGTGTATCTTTGTGGCATTCTCTTTATTTCCTGAATCTGAATGTTGGCCTCCCTTGCTAGATTGGGGAAGTTGTCCTGGATAATATCCTGCAGAGTGTTTTCCAACTTGGTTCCATTCTCCCCGTCACTTTCCGGTACACCAATCAGACGTAGATTTGGTCTTTTCACATAGTCCCATATTTCTTGGAGGCTTTGTTCATTTCTTTTTATTCCTTTTTCTCTAAACTTCCCTTCTCGCTTCATTTCATTCATTTCATCTTCCATCACTGATACCCTTTCTTCCAGTTGATCGCATTGGCTCCTGAGGCTTCTGCATTCTTCATGTAGTTCTCGAGCCTTGGCTTTCAGCTCCATCAGCTCCTTTAAGCACTTCTCTGTATTGGTTATTCTAGTTATACATTCATCTAATTTTTTTTCAATGTGTTTAACTTCTTTGCCTTTGGTTTGAATTTCCTCCTGTAGCTCTGAGTAGTTTGATCGTCTGAAGCCTTCTTCTCTCAACTCGTCAAAGTCATTCTCTGTCCAGCGTTGTTCTGTTGCTGGTGAGGAACTGTGTTCCTTTGGAGGAGGAGAGGCACTCTGCTTTTTAGAGTTTCCAGTTTTTCTGCTCTGTTTTTTCCCCATCTTTGTGGTTTTATTTACTTATGGTCTTTGATGATGGTGATGTACAGATGGGTTTTTGGTGTGGATGTCCTTTCTGTTTGTTAGTTTTCCTTCTAACAGACAGGACACTCAGCTGCAGGTCTGTTGGAGTTTGCTAGAGGTCCTCTCCAGACCCTGTTTGCCTGGGTATCAGCAGCAGTGGCTGCAGAACAGCAGATTTTCATGAAACGTGAATGCTGCTGTCTGATAGTTCCTCTGGAAGTTTTGTCTCAGAGGAGTACCCGTCCATGTGAGGTGTCAGTCTGCCCCTATGGGGGGTGCCTCCCAGTTAGGCTGCTCAGGGGTCAGGGGTCAGGGACCCACTTGAGGAGGCAGTCTGCCCGTTCTCAGATCTCCAGCTGAGTGCTGGGAGAACCACTGCTCTCTTCAAAGCTGTCAGACAGGGACATTTAAGTCTGCAGAGGTTACTGCTGTCTTTTTGTTTGTCTGTGCCCTGCCCCCAGAGGTGGAGCCTACAGAGGCAGGCAGGCAGGCCTCCTTGAGCTATGCTGGGCTCCACCCAGTCCGAGCTTCCCGGCTGTTTTGTTTACCTAAGTGAGCCTGGGCAATGGCGGGCGCCCCTCCCCCAGCCTCGCTGCCGCCTTGCAGTTTGATCTCAGACTGCTGTGCTAGCAATCAGCGAGACTCCGTGGGCGTAGGACACTCCGAGCCAGGTGTGGGATATAATCTCCTGGTGCGCTGTTATTTAAGCCTGTCAGAAAAGCGCAGTATTAGGGTGGGAGTGACCTGATTTTCCAAGTGCCGTCTGTCACCCCTTTCTTTGTCTAGGAAAGGGAATTCCCTGACGCCTTGTGCTTCCCGAGTGAGGCAATGCCTCGCCCTGCTTCAGCTCGCGCACTGTGTGCTGCACCCACTGTCCTGCGCCCACTGTCTGGCACTCCCTAGTGAGATGAACCCGGTACCTCAGATGGAAATGCAGAAATCACCCATCTTCTGCGTTGCTCACGCTGGGAGCTGTAGACCGGAGCTGTTGCTATTTGGCCATCTTGGCTCTCGACCCCAAGAGTATATAATTTCTATAGTACTTGTGGCAGAATAATATTTGCCACCTCAAGATGTCTACATCCTAACCTGTGGGTCCTTTATTATCTTACGTAGCAACAGAGACTTTACAGGTGTGATTAAGATAAGGATCTTGTGATGAGAAAGTTATGCTGGCTTAGACAGGTGAACTAAATGTAATCACAAGGATTCTACAAGAGCGAAGGAGGCAAGGAGAGAGAAAACAAACACAGCAAGGGAAGTGAAGGTCAGAGTTGGAGAGCAATGTGTAGATGGTCCTCTGCTTGTCTTGAAGGGGCAGGAGCCAGAAACCAAAAATGCCTTTTCAGATACTGGGAAAGACAAGGAAACAGAATCTCTCCCAGAGGCTGCAGAAAGGTCACAGCCCTCAGGACAGATTTGTTTCAACCCAATTAAACCCATTTCATACTTCTGACCTCCAGAACTAAAAGATAATAAATTTGTGTTCAGCCAATATGTTTATGGTGATTTGTTTTAACAGCAATAGGTGTCTAATACAGTATTTTATAATTACCCAGTGTTTATAATGCAATTTTTCAACCATACTTTGTTAGTGATTTCAGTATTGCTTTATGTAGCTGTGGCCATTCACATTCAAACAGTGACAAGCAAGGGGCTGCAGGAGAGAAAGAAAAGCCAGGCAACCCTGCTATAAATGTGAGATCACTTGCAAGGACTCCGAAGGTCAGGAGAGTAGGCAGAACTAAATCCCTGCCTCCCTGGTGACTGAATACCTTAGAAATTTCACCTTCTGACTGAGCTGGAGGACGATGTGCATTGCCACAGAGCAGCTTGGCCACTGGCGTCTCAGGCTGGAGTGTCGTTCCCTAAAAAACTGATAAGAATTACCTGCACCCTCCTAACGGAGTATACCCATGAAGTAACTGAAACGAGTAATCAAGAAATGTACGTGATATGTATTTCTGTCAATATTTTCGTTCCTATAACATATATGCCAGCTTCATGTATCTTACAAAATCCAGAGAATACTCGTCTTTTCTCTCCAGTGTAAACCATCTATCAATTCTGAAGCAATTCAGAAATACATCCAAAAATATTTCTATGGATGTAGAACAAATTTAGGATGTTTCCCTTTCTGGAATTTAGCTGATAGTACATAATAAAAATGAGGAAAGATTTTTTTTTTTAAATACCCTGGGAAAATATAAATCTTGGGGAATCCAAATTTGAATTACTATTTAACCAATCAGCAGCATTTTTGTGCTTTATCATCTTTGTCTATGTTTAAAATTTGAATAAACATACTTGTACAACAGAAATTTTTCCAAACTCTGCCCCACATAACAATGTATTTTCAGGTTAACTGGAGACCCGAAATGATGGCATTCTATTCTCCCATTAAAATCCCCCTATTTGTGTGTGTCAGAGCTCTTTATAAAAGTGTAAGAGAATAAATGTGAATAAATCTCACTTAGCTTGCTCAAATTAACACTTGAAAAATATGTGAGTCATGCCATAAGGGCTGTGCATAAAACACACAAAGAAAAAAATTATTCCCAGTGATAATCATGAAGTTGTTGGGCTTGATGGTTGGTTTCTTTTTTTTTTTCATTTCTTTTTTTTTTCCTTTTTGCAGCTGTGTGCAAATTATTATGTATCAATGGCCATGGGGAAACATTGTCAACATCTGGAGTTTTTATTAAACAAATACCAACAGCTATCATTTGATTGCTCTTTCCCAAAGCAGAGATTAAATAATAGTCTATCAGACACCTGCTGCACGAAATTCATCAGAGAAGCCTGCCCTCTCCATCAAGCATAAAGTGATATCTTCCCTGCCTCCACCAGCACACAAAACTTGTCATTGTGAGCACAAGTGTGTGTGAGTGACCAAAACTGGAAATAGAAGAAAAGAATACTGATCAGTGGGGAACACACACTCTTCCTTATTTAAATGGAAATGTTTATAAAAATTGAAAATGTCATTGTATCATAACATGGTCATGTATTTTTCTGTGAATTTTAAACTCTGCATGTTCTTTTATTACAGCATTAACATGCTTTTAAGGATTATTCATACATCATAAGAGCAGGCAGGGATCACAATGATTTTCAGAGATAGAAATGGTGGGAGCCCATTAAAACAAGAGCTGTCAGAACTGGAGTAAGATAACACTTATTTGTTATTTGCATGCATGTTTTCGATAAGCTTGAGAGTTGTATGTCTTGAAATTCAGACTATTGGCCTAAATTTCAACTGGCACTTTGCCAATTTAATGCACTCATAATATTAGATAGAAATAGCTTTAAGATACCATGTGGCAACACTTTTCCCAAAGACAAGTGGGCCTCCCCATGTTGAAGGAAGTGCAAGTACAACAGGTGTTGTTAATGAGCACTGTTTGAAATTATTCATATCTGTGCTACAAAAAATGTGGTCCTGAAACCAGCAACATCAAGATTGCCTGGGGACTGGTTAGGAATGTAAATTCCTAGACTCCACAATTAGACCTAGTGGATCCGTTTTTGGAAGTGGGGTCAAATATCAGTGTTTTATCAAGGTTTTTTGAAGATTTGTATGCAAACTAAATGAGAGAACCATTAAGCCTTCCTCATCAAAAAGTTACTCTTCTGTTCTATTTTGTACATTTTTTCAGACATGCATGACTATCTAGCACCTTTTCCAAATTTAATTTTAAATGGAGGTGATAATATGCAGGAGGAATAGCCACTTTAGTTGAGATGGAGTAAAATTGCTTGGAGTGAAAAAGTTTTCGAGGCTAAGGAAAAGCCTTCATGGGGATGTAGTGTTTGAAAGTGCTTTCCAGGTTATAAACCTAAATATAACAGTGGAAGTAATTCTTAAAGAGATAGATTAATGTTACTCTGACTACCATGGTGTAGACTTTTTGTTCTTAAGATATTACAAAGAATATTTATACAATAGTAAGTGCATCATTTAGGTGTGTTTTCAAATAAAGTTAATGAATTAAATGTGGCTTAGAATTAAAGTTTATTAATTTCACATAATAAAAACTTGTTGCCAGGAAAGTTGCTGAAAATAAATATTAGCAATATTAGTATTTTGCAGTTCTCTTGCTTTACTTCAATAATTGCAATTTACAGTAGTCCCCCGTTATACATTCTAAGGCCTCCAGTGAATGCCTGAAACCACACATAATAGCAAACTCTCAGTATACAGGACTGTGTTTTTTCTGTATATGCATAGCTATTATAAAGTTTAACTTAAAAATTAGGCACAATAAGAGATTAACAATAATAACATACTAAAAGAGGACAGACAATTATCACAATATGCCAGCATCACTATTCTTGTGCTTTGGGGCCACTCTTTTTTTTTTTTTTTTTTTTTTTTTTTGAGACGGAGTCTTGCTCTGTCTCCCAGGCTGGAGTGCAGTGGTGCAATCTCGGCTCACTGCAAGCTCTGCCTCCCGGGTTCACGCCATTCTCCTGCCTCAGCCTCCCGAGTAGCTGGGACTACAGGCGCCCGCCACCACGCCCAGCTAATTTTTTGTATTTTTAGTAGAGACGGGGTTTCACCGTGTTGGCCAGGATGGTCTCAATCTCCTGACCTCGTGATCCACCCGCCTCGGCCTCCCAAAGTGCTGGGATTACAGACGTGAGCCGCCGCACCCAGCCTGGGGCCATTCTTAAATAAAATAAGTGTTACTTGAACACAGGCTCTGTGATACAATGACAGTTGATCTGATAACCGAGGCAGCTAAGTGACTCACATGTGGGAAGCCTAGGCAGCATAGAACCACTGGGCAAATGGATAATTCTTCTTCCAGGCAGGTTGGAGCGGAAGTGTGAAAGATTTCATCACATTACATAGAATGGCTCACAATTAAAAACTCAAGAGTTGTGTATTTCTGGAATTTCCCATTTAATATTTTCAGACCATGAGTGACTACGGGACATTAAAAACATGGATAGTGAAACCACAGATAAGGGATAACGACTATATCATCAACTCCATGTTCAGGAAAACTAAAAAAGGAAAGATACCACATGAGATCTAGGTGTCTCTTTAATCAGAAAGGCAAATCCATTTTTAAAATCCTACAACAGTCCTTGAATTAGGGCCTACTGTCACACAAAGGCAATTGTAATGAGGGGTGGTGATAGAGACGGGAGTGGGAATCAATTTGAGGTCAGCCCACTAAAAATATCTGTCTAGAGCTGCCACAATGTTTACAAAACCCAGATCACTTTTTTGATCAATGCTTTTATAATCAATAGACGACATTTATTTAGTGATTCGTGTCAATTACCAACATCTCCTGGAAACAAGCCAGTTGAATTAACTCTACTAAAGTGTTTAAGAATGAACGTCTTTCTATAGGCTTTCTGCTTCTGATGATTCCAGCAATGGGTTTAATGCATGTGATAGAAAGAACTTAAGCAGTCATTTTCCCAAACCCCTATCACCAAGAAAATTTACTAATATAAAACAGATGTTCATATACTACTTCCACATTTACCTAGGGACATGGACGGCATGGTTTTTCTCAGTGACCTATCCTAGCATCTCTGTGGATGCAACCTAAAGGATGCTAGCCCAGGACATGGAACTTTGTCAAGCACGGCTTTGTCAGCAGCAGGGAGCCGAACTCAATGAACTTTCAAGGTCTCTTCTAAGGATATTATCAGATTGGCCTGCGTGTGTAGTCTCAGGACTTGTTTATATCCACATGAGGTCAATACTGTCTCCCTCCTATTAATTTTCCTGCCATCTGTGCTGCCAGATGTAGTGAGAACAGGGAAGGCACTCCACCCTTGGGAAGAAAAGGCAGCTCCTCCCAACTGCTCTGCCTCAGCCTCAGAATTGATTCTTCCCTTTGTTCCAGGATATCTGTGCTCTCATTTGCCAACACTAAAGGTCTGTTTACAAAATGAGGTTGAAAATAGCCATGCGTTTAGTGCAGAAATGATTTGTGGCAAATGGATTAATATCACATTTATTTATTTATTTGTGCTATTTATAAAATACTTTGGAACTTATTTGCTAGCTAGATTACAGCTTGGTATCATTGAGTGATTGACCAAAGATAATTGAGATAAGATTCACTCAGAGAAGGAATTAAAAGGAGGTATAAGTTAAAGAAAGTCAAGTCCTGAGATCATTCTATGACAGGGAGAGAGAAGATATTCTAGAAGTTTCTACTTCTATTCCTAGCACAGATTTGCAAATTATTCCAAGAATGAGAGATATACCAAAGCAGGTAAGTTATGTACTGAGGGCATAAAAGCTACCTCCATCTTTACTATTTCTGGCTGTGCATGTTTTCTTATTCTTTTTTACCCTTGATATTATAGAACTGAGAATCATGTGAAGTTTTGGGGAAATGTATTCCTCATACTTAAGTCACCCTTTTGCAAAGTGTGAGAGCTAGAAAGGACTTCCAAGGTCACTCATCTAACTCTTTTCATGTTACAGATACAACTAAGGTTTGCAGAGATGAGGTGATATTCTCCTACACTTTATCGCGCAGTTTTGTAAGGTAAATTGTGCATTCTCGTAAGGATCAATTTCATAATATGTTTGGTATATTAATATTTTTAGATAATTACTTTTCACACACCCATCCATTAATTTTATCAACCAAATTAAACTTTGTATTTACTGAGTGAGAAAATCAATTATCTTTATGCTACATAAATACTGACATCTTTTAGGACTAAATCTAAATTAAGATTAAACATTCCTAATGAATGCTCTTCTGATGCTCGTGAAGACTAGATGCTTGACTGGATTGAATAGAGACTCATAATAACATAGTAATAATAACAGATGATAAGTTTAGTCTATACAGGCTCTGTTTTTTGACTCTGTGTGTGTGTGTGTGTGTGTGTGTGTGTGTGTGTGGCTTTTTTGTATGTTTGTGTTTGTCATTGTTTTTATTTTATTTTTTAACTTGGGGAAGTCACCTAACTTACCAGGACTCTCATTACCATAAATTAAAATCAGTGGTCAACAAATGAATCAATTGAGTCCCTAAGCTTCATCCTTTGTGATAGAAAATAACATATTTTAGTTTTAATAAATTTTAAATGTAGTTTAAATAAATTATTCAAAGGCTATTCTGGAAAGAAGTAAAGAAAAATCTGTCAGCAGAGACAAGTTCAACGTGGGCTCCAGATTTCTGACCACAAACCCTAAATCACAGGGGGCTCAAGGGCAAAGATCAGGAGGAATATTTTGGGAAGCCCAGTCAGCTGAAAGGAAACTACAAACTTATCATCTGAGATTTGGGATCTGGCCACCCACTCCTATTTGGTCAGATTGCATCAATTTCAATGCATGATTTATCTGTGCTTAACTACCCCGGTGGTTTTGCAACCTCTGACAGTTTTAGTCAAACTAACTTAAAAATTAATTTCCAAATCCCTTGGGAAATTGGAACTGAAGTGTATAAATATTTGCAGGATTTGATTTTTCACAATATCATTCACTACAAATGTTATTGGACATTATTAATAAGGAGAACTTGTCTTGATTTTCACATTTTATATATAATATAAAAATTATATTTATTTTTTAGTGGAAGCATGAGTATACACTGCTTTTAATTCCATTATATTCACCCTATGCTTCCATAAACTAAAAGGCAGTTATGTCTATGGTAGTTTTGTCATATATACAGTTCTACATTATGCTGATTTTAAATTTTATATCTAACTGAGCTTTTACAATCAAGTGAGCAATGTAAATGGCAAGATAGGATTTGATAAGAAACCTCAGGAAAAGTACCTCTCTTAGGAGCAAAATCAAACAAGAAATAAAGTACACATTGAGTTCACTGGGGGGAAATTTCAGGGCAAGACATTATTTTTTTGTGAGTTCTCTTCGGTGTCGGGAGCCTGCAGTAATGGGGAGTATGCAACTTCATTAAACTTCTGAAGTACCTTGGCACTGCTCTTCTGAGGAACACAGTGGCCAGCGTTAGTGGGCACTAGGATAGGGTCGTTAACAGACAGCTCACCTGAATGGTCACTCATACAAAAATTCCACCAAAACCTAAGACATTTCCTTTCCAAAAAATCAGAAGAGAGAGGCAACCCAAATCCTTCGAGCAAACGAGAGTCTCTAAAAGAAAAGTAACTTTGAAATGATCAGTCCTTTTTTTTTTCTGCTTGAGCCTATTTATTTAAAATTTCAAGACGTTATTTATCTGTTAAGGATTTTATAAAATTGAAGCATAACTTACATACTGTAAAATACACCCTTTTTGGTTTATAGTTCTTGAGTTTTGATAACTGTATACATTCACAGAACTACCACCACAACTAAAATATAGAACCTCCATGTAACCCCCAAACTCCCATGTGCTGCTCCTTTTAGCCAGGCCATTCCTTCATCAAGCAACCACTGATCTGTTTTTAGTGCCTGTAATTTTGCTTCTTCTGGCTTATTTCACTCAGCATGCCTTTAAGACTGATCCATTTTGTTGAGTGTATCAATGGAAAAATGCTTAACATCACTAATCATTAGAGAAATGCAAATCAAAACCGCAATGAGATACCATCTCACACCAGCCAGAATGGGTATTATTAAAAAGTCAAAAAATAACAGATGTTGGCAGGGTTGTGGAGAAAAGGGAACGCTTATGCACTGCCGGTGGGAATATAAACTATGAATAGTTCAGTCATTGCGGAATGCAGTTTGGTGATTTTTCAAAGAACTCAAAGCAGAATTTCCATTTGATTCAGCAATCCCATTATTGGATATATACCCAAAGGAATATGAATCATTCTACCACAAAGACACAGGAATGCACATGTTCATCGCAGCACATTCACAATAGCAAATAGGTGGAATCAACCTAAATGTCCATCAATGGTAGACTGAATAAAGAAAATGTGCTACATATATACCGTGGAATACTATGCAGCTATTAAAACGAATGAGGTAATGTTCTTTGAAGCAACATGGATGGAGCTGTAGGCCATTATCCTAAGAAAACTAATGCAGACACAAGAAACCAAATACCACATGTTCTCACTTATAAGTGGAAGCTAAACTTTGAATACATGTGGGCACAAAGAAGGGAACAACAGGCACCAGGGCCTACTTGAAGGTGAAGTATGGGAGGAGGGTGAGGCTGGATAAACTATCTGTTTGGTACTATGCTTATGACCTCGCTGAAAAAAATAATTTTCACAGCAAGCCCCATCGACATGCCATTTACCTATCCAGCAAACCTGTCCATGTGCCCCTAAACCTAAAAGTTAAAAAAATGAAAAACAAAAATAAATAAAAAGAACGGGAGCACACATCCAGAAAACGGAATACTGCTCAGCAATAACAGACCAGTCCTCTTTTTGTTCCTGGTTTCCAATTTCTTCAGCCTTTTCTGAGTATTAAGCCCACCCTCTCTGTTCAGCTCATGTGAGCTTATTCATTTTTAGAGGAAATGATGACTGATTCATGAATTGCTAAGAAGAGTCTATTTGATTTTTACAACTTTATTTGTTAAAATTGTGTCCTTTGACAGGAGCCAAATTGCCTCTTGGACTATTTTTTTTTTTCCTGGACATTTGCTGCTAAATCTTGGAAGGAGGTGAAACATGAAGTTGCCTCAGTTGGCGTTTAATATTTCCATTGCCTTTAGACTTAAAATTGTTTACCTTCTAAGAAAAATACAACTATAGCAATCTCTTTGGTAATTCCTTAGTAGTAATTCTTTTCAGGTTTCTAAGAAAGAAACACCTGTAGAATCTTTGTATTTTCTTGTAGCAGGAATCACCTTCATTAATTTTCTATGGATTTAGCAGACCCCTGAGGGGATTTTGACAAAGAATCATAGGTAGAAGAGAGACTCCAAGGATAGGTAGAAAATGACCGAAGATGAATAACCAGGTTGGTATTTTTATCCTGGCCCCTGAGATATAATAAAAAGAGCACTGGGTCTGAAGTCATGGAGCCTACTTTTACATCTCAGCTCTGCCAGTTATTATATGACCTGGAGCGGTGAGCTGGGTTTTATAAGCCTCAGTTTTTCTTCTTCAATAAAGTAGAATGAAGATAACCTCTTTTCCTTGGGATGTACATGATAACTAATGGGCACATAGAAACACTTAACAGGCCAATGTTAACTATTCAGGAAGCATTTATAAAAATTAACTGCATCTGAATGTATATATTAATTTAGATATTCTTGAGTATTTCTCTGAGGATTAAGTTCATTTTTAATTTATCTAATTCTGTCTTTGATATGTACCTAAAAATTAAATTCTATAATTTATGCAAGCTCCAGATTTGGGATTCATTCTATCTACTCATTACACTTCCCTTTCCAAAGTCCTTTAGACTAAAGGATATTCTGGGAAAACAAATAGCAGTAGAAGTTTATCAGCCATATATGGTCACGGGAAATGAAGGCCCTCCCAAAAAAGACTTCCTAAAGAAGAGGCCATTTGTTATCACGTCACTGAATTTCAGGATCAGTATTGGAAGAAAACGAAGTTCATTCTGCTTCTTGTATAAGATTTTCATACCTAATTGAGATTGACAACTAGGCTCTACATAATAATTTTTCTTTCCTGAATTCTTTTTATTCATTATAGAACAAATTACTTCCAGTTACCACTGGATTTTTATTAGAAATAATTACATAAAACTGTGGGGTTGAGAAATTGAGATACCTCTGTAATTTACAAGAAGCTACTTGGCTTCAAAAAGTAACCTAGACAAATCATTGTAGTGTAAAAGTATGAATAAAAACCAGACATATTAACATAAGAGGTAGATTTTTGAGAAGATCAATTACATATATTGGAAGTATGCCCTTTTAATTTAATATAGCAAATAATTGGGATATATGTTAGACTAAATATGATTAACAGTCAAAAAATAGTGAATTACAAAATAGAAATAAAGGGCTTATACAAAATGTAGCGTACAGAGTCAAAAATATAAATATTAAGAAACATTAGAATAGTAAGAGAATTTAATTTTTATTTAGTAGGATAAAAATCCAACTATAGCAATCTCTTTGATAATACCTTAGTAGTAATTCTGTTCAGGTTTCTAAGAAAGAAACACCTGTAGAATCTTTGTGTTTTCTTGTAGCAGGAATCGCCTTCATTAATTTTCTATGGATTTAGCAGACCCCTGAGGAGATTATGACAAAGAATCATGTGTAAAAGAGAGACTCCAAGGATAGGTAGAAAGTTACCAAAGATGAAAAACCAAGTTTATATTTTTATCCTGGCCCCTGAGATATGATAAAAAGAGCACTGGATCTGAAGTCACAGAACCTACTTTTACATCCCAGTTATTTAGTAGAATAAAAATTAAATTCTCAAAATATATCTAGTAGTAATTGCAAAAGAAGTCAAAAATAAAAATAAAAATGTTGCAGAGAAACTATAAAAGATATACATGATAATTTCCCAGAATATAAAAATGAGTAGAGTTTTTTTCACTGCAGGTGACTGTGAATACCACAAAAGATGAAAAAAAAAATTAGGTAGGTTGTAGGAATATTAAATACTAGTACTAACATAAATTTGTGAAAAATTGTCTTTACAAGAAACATATATATATGAAGAAAATTAGATAAACAGAAACAATAAATAGCATAAAGTCAATAGCAGCGTTATTGACAATAGCCAGGAGGAGGAAGTAAACTAAATACCCAGAAATGAATTCTGTTCTATGCTACAACGTGATGAACCTTGAGGACATTATGCTAAGTAA
This sequence comes from Pongo pygmaeus, assembly GCF_028885625.2. Classification (NCBI taxonomy): domain Eukaryota; kingdom Metazoa; phylum Chordata; class Mammalia; order Primates; family Hominidae; genus Pongo; species Pongo pygmaeus. The sequence goes on along the minus strand of NC_072387.2, from coordinate 115,035,055 downwards.
AATAGAGCAGTTACAAAAAATCAAAAACTGTTTGCACATATATGAGATATCTAAAGTAGTCAAATGAACAGAAATAAAAAATAGAAAGGTGGTTACCAGAAGATGTGGGGAGGAAGCAAAGGGGAGGGTCTTAGTGGTTGTAGAATTTCAGATTTGTGAGATGAAAAGGTTCTGAAGATCTGTTCATCAATGTGTGTATATATATATATGAGTGTGTGTGTGTGTGTATTTATTTATATATATAGATTTAATTAAATTATTTTGCAATAGCAGTTGAGCTCCAAAAATCTGTATTAAATGATTTTACAATTAATTTAATTTAATATATATTAATTTAATAAATTAATTCAATATATAAATATATATTTAACACTACTGAATTGTGTTAACATAACTTAAATAGATATATTTAATACTACTGAATATATATATTTATATATTTAACACTACTAAATATATATATTTAATACATGTGTTTTTAACACTACTGAATTGTAGAGTTAATATAAATTAAAACGGTTACATTGTAAATTTCTTTATGCATTTTTTTTACCAAAATTTTAAAAAACTTAAAGGCAATGATTAACAACTTCCAAGTAATCAGAGAAAATAATTGTCAACTGGTAATATTATACTCAGCTAAATAAATCAAAGTAATAAAAAATAAAATCATCTTCCAAGACCAGTTGAGCTCCAAAAACCTGTATTAAATGGATTGTTGAAGAATGTATCTACTTAAACAGGGAAAAAATCATGTTAATGTTAAAAACTGGGTTGAAGCAACACTAACATTGCAAATAAATATATATTTTATATATATATAACATATCATGTATATTTCTTTTAAAAATATGGGAGAATAGTCAAAATTTTAATGTGATAAAATACCTGTATTAAAACTAAGCATATTGCAGACTTAGTGGTTAAAGTTTAGAAGCCTTTTAATTGAAGTGTTTTCGTATTGTTTAAATGAGTTTCCTCTTTGTCATCATTTTTATTCAGCATCCACCTAGAAATGTTTACCGAAAGTGCAAAATGCCAGGAAAGAAGCATACAACCAATGATAGCAACAAAACTTAAAAATACTAGAGAAAAGAAAACATGCCTTGTTAACAGAACATATGATTACATTAACTTAGGTATTAGACAATGCATTTGAAGATTGTCTAAAACAAGATTGATTTCACTTTTTCATCAACACACAGACATGTGCATGTGCGCACACACACAAATAGAAAATGTAATAAGAAAGTGAAGGATCCATCATCTCAATAATCAAACCTGTAAGATACTATATTAACCAATACGTGAAACCATTTATGGAATTAATACTAAATATTACCAAATACAGAAGACATAAAAATGGGAAATATGCTTAGGGATATTGTAAAATGTCACTATTTCTGAAACTAACCCATATATTCAATGTTTTGAACCCCCATATAATTTTTTAAAATTCATTTTGAGAAGTTGACCTACAATTTTATGAAAGGCTAATGAACTGAAAATAACCTAGATATACTTGAAAACAATAATGTGTATGTCAAGAAAGTGTGGTACCAACACAGAGAATACAATGGACCAATGGAACAGGAAAGAGAACTCAAACAGATTCTTACATATAAGGGGACCTGATAAATAACCCCGATGTCACCAAAAATTAGTGGGGAAAGGCAGTACTATTTAAGATCTAGTGAAGAAAAGTTATTTCTTCTTATCTCACCACTAAAAACATTAATTCTAGGTAGGTAATTGATAAAACTTGTAGAAAATAATACAAAAAATATTCTAATGACTTCAGAGTAAGGTAAAATATGCTACAGCAGAAACGATTAAACATATGATCAATAAATGTGACATTAAAACTTAAAACTTTATTTAATAAAATATGCCATATACATGTTCAAAAGAGAATACTCCCAAAGTGATGTCTGCATTACATTGAACCAACAAGTAATTTGTATTCAAAATTTTAATTGAAAGTCAGCAAAGTAAGGCAAATATACAAATAATCAAACAACCCCATAGAGAAATAGGCAAGGTATATACACAGGTAATTCAGAGAAGAAGGAATGGTATGGCAAAACAAATATTTCAAAAATGACAAAACTGAAACATATTAAGTCAAATGAGAATTAAAATTAAAATAAGATAGTATTCCAGACAAATGAGATTGAGAAAAAGATAGCATTCTGTGGGCACCCAGATTAGGTGAGGATGTTGTGGGAGGGAACTTTTCCAGCCACATAAATTTCCATCACAATTAAAAGATGTAAACCAATGGATTAGAAGACAAAGACAAACAGATGTGCATCAGTGACATGATCTTAGGGATGGTGCACCCATGTGGATACACATTTTAAAATATTCATAATAAGAGCAAGATGCACCATGATATGTAGTATATATTTACACCAAATGTGAACTCTTTAAATTTTAGAAATGCCAGTTTAACAACACCGTTAGAAGATAAAAAATTAAAAATATTGATCATCTTTGGGGAGAAAAGAAGTAGGAAAGAGATTGGGAGAGGAAACAAAAAGGAAGGTTCAACTGTATCTGATATATATATATATATATTTTATTTGTTTGTTTGTTTGTTTTGAGACAGAGTCTCACTCTGTCGCTCAGGCTGGAGTGCAGTGGCGCGATCTCAGCTCACTGCAAGCTCTGCCTCCTGGGTTCATGCCATTCTCCTGCCTCAGCCTCCTGAGTAGCTGGGACTACAGGTGCCCACCACCACGCCCAGCTAATTTTTTGTATTTTTAGTAGAGACGGGGTTTCACCATATTAGCCAGGATGGTCTCGATCTCCTGACCTTGTGATCCGCCTGCCTTGGCCTCCCAAAGTGCTTGGATTACAGGCGTGAGCCACCGCGCCTGGCCTCTGCTATTTTTTATGTCATTGAAAATATCATCATGCATATATGGCTAAATTATAATTATTGAAGAAGAGGTGAGAATATGAGTATTCACATACTTTTAAAAAACTTTTTTCCTTGGTTTTTGAAATATTTTACCTTAATGATATGTTAAAATAACAAAAAAAAATACGTTATGGGGGAAAATCCTAGAGCACACCTTAAAAAACAAGTTGGAAGATATTTTTAAGTTTTCAATGTTAAGTCAAGCCTCTTGTTAGGTCATTAAAGCTGGGCCTGTACTTTTTCAATTATAGATTTTGCTGATCTCAGCAATATTTCAAGAGTCAACACTTCCCAATTTTCAAACTGTTGCAGAATAGTGTTTTACTGTTCAGTTTTACAAAGACATGAACATTTTGAAGTAGAAGTTTCTGTACTGATATTATTCAACATGGCACTGTGCCTTAGTTAAGCAACATGGACATCAAAATAATATTGAGCCCTCTGGTGAGGCTGCAAGCACACCTGCATACGAGATTCTCAGAGTTTTGTATTTTTATTTCAGCAATCCACCTTCTCTCAAATCTCCCATAAATTCAAATAACACTGGGACATTACTTTACAACATCTGGTTCTTAGTGTCAGGTTGTGGTGTGAAGTAGCACTCAGAGATTTGGAAAGGAGACTAAATACAAATGGTCCCCTCTTTTGTGTATTTTCAATGCAAATGGATCGGACCAGGACATAACCCCAGGGTCCCTACGACCTCAATATAAAAATATATATATATGTGATAAAACAATCCAAAGTAGCACTTTTATTTCTTTCAGTTGAATGAACATTTATAAAGGGTGGCACTTTTCCCAGTCCTCTGAGAAGCATGAAGATGTTTAGACATGATTTAGCAGCTTCAAGAACTTGATGTTTTAAAAGGGACATGGGGTATATAAAAATAATAATATAAATGAGAGAGCTCATTCTTGGGACATGAAGTTTCATATAGAATTGTGCCCTGAAGAAAGTAATGAAGGCATTCTGGAAGTGATAACAGGAAATCTTAACATTGATGGGCCAATAGAAATTTCACTGGCACACATTTAAACTAATTTTTTTCCTAATTATAAAGGCAATATATATTCTTTATTCTTTTTAGGAACTTAGGGCAATTCAGAAAAAGCGCTGCTAAGGGGATTTCTCACTGTTTGTGATGTCCTTGTGCATTTCAGTAAATAATGGAAGTCTCCTGCTATTTCCCACGAGGGGGTACCCGGGTTCCCACAGGAATAATAGCCTCTAAACTGATGCTGACCCTGTGACGGTGACCAGGCCAGATTTCCACCGTGGGGTTGTCGCTTTTCCTTTCAAGTAGAAAACAGGGTCCAGTCTTCCGCTTTCACTATGGGAACACTTGGAAAAACAGGTTTGAAGGGAGTTGATGGCTGTGGTAGAGTGAGAGGCTATCTCCTGTAGAGACGTTGTTTGAAAAATATTTGCATGGAAGAATTATAACCACTTTCTCTAACACATTACATTTATTACCTATATTTTAGAGCCTTTTAATTGAAGTGTTTATTTTTCCTTTTAATTTCATCCAAATTCAGTCGTCCCTCGGTAGAAGCAGGAGATTGGTTCCAGGACGCAATTATACCAAAATCCACAAATACTCCTGTCCTACAGCAGGATCTGCAGAATCCACATGGAAGAAAAGTCGGCTCTCCATACCTGTAGTTTTGTATCTGAGAGTACCGTATTTTTGATCAGTTTTTCTTTGGAAAAAAAAATCTGCTTATAAGAGGACCTGGGCACTTCAAACCCGTGTTGTGCAAGGGTCAGCTGTACTCTCTCTTCCGTGTGTCTGTTCTTTTCTAGGCCTTTGTAAGATGCAGGAGGCAGATGGGGGGGTGGGGTGGGGCCCCCAGAGAATCTCTGACCCAGCCCACAGTGTTTACCTCAGATGCTTTTGTGCAGATGGAGGAACTTGCCCCGGGTCTTGTCTGCCGATTCCCACAACAGACTGGGGGCCCCGCTGCGCGCTAGGAGAATGGGGTGGAGCCACGGGCAGCTTGCGCCTTGTGCAGCAGGGAGGAGCCTGGCCTCTTTAGCTTCTGTGGGGTGGCCTGGTATTCAGTCTGTGATGCGGGAGCGTTTTAGCAGGACCCCTTCTTTTTTTGCTGAGAGCTTTCTTTTAATAAATTCTGCTCTCCTCACCTTTCAGTGTGTCCACGTGCCTAATCTTTCCTAGTCGTGTGACAGGAACCCAGTTTTAGATGAACTAAGGAGCAAAGGTCCTGCATCATTTGCAATCATACTATTCTCCTCGAGAGTTTCCCTCTGTGCAGTGGTCACCTTGGGCTGGACCCCTCCTCCATGGCGATTCCTGAGCCAGGGAAGATTGCATGCCAGGTCTTACCTTCAAAGAGCTTGAGGTCAAATGCTTGACCTCCCTGGCCCTTCCTGGTCTGGAATGACTGAAGCTTCTCTTATATGCTCCTTGGTCTCTGGAACACCTTTACGTGGTCGTTTTTGTTTCCTATTTTCTTTTTTTTCTTTTTCTTTTTTTTTTTTTTTTTTTTTTGAGACAGAGTCTCGTTCTGTCGCCCAGGCTGGAGTGCAGTGGCGCGATCTCGGCTCACTGCAAGTTCCGCCTCCCGGGTTCACGCCATTCTCCTGCCTCAGCCTCCCGAGTAGCTGGGACTACAGGCGCCCGTCACCACGCCCGGCTAATTTTTTTGTATTTTTAGTAGAGACGGGGTTTCACCGTGTTAGCCAGGATGGTCTCGATCTACTGACCTCGTGATAGGCCCGTCTCGGCCTCCCAAAGTGCTGGGATTACAGGCGTGAGCCACCGCGCGCAGCCTGTTTTCTGTTTTCTTTCATTTATCCACCATAGCAACAATGATAAGCCTAATCCTGAGATCATACAAGAAAAAAATTCAAGAGACACATGAGAATTTAGGCTGCTTGAGGGCTGGGACTGTATCTAGTTCATCTTTCTGTCACCTGTGTACCTGATGACTATGGCCACCTCTGAGTCCCTGAAGCAGGTCTTCACCCAACTCCTGAGCATACATTATAAGCCTCTGTGTGGATTGTGTTTGTCAACTGTTTTCTTACCTGATAGTATTCCATTCTGTTCCATTTCCTCTGACCAGGCTGTTATATAATGGTGTTTCACTCCTCTGCAGTTCAAAACAAAGCTTAACTGTTCAACACTTCTCAACCTACATTTAAGTAAGGGAATTACAAAGTCACACTTATATACTTATGTAATTTTTTTATACTGTGCACACACACACATATTCCTTCAATGTTACGCATAAATCTAATTCTTGTATAATGATTTGTAGTTGGAAAAAAAAAGAAACTTAATGCTTAAAGCTTTCACATCTTGCCGGGTTTAATACTTTGTAAACTAAATTCTGGTCATTATGTCTATCAGTTGTAGTATTTTAATTAAATGTACATTTTTATGGAAAGTGATGGCTTCATATGAAGGATCCTGTATATATTCAAGCCCTGTCTTTCTTTCTTATTTTTTAATTGACATGTAATAATTATACGTACTTATGGGGTGCAGAGTGATATTTTGATACATTGTATGTAATGTGTAATGATCAAATCAGGGTAATTAGCATATCCATCACCTCCAGCTTCTGTCATTTTCTTTGTGTTTGGAAGCATTCAGAACTCTATCTCCTAACTATTTGAAAATATACAATGAACTATTGTTAGCTATAGTGACCCTGCAACGCTGTAGAAATTTCTCCTATCTAGCTGGAATTTTGTATCTTTATCCAACATCTCCTTATCCTTCTCTCCCCCATACCCTTCCCAGCTCTAAGAACCACAATTCTACTGTTTGCTTCCATGAGCTCAGTTTTTGTAGCTCCCACATGTAAGTAAGAACATGTGGCACTTATCTTTCTGTGTCTTGGTTACCCTGTCTTTCTCAGTAGACTTTAAACCATTCCTGCACTGGTTAAGAATGAAGTAAGTAGATTGCCTTATTATCTAGCTTGGGAGTTAAAAAGAGGAGAATTTCTCTTTTTTAATTTGCATAAATGTTTGGGGTACAAGTGTAATTTTGTTATATGCATAGACTTCATAGCGGTGAAGTCGGGGCTTTTAGGGTATCCAGCATCTAAATAACACACCAGGTACACATTCAGTCATTTTTTAATATCTCATTTCTCTCATCTCTTCACCCTTGGGAGTATCCATTGTCTGGCATTCCACATTCTACCTTCATGTGTATACATTATTTAATTCCCACATTGACTTTCTATATCTGACTTGTTTCATTTAAGATTCTTTTTTTAGTAAACAAAAGAATACAATGTATCATTTATCTTTAACAACATTTTAGCAATAGTATCCCTAATGGCTCCATAACTGATTGTCCTCCAATGAACAAAAAAGGAATAATACGTGGAATTTCCTCTAAAACTCATTAGAAGAAAAAATAAGAACAACAGATAATTTATTGTAGATGACTTTCTCAATACTGATATTAATTATTGTAAACTATCCCCCCCTATGTTGAAGCACAAAATTACATTTATATATGATTTGCATGAATGTGATATCTATTCATGGGTTAGGCCAGTGACTCAGCATATTCCATATTGCATCCAAATCTGACAGCCTTTCTCTACAAATAAAAAATTTCAGAGAAGGAAAAAAGAGCAAACAAATGCATGCGCATGCATATAAAATGCAAAAAAGACACCTAAGTTGCAGACAGAGTGATGATCTGGGTCTGTAGGAAGTTATAATGGTATCAATAGGAAAAAACTGTCAGGAAGCAAACACTTAAGGGAGTATAGACTTTATGCACATCTGTTCAGGCTCAGAAGCTTCCTCGTGAAGTACACAGCAATAACAACAGTGTTCACATTTAGAGAAATTATTACAAATATTCAATATATATTATATATTACATAGGTTACCAAGCAATCTCTAAGTATATATGTGCAAAGTAATTATCGCAAATGTTTTCTGGTTTCTGTTTCTATTGTGTTAGGGTGAGAGACTGTTGGATTTAGAACAGTGTCAACATTATCAGTATGCCAGCTGAAATATGATTATATTTTATCTCATAAGTTATTTTAGAAACGAACTAACAAATATACCTGAGGATATTATAAATTGTTATGTTTTCTGCATATACATTTTGGGAATATATGCCAAGTCTTCCAAGGAAAAATTAAGGTAGAAATTGATTTAAATAGAAAAGATCTAGTGAATTGATTTAAATGGAAAGGATCTATTTTTTCTAAAAAGATGAAATTCATTATTTGTTCTTGGGCCTACTACTTTTTTAAAAAAAAGATAGCTAGTAAAATATCTTCAAAAATATGTGGTGTACTAATTTCTCCACAGAAATTTCATTACCTGAAGCCAATAATCTATTAAGTTACTTTGAGGTTATAACAATGTATATCACATTCCTCCAAATGTATGTGTTTCTAATTGTTTCAAAGCTTAACCCATGGAAAAGTAATAATTGTTTTAATAATCTACTACACATCTACAAATCCACACAAATTGTATGGTTCACAAGTAGATTTTAATTACTTCCTTCAACAGGAAAACACCGTTAGTTATTATTTTACAACTTTATTTTTCACTAGCTATGGAAGTTCTGATCTTATTTAACTTAAAACAGCATCCATTTTACAGATGAAGTTATAAAAGAATCTCAGATGCACACTTTTATTCCCATAGGTTGGTTACTATAAGGAGGAAAATGGCATACTATATATTACAGTATATGGCACTTTACATGATTTACACACGATTTACGTGCACACAAATGCAAGCGTACATATTATCAAAGTGTATGTGTGCATTTCACAGATATCTGAGGCCCTTCAATATGTAATATTTATTCTATTTCATAGACAAATCATGCATTCCCTACAACTGATTCATATGTCCTGCAACTTGAGTAAGATTATGTTTTCTTGTGTTTCCTCATTTCTTCTTTACTTTGTAAACTCTAGTTCTATATATACTTTCCTTTTTGGTCATTGGTACAAATAATTTCAGTATAAATCACAATTTTAATAGATTCAATTTGATTCCTTTGGGGATTCTGATATTTTTGGTAAACAAATATATTCATAAAATTATTTATGGATGTTGGTATATCTCAACAGAAGAGAAGAAGGTAGTGTAATCAATGCAGAAGCCAAAAATAAATAAATACTAGTCAACATTACACACAGTGGACACACATCTGTGGGTGAATAACGTTATGCTTATTTCCAAAACGTTATAACCCAACAATCTGTTTTATAATCTCCAGTGTGAATCTCCTTTAAAGTCGTGTAGTGACTTTATGCATATTCTGTTATTCTTCCTTCTGCCTAAAATGATTTCACTTTCATTGTCCATGTAGATAATTTCTAAACATTTTCAAGGGTAAAATCAAATGCTGCTATGAATCAAATATTCAGAAAGCTTCCCTTTTATCCACATTTTTTACAACCTGGCAACTAAAGAAACTTCTACTCTGTGTTTCCTTGGCAGAGGACAAGAATGTCTGTGCTCACCACTTCTACTCAATCTTAGCTTAAGATCCTCCCCAATGCAATAAAGCAAAAGAAATAGGATACATAAATACTAAAAAGAAAGACAAATATCATCTTTGTCTACAAGTGTGACTATTTATGTAAAACTCTGTAGAATTTACAAAAAATGCTAGAAATAGTAAGTGAATTTATCAAAAAATGCAAAGTGGACATACAATTTATTTCATTCCTATGTACTAGTAGCAAACTACTGGAAAATTAAAATTTTAACTGTTCTATTTAAAATTCCATCAGAAACAAAATTTCTAGGTATAAATGTAGATATATAACAAACACATATATTGTTATAATAAAATATATGCATTAAAACCTTTCTGAGATAAATTTAAAAGACTTAATGGAAAAGCATACTGAGCTCCCAGATTGGAAGATTTAATAATTTTTGAAATGCTAACTCTACACACACTTATCTAATCTCCACATTTGAGATTCCTCTAAGCCCAATTACAGCTCCAGTAGGATATTTTGGTATTTGTTTTGGTGTTGATTTAATTATTGTAAATTTTATATGTAAATATAAAATATTTAAAAATATAAAATATCTAGAATAGTCAAAATAAACCTGGAAAAAGACAAAACTGAGTGACTTAATCTGATGATTTCAAGTCTTAGTATCTGTTCATAATAATGAACATAGTATAGATTTGATACAAATATAGGCAAAATAAACAAATAGATTTGTGGTCAGAGTAGCAAAGGAGCAAGTTTTAGAATAGAATGTCACAAACTTTTCTGTTGTTTTAAAAAAATAAATGCTAAGGCAGTTCAATGGAAAATATTTTCAATTAATCGTGGTTTAACTGGATTAATTTATGAGAAATAAATGAACCAGGAACATCACTGACGAGTAATTTATAAAAATTAATACATAATGACTAAATATACATGTAGCAAGAATGGAAGTTTGGTTTAACCTTCAAAAATCAATTAATACACTGAGAAAATTCACATGATTATTTCCATAGATAAGGAAAATGATAAGGAAAATCCAACACTTATTCATAACTGAAAACATTGACAAACTAGAAATAGGAATGGTAGACCTAAAAGTAAAAACTGTAAGTTATCTATAAGAAAACATTGCAGAAAATTTTATTACCTGCATAGGCAAGATTCTTACATCATGATCATCATGGGAAAGATGCATACCTCAGTGTTTAATTTTTGTTGGTTCTATTATCAGTTGTTGTTGTAGTTATTTGTATTTAATTTCTTTTTAACTAGAGTTCATTTTAGAGCAGTTCCATGTTCATAAAAAAATGGAGCAGAAGTTACAGACTTTCCATATCCCCCCTACGCCAACACACAGGCACAGTCTGTTTATCTCTTTATCTGTCTCTCTAGTTTTTGGTAGGCACTTTGCCCTGAGACATCTGGCTGATCCAAGAAAAGACACTGATTTTCTGATTCTTCAGTTTTTCTCCTTGTTTTAAAGATGGGACCAGTAACTTTCATTCTGCTTATATATCAGGTACTGGAAATCAGATTCACCAATTTTTAACCTTTGTTTTATCATATTCTTTTCTTCTTCCCTCCCTGTCTGCTTCTCGGTCTCTTTCCTTCTCTCATTCCCTTCCTCTTTCCTTCCATATCATTCTTTTTTCAGAATCATGCTGAAAGTATGTAGCTATTTTATTCCTTAAAACTTCAGGGTGTATCTCATAAGAGTGAAGATATTGTTTCATAACAGCTGGGTTATTAAGTTCTGGATTTAACAAGGGATTCTTCATAAGAAAATGAAGACCCAAAGAATTAGTAAAACCTAAATGGTGTTATACTAAGTTGAGCAAAGATAAGCAATTGTGGAACTATAACTAAACTATGTGGGAAGGCTAAAATAAAATAAGAATTATTTTAACAAGGTCTGTTTGTACAGAATTCTGTCTTAGCTATGACTTCTTGAAGAAAATTTATTTTCTTCTGGTACAGAGATGACATCTTTCACACAGGAGTTTGTATCCCTCGTTTTGGGGAAGAAAAGGGGGAGATTAGATTGCTCTTCTTGCATCTGTTGTTTTCTTTGGTGCCTTTAGCTTGAAATAACCCCTATGCCAAAGCAGCGTATTTTCAGGTGTCCTATTCTGCCACTTGGCATATAATATTTCCACCTCCTCAGCCATCCACGTCCTGATTGTATCAAAGTTAAAATTATTTCATGAAGCGTTTTTTTCCTTCAGTGTGGCATCCAGGTACAGATCACATACTGTATTTTTGTCATGTCTACTCAGAACCCAGGCTTTCTTTAAAAACTATTTTTCAGCCTATTTTCTTTCATGACGCTGGCATTTTCAAGGAATTGGGCCAGTTAGTCCATACAGTGTTCCTCAATTTAGTTTTGTCAGATGCTGCCTTATGTGTTGATTCAGGCTATATACTCCTTGTGTGAATTTCATGTGGAGACATTTTATTTCTCTCATATTGTTCCAAATGGAAATACTGGGAAAATATGGTATGTTGGTGATGTTCATTTTGATAGCCCGTCAAGGAGTTGATTGTTTCTCAGTGAATGGAGAAACGTTGCAATTAAAAAGCAATCCGTAAAGAAACACGTCGAGAATATGTAAATGTTCTGCCCCTAATCAATATTTTCTCCTGGATTTTGCCTCTGGGGATGACTATTTCTCATGCTTGTCCATCTTCACGTCAAACCCGTGACCTGCCACGTCTGCAGTTCTCAGCACAGGTGGCCCTCTGCATGCCACCCAAGGGGGAATCTTCTCTCCACCTCATGTCTGTCTGTCTTTCTTTTTATCTATTATCAGTATTGACTTAAACACTTCTATATTTCAATAGTTTTACAATCCACTGAACCTTTATTTTGATGACCAAATTGTTCTACATCTGGTCAGCACAGACTCCTTCAAACTGGCTCTTGCTTTATTTTTGATTTAGCTGTCTATTTTATTTGCACTTCCTTATTTCCTTCCACAGAAAGATAACCTGATATCCCAAGTGTTTTCTGTGCCATCCCAGTTTTAGTCTTGGGATTGGATGGTTTTTCAAAGAGACCAGATTCTCCATGGTAGGAATCATGTTAGAAGTCAAGCTTTGCATACCAGGTTGTTATAGGCCTTGCTACAGGGACAATTTTTCTTCCAGGTGCTTTCCCTGATCTGAGCTAGGAGTTCATATACATAATATAGTTAGATAGATAGATAGATAGATAGATAGATAGATAGATAGATAGATAGGATCTATAGATACACATACATATATACACACACATAAGACAGCAATATGTCTATATATACACGCACAGCATAAGAAGATAGATATGATCTATAGATATACATACATACGTATACACACTCATAAGATAGGAATATATATCCATATATATACTCACATACACAGCATAAGAAGATATATAGATAGATATGATCTATAAATATACATACATATATACACACACATAAGATAGGAATATATATCCATATATATGTACATACACAGCACAGGAAGATAGATATGATATACAGATATACATACATATATACACACACATAAAATAGGAATAAATATCTATATATACATACACACACACAGCATAAGAAGATAGATAGATAGATAGATAGATAGATAGATAGATAGATAGATAGATGATACAAGAAGAGCAATCTCATCCCCCCGTTTCTTCCCCAAAACAAGAGATACAAACTGTTGTGTGAAAGATGTCATCTCTGTACCAGAAGAAAATACAGTAGCCACAGGAAACTAACACAATCACAAACACACACACATATGTACACATACATACACACATATATACACACACATTGCATAGGAATACAGATATCTATTTCCTATATTCCATAGATCTCTATTATTCTATATTCCATTCAACTGGATGCCACACTGAAGGATGCTACTGTAATAAATTACGACAAACTGTCTTAAAACAAACAAAATTTATTTTCTCATAGTTCTAGAAGCCAGAAGTCACAAGTCCAGGTGTCAGCAGGGCCTCACTTCCTCCAGAACTGATAGGGTGCTACCCATCTTGCCTCTTCTTGCTTTTGGTGGTTGTCGACATTCCTCAGCTTGTGGCAGCGTCACTCCAATTGGTGCCTCCACCTTCACGTGGTCTGTTCCTCCCTGTGTGGCTGAATATCAGAATTTCCCCTAGTTCTCTCTCATGTCTGTCTTTCTGTCTTTCTTTTTATCTGTAATCAGTATGGACTTAAATGTATGTATATTTCAATAGTTTTACAATCCATTGCACCTTCATTTTGATGCCCAAATTGCTCTGCATCTGATCAGCATGGGCTTACAAGAATCCAAGCACGATGGTCCGGGGGGGGGGGTCTGGGTAAGTGCCTGCTCTCATGATCCTCAGCATAATCCTCTCCTCTGCTATATAAGGTAATAGTCCCTGGTTTGCCATATAATGTAATACTTACACATTCCTTAGGAAATGACTATATTTTTAGAAAGCCATTTAATGTAATACGGATTCCTCAGGAAGTGACTATATACTTCTAAGCCATTTTCAGCCTATGACAGTAGTCATGATTTCATACTGATATTTTCAAATCCAAAGTGAATATACCTCCAAAGTATTCTTCATGGTTTTCCAAGATTCTGATTGTGAGGAAGCAGAAATTCTCAGTACTTTTGCTGTAAGCTCCCCCCTTATCTTTGTATTAGCCTGGAGATCAGAGAGTAATAGCTTTAGAATACATACTATAGGTTCAAATAAATTTAAATTCATATACCGGGAATGTACTAGAGATGTTTAGTGTAACTTCATAGGTTATGGGCCACTGGACCATGGACATTTTCATAGTAGACACGGTGGAGTCTACACTCTTGCCTTCAATTCATATTCTTCTGCCTATAAGAGAAGATAAAGTACACGCCCTCAAGGGCACCTCTTTAGCTGGAAAACTATCTGTGGAGTAAAATCTTTTTCATCTTTTCCAAAATAAATTTGGTTGATGTTCAAATATATTTGTGGGTGATACTGCTATATAATACAAAAGGTTGCATTTTACATTATAATTCTGTGAATCTTGAGATGCGTATAAACAACTCTACGCAGCATACTTAACAAGTGCACAAAAACACGTTAATTATACTAAATATATAGCACTGATGGCAATGATGCATAAATGTAGGGGCTGTTAGAGAAACAGATATGTGCGTGCACACACACACACACACACACTCACACACACACACAACCCTGTAACTGAACCCTGCTGTTTCCTGGGATAGCACCACATATGGTCCTCAGTCTAAAAGCACCACAACATAAGGTGGTGGCACCCGCCCTGGAGCATTCTTAACAAGTAGATGATAGTGGTGTGGTGTGGGAAGCAGGGTAATAATTCCTTTCTTTTGTCTACCAGCCAGACAAGCTTACAGTAAAGTGGTAAATCATTTCCTACAACATTCTATAGAAAAGAAAGTTTTGTAGAACTCTACTTTATGAAGTTAAAGGTGTATAAAACCCAGGGGAAGTGCAAAACAGATGACATCTTTCACTCTATTTACATAATATACTTTGAGGACAGACATATTTTGGCACAGAACTTTATTACAATATAGAGTGCAAGACAAGGTTTTTGTTGATGGTAAAATATGCAAACTATGTGAACAAGTCGATATTTCCTTACTTAATTGACAAAAAATTTAGAATTGACAGTATTGAAATGTTTTTAACAATAAATTTATGCTAGCATATAAAACAGCAGAAAAGTCAAATTTGTCAGATAGGAAGCCTTCAGCTTTTTATTTAGCAAGTGATAGATAAGTATTGTTAAATTATGTTAATGTTTTAATGTTATGCTGGATTATGTATAATTTATAACTTTTGTGGCAAAAATGCATTAATGTGGACCAGTTGATTAGATCATTTCCAAGCTAAAATGTCTAACAATATTGCATGTTATTTTTATTTTATTTATCAAATCAGTTCATGCCATGTGAACTTACATAGCGGGTGTCTTTTAGAAGACACTGAGATGTGAGGGTGTTTCACTATTATCAATGTACCTGGATTCATGGTCGCTTCAATATTCCCAGATTCATGTTAACAAAAAGTATGAACGCATTATCCTAAACAGTATATTACACTGAAGACATTTTCTCACACTTCTTGCTTTTTACACCAAATGTGTCTGTGCCCCTCATGTATGTGTTTGAAGCAGAACTGGAAGTTTTATAATGAGAGATAACAGATGTAAATCAGAAGTGCCTTTTGGAGTCTCAATTTACAGCTTGAGAAGCATAAATTTTTATGGGATTTGTATTCGATGAGAATCCCGCTGTCACTAACTCTACATTAATCTTTTATGAGAAGTCAATGTAAGATAATATAGAGATGATTATTTATGGTAAGCTAAAAATCACAACAAAACACTCCAACATTAATTCACTGCATTGTAAATTATAATCTTGGCTTCTAATAGAATTAACTGAAGACCAAGTAAAATTACATAATTTATTGTATAATCCTGCAAATCTACACAAAGGATAATGAGAAGATATGTACTCCATCACAAACATGAATCTGAATGCTTTTTATAATCACTAAATCTTTGTTCTTGTTATGTTCACACAGACTGGATGGTAAAGAAGAAAATAAATTCTTTTAATATTAGAGAAATAAGATAAATAAAATGTGGCATAGCATTCAAATGTATTCAGTCAAATAACAGAATAACAAGCCATATATAGGCATAAACTTTTGGATCTCACATTTATAGGCATGCACTTTAAGCAAACTGCTATGTGCCATAAGATAATGGCTAAACGTATCTCCTTAACTTACTGGGGGTGTCACTTATGCTCATGAGACTAATAGAAACGTTTTTGTCTTCTCTATTTTTCACATGCAGAAATAACCTCACTTGGAAAGAGCTTAGGCAGGATATAGGATGATAAATTTAAAGATCTACAGATAGTTTTTGTAAATAATAATGCAAATTTCAGCTCTCTGGTCATTTTCAAAAAAATTATCTGAGATTTATTAGCATATCTACCTCATATCAAAATTAACCTGTTTTTGAGGTTGGCCTTTTGGGGTATTTCATGACTTCTGTTGATAATAGTAATAGTAATAATAAATATTGCTCATTTCTGTTTTTTAAAACTTGTTAATGCAGTTTTGTCATATACTTTCACCATTGTTCTACAGAGAAAATAGAGTTAGCATTAATGAAGTTAGTCTCAATTAATGTAAGGTTTAGAAAGTTTAGGGAAATCTAGGATTTACTGAATTACTAATTGTGCCAGGTGTTATGGTAAATATTACATATATGGTCCCTCATTTAAATCCTTCCCAGAAACCTGTGAGGTTTGAGTATGATTTCTATTTTGGAAATACAGAAAATGAAACATGAAAATTTAAAGTGACTCAAAGTCACAGAGCTAGAGAAATGCCATATCCAGATATGTCTGACTCCAGATAGAGTACTTTGCCCTACAAGAGTGTTTTTTAAAACTGGCACCATAGTTGGAAGGTTTCCTAGAGTGCCGGGAGTCACTACTTCTGGGGTCAGGGATAGTAGAGGTGGCTTGACACTTGACCCTTGGTCTCAGAAAAATATGCTTTTATTTCACCTGTTGCACATGCAGGAGTTTCATGTTTACAAATCCCACAGAATTTAAAACACCAAGAGTGAACCCTAATTTAAACTGTGGACTTCAGGTGATAATGATATGTCAAAGTAGGTTCATCAGTTGTCACAAATGTATGAGGAGGCAGGGACTATATGGGAAATCTTGCTACTTTTCACTAAAGTTTTGCTGTGAATCTAAAACTGCTCTAAAAAGTAGTCCATTAAGTAAAAGAAAAATACATGAAAGAAACAGAGCCTAAAAAGTCATTTTAAAATAGCTGTGCTAAAAAATGATACCACGTTAAAAAATGACACATAAGATTTTATAATATGTGAGAACGTGTGAGAGCTAAAACCGAGTCCTTGTGTCTCACCACCTTATTGGTATCAAATTCAAAAACAACATTATCAGAACATTTTATCCAACCCCCATTTGGTTATCTTTTTTGTTGTTGTTATTTACACCATAAAATGCCACAAACAAAAAGGCTTTACGATTTTCTCAGTATGTGAAATGTTTTACCAACAGGAAGCATACATGTTGCTAATTTAAACATGTTTTTCTAATTTTAACATAAAGGCAGAAAATATTGAAACAGGATAGTTCCCTTGACCCTTCGCAGGACTCACGAAGAGGGTGTCTCCTCTACTCAGCTTGCAGCTCTCAGCCCCTCACAGGAGAGGGAGCACGCAGGTGAGCTGGTAGAGGAGCCGGGAGAGTGCCTTGGGGCACCAGCAGGAAGGAAGCCTGTGCCAGCCCTGCGGCAGCACCTAGGGTGGTGCCCACAACCCCTGACATCCCAGTGCTCTTTTAGCTTTGCTGTCTGCCATCCCAGTGCGCTCTTTTAGCTTTGCTCTCCGCAGACAGTTAAGTGTTTAACAGCTCAGTGTGACAGCCCTGTATATCCCGAGTTCTTGTTCAGCGTCCAGGAACAATTAGGTCACATGAGTGAATTGAAGATGGTAAATGCGGGACATTTTATTGCCAATGAAAGTGGCTCTCAGAGGGATGGAGAGCTGGAAAGGGGGTGGAGCGGGAAGGTGGTCTTCCCCCTGGATCTGACTGCCCCTGGCCGAACTCTTCCCCTAAGTCCCACCGACAAGCCATTCCTCTGAAATCAAACTACTTCTCTCTGATGTCCAGCTGCCTCTTCTCTTCTCCCCTTCTCTGCCACTCTGCCACTATGCCGGTGGGGCCTGGGGTTTTTATGGGTACAGGATGGGAGGCAGGGTGTGCCAGGGTAGTTCTGGAAAAGGCAACATTAAGGTGAGAAAACAGGAATACATGTTCTCACTTTGGGCTGTGGGTCCAGGCTTGAGCGTGGGGTTTCACCAGGGACCCCACCCTTTTCTACCCAGAATTTCCCTGCCTCCTGTCCGTATCGATATCATCACATTTTTCTTGAGATGAGTGAGGGTACTTTTAAAATGTGAACTTCCATCTTCTGCATCTTCATCAGGGCTACTTTCCTTAGGCCAACCTCATAGACGCTGTTTTCCTGTCTTTTAATGATTTTTGCTGCTGTGCTGTGTACTTTCACAACCCTCTTACACTGTGGGGCATAGGATAGAACACAGCACTCTAATAGCAACAATGACAACAAAGTAAAAGTATCACTTCCCAGCTTTCTCTAGATCTTCATATTTCACTGGAACCATTTTAGAGCAGCATTTTTATGACTACATAGTTATCATGTGCTTCTTCAAGAATATTTGGTACTCTTCTATTACACGTGTGCATAGAAATTTGTGTGTATGTGTGTGTATGTTCAATTTGAAGTCTCTATGAACTACTTAAATGTAATCCATACATATTTAATTTAAGGTTAGTAGAAGAGAGTCCGATAGAAATGCTGTAGAATTTGCAATCGGAGAAAATGAGTTTGGATCCTGGTCCTGTTATTTATTTGCAATTTATTGTATCAGTCTAGTGTAAGTTTCATCATCTGACAAAACATTTACACTATGCAAGATGTCTCTTCTCTCCAGAAAGCTACCTCATTGTGGTCACATCTAAATACGTTCTTGACCTCCTCAGTCCATCAATCATGAGACCTGCCACTTTGAGATCATTCTAATGAAGACGCTTTGTCCCCAGGATACTCTCCACTTGAAAATTGTTGGGCAGTGTTTCTTTGGAGAACTTCAAGTCACAATATTGTGATTCACATCTTGGATAAAACTCTTACTATCTAAATGACTGAGTAAATCAATTAATCACTTCAAATTTCAGTTTCCCCATTATAACATATTAATAATTACAATGATCTACATTTTTACAGTAGTTATGATAATAACTCAAGGTAACATATTAAATCAATACATATAAGGTACAACAGAAATACAAGTTATAAAAGTACCATAATTTTTAAGACAAATATTGTATGATCTTACTTATAAGTGGAATCTAATATCGTCCAATAAATAGAATCAGAGGGTAAAATGGTGTTTGCCAGGGACTGAGGATTATGGTGGGAAGTGGGATGGGGGGATATTCAACAACGGGTCCAAAATTTCAGTTATATAGTAAGTAAATTCTGGTCTAATATAGAGTATGGTGACCATAGTTAATACTTTATTGTATACTTGAAATTTTCTAAGTGAGTAGCTCCTTGAGTGTTAAATGTTAAACTTAAATGATAATCATGTGCAGTGAAGGATATGTTCATTAGTCCAATTGTGGTAATTATTATACTATGCATAGATATATCAGTTAATCATGTTTTAGAACTTTAAAAAATACTATATTTAAAATTAGACCGGGGTTAAAAACTGATAAACAGATAGCTTTAAAATCTCCATGTCTATCTGAACATTTGCAAAATTATATAAGGAGTGTGCATATTTTAAGTAGACCTTCTGTGTACAAGATACACTTAAAACAAAAATCAAATCCCATTACATTAAATCAACTTCTGGAGTGTTACATATCTCATTAAAATGAGCGAAGTATTATTTGCTAAGTAGTAGTATTTTAAAAGCTGGGTATGATAATTTTAGTTTTAGCAGTTCTAAAGATGAAGTTACAGTGAAGAAGAATTATATTGGAAAATGGTTTTAGCGTGTCATTAGAAATAGTCTCTTACAGAGCACTGATAACATCGTTAGCACTCATCATCTGAAAGACTTTTACACACAATTCCTGACCTTCGTTTCATCTGCTGACATTCTTCTGCTTAGACATTAATGACACTTTTGTCATTGGATAAATCCTTGGCCCTTTATACATAAGTGATTATGATATGAGTAATAAATGTGTTCTAGAGTCTAAGGTAAATATTCATAAAATATACTTGCCTAAGGATCACCCTCTGAAAAAGTATTAAAATCATTGTCAAAAACTTGTGCAAGTTCTCGGTAAACTACAACTAATCAATCAACATATACTGTTAGCTCTGCCTTCAAAATATGTCCTGAATCTAACTATTTCTGAAACCAGCTACTCCTTGGTGAAACCACTATCATTTCTCTGCTTAATTGTTGCAGTAAACTGCTAATTGGTCTCCCGTTGCCAGCCTTGCTCCTCTATTAAGAGCCAATTAATTCTCCAGCAAACTGCCAGAGTGATTCTTTAAAAATGGAACTCAGATCATGTCAGTCGTCTACTCAAAATCTTCTGATGTTTGGTTTGAAATTTCATTCACATCAAACTACTGTCTTACAATGAGTTATAGAACTTGAAAGATCTGATCCTTATTTGCCCACCTCTCCAACAACTTCAATCTTTTTCCTAATTCATTCTCTCTGTCTCTCTCTGTCTCTATCTTCTCGCTCATTCTGATTTGGTAGCTCAGAGGTTTGCATGCTGTTTTCTCTGCCTGAATGCTTTTCCTGGAATTTCCTTGAACGCTTTTCCTGGTCAATGTTTTCCTTTTGATTTAGGTCACCAGTAAAAGTTCACCTTATCAGGAGGCCTTCCCTAATTTTCCAACTCCCTCACTCCAGACCCTTTTTACCCTGCCTATGTTTTCTCCATTGTTATCAACATCACCTGACATCACACACACACACACACACACACACACACACACGAGAGAGAGAGAGAGAGATGTGTTTGTCTGTATCCTTATCTGTATGCATATACATTTGTGGTTATGTTAAATAGTCATATTTCTATATACTGCTGTTTTTCTTATCTTTGTTACAATTTTGGTCATATTAGGAAAGGGCTGATTAGCCAAAAAAAAAAGAAAAAAACCCTCAAATCAAAGACAGGAAGTCTTGGAAGAATATGTGTTCAGAGAGAGCCACTATCCACTATCCTCACGAGATTAGATTGTTATCCTCCTAGCAAGGGGATAACAAGTCGAGAAAAAATTGTAGGGTAAGTAAGAGGCAGTATTGATGAGAGGAGGCCTTGCATCCTGCTATCTTGGAGAGTTAAGTCTGAAACTGAAGGAGTCAGAACCCAGTTTATTTGGACGACTTACATATTGAAGGTATCCTACCTACCTTCGGTCCTGTGAGGAAACAAGTGTCAAAGAGTATTCTTCACCATCTTGGCCTACAAAATAGAGATCACAACTTGATCTCCCAGGAACGTAAGTAAGTGCAGATCACAGCCGGTGTGGCAAGGCAGGAGTTTTAAATCGACAGAGTCTGGACAATAAAGATGGAAAGGCAATGCCCTGACTGAGTTTTACAGAATTTTCAGGAAAAATTTTCTGCCAGCAGACAAACTGGAGCTCTAAATAAAATCCAAATAGCATGATAGAAAAACAAAAATAAAGACACAAGATTGATGTACAACTAATGTTGGTGGTATAGACGTAAGTTCTTAAAAGCCTATTTACATTGAGAACATATTTGTATGCTGAAATTACATTTCAGTTTTTTTTAATATGTAGTAAAAATATAGAATGGAATTCAAAATGAATAAACGCACTTGGAAAAATGAAATATGTGATTATGAGAAGCACCAAAATAGATCCTTAACCATTACAGGAAAAAAATCCTTAATGAAACACATTAAACAATGTTGATTTTAGCCATCGATTTATAGAACGCAATTTTGAGTTAACGTAGAAATACTTATATGCCTTCTTAAGATCCCGTGCTCATCAAGAAATTGAAAAGAGAAGCTTGTTCTCATTAGCAGCATAACTTCTTGTTTTGTTTTGTTTTTAAGATGGAGTCTCACTCTGTCAGCCAGTCTGGAATGCAGTGGCAGGATCTCAACTCACTGCAACCTCTGCCCCCCTGGGGGTTTGAACGATTCTCCTGCATCAGCTTCCTGAGTAGCTGGGATTACAGGCACGCACCACCAAGTTTGGCTAATTTTTTATATTTTCAGTAGAGACGGGGTTTCACCATGTTGGCCAGGCTGGTCTTGAACTCCTGTAGCAAGTAGCACAACTTCTCTTTCTTCCCATTACCACTCAAAGAAGAAAGAAAGAATTTGTGGTTGATGCAAAAGAAAAACTAAATAAATCATCCCTATAGATTTGCGGACTTCTACCTACATGCTGAATAACTCTATAATTTCATTCACTCATGGTTTTAGTATGAGTTCATAGATTTCTCTTTACTGTCACTGACTTCCAATCTATGTAGCTAAGTTTTCCAGCCACTTGTTTTCTCACCTCTATGATCACCTCATGCTCAGTTTCATTTTACTGAATCTCACTCGGCTACCCATTCTCGAGGTGATAGCATGGACTCTCTCATCACCAGAAATGTAGTGTTCCTGAGATTGCTGCCTTTCTAAGCCACCTCGCTCATGAAAACTCCTCTTGAAAATGCTCAACTCCCTCGCACCCACCTTCTGCCATCACACTTGGTCCAGCAAGACCACAACTCTGCACAAATCCTACCAGCTACCACTAATGTTTGTGAATCCTCCTTATATATGAGGTTGAATGTTCCTGAAGAAAATCACAGAACCATGCAACTAGAAGCAACATAAATTCATTGCCAGCTACCTGCTCTGGGCACACACACCACCTGCCACTCCTACTATATATTTTTAAGGAAGTTAAATCATCTACTCACTACAATGTCTACTTCAGATGTTTGCTCATTCCCAATACTTCCCTCGTTCAGTAATACCTATTCTTTCAAATATTGCATGGGACATGTGTATACTAAAATATTATTTATTGTTTTCTGAAATTCAGATCTAACTAGGCATCATGTATTTTTATTTGCTAAATCTGTCAGCACTACCACTACTTACTCTTAAAAAGTTTGATGTCTTTGCCTTTTATATATATATATATATAATGCCCTCATTGACCTATGCCCTCTCTTCCTGGATCCCAACCCCTCATCTCCCTCTTCCTTTCTATTTGCATGGAAAAAGAAAAAGGTTTTCTTCTAGGGTTTTTATGGTTTTAGGTCTAACATTTAAGTCTTTAATCCATCTTGAATTGATTTTTGTATAAGGTGTAAGGAAGGGATCCAGTTTCAGCTTTCTCCATATGGCTAGCCAGTTTTCCCAGCACCATTTGTTAAATAGGGAATCCTTTCCCCATTGCTTGTTTTTCTCAGGTTTGTCAAAGATCAGATAGTTGTAGATATGTGGCATTATTTCTGACGGCTCTGTTCTGTTCCATTGATCTATATCTCTGTTTTGGTACCAGTACCATGCTGTTTTGGTTACTGTAGCCTTGTAGTATAGTTTGAAGTCAGGTAGTGTGATGCCTCCAGCTTTGTTCTTTTGGCTTAGGATTGACTTGGCGATGCGGGCTCTTTTTTGGTTCCATATGAAGTTTAAAGTAGTTTTTTCCAATTCTGTGAAGAAAGTCATTGGTAGCTTGATGGGGATGGCATTGAATCTGTAAATTACCTTGGGAAGGATGGCCATTTTCATGATATTGATTCTTCCTACCCATGAGCATGGAATGTTCTTCCATTTGTTTGTATCCTCTTTTATTTCCTTGAGCAGTGGTTTGTAGTTCTCCTTGAAGAGGTCCTTCACATCCCTTGTAAGTTGGATTCCTAGGTATTTTATTCTCTTTGAAGCAATTGTGAATGGGAATTCACTCATGATTTGGCTCTCTGTTTGTCTGTTATTGATGTATAAGAATGCTTGTGATTTTTGTACATTGATTTTGTATCCTGAGACTTTGCTGAAGTTGCTTATCAGCTTAAGGAGATTTTGGGCTGAGACAATGGGGTTTTCTAGATATACTATCATGTCATCTGCAAACAGGGACAATTTGACTTCCTCTTTTCCTAATTGAATACCCTTGATTTCCTTCTCTTGCCTAATTGCCCTGGCCAGAACTTCCAACACTATGTTGAATAGAAGTGGTGAGAGAGGGCATCCCTGTCTTGTGCCAGTTTTCAAAGGGAATGCTTCCAGTTTTTGCCCATTCAGTATGATATTGGCTGTGGGTTTGTCATAAATAGCTCTTATTATTTTGAGATACGTCCCATCAATACCTAATTTATTGAGAGTTTTTAGCATGAAGGGTTGTTGAATTAGTTCAACCCTTGTGGAAGTCAGTGTGGCGATTCCTCAGGGATCTAGAACTAGAAATTCCATTTGACCCAGCCATCCCATTACTGGGTATATACCCAAAGGACTATAAATCATGCTGCTATAAAGACACATGCACACGTATGTTTATTGCAGCATTATTCACAATAGCAAAGACTTGGAACCAACCCAAATGTCCAACAATGATAGACTGGATTAAGAAAATGTGGCACATATACACCATGGAATACTATGCAGCCATAAAAAATGATGAGTTCATGTCCTTTCTAGGGACATGGATGAAATTGGAAATCATCATTCTCAGTAAACTATCGCAAGAACAAAAAACCAAACACCGCATATTCTCACTCATAGGTGGGAATTGAACAATGAGAACACATGGACACAGGAAGGGGAACATCACACTTCGGGGACTGTTGTGGGGTGGGGGGAGGGGGGAGGGATAGCACTGGGAGATATACCTAATGCTAGATGACGAGTTGGTGGGTGCAGCGCACCAGCATGGCACATGTATACATATGTAACTTACCTGCACATTGCGCACATGTACCATAGAGCCTAAAGTATAATAATAATATAATAATAATAATAATAGTAAAAAAAAAAAAGGTGCAAACATTATGTGATCAAAGGTAATTCCTTAACATGAAATTGAGAATGTGCACTCTTGTTTCTTTGATGGCATCTCTTATATATTAAAACATTTTATTGTACAGGATAATTCCCCTCAGCCCTCCTATGATTTATATCTTCCATCATAAACCAAATCTAATAAAATTAGAGATTGTGGGTAGTTCACAGTTCACACTATCCTTAAATTCTCAACTCCCTTTAATCACCAAACCTCCTAAAATCACTGTGGTTGGATTCATGCCTTCTCCATTACCACATCTCTTTCCTTTTCTGTGATTTCTGTCTCTGTGCAACCTTTTTTGGTGTCTCCATGGGGCTGGGTACATGCCTCAGTGATTTCAACTCTCCCTGAGGTTTTATAGCCAGGAATATGTTGATAATCCCAAGCTTTAGCTCTCCAGTTCAGCCAGATTTCCTGAGTTTCAATTTGTTTATTCAACAAGCATTTGCATAAAAATGCTTTACAAATAATACGAAATTAAAATCTACAAACCAAAACTTTTTGTCTTGCTCTAAGAGGTATTTCTTACAGAAAACACCCCAACTCCAGAATGAAGTCACTGATTCTTACTTCTTCTTTCCCCCATAGCTGATGGGTCATGAGGTCACACGCGCTGGCCCTGGGGATTGGGTGGATGGTGAATGGGAAGTAGGCTTCGCCCAGACTCTTCCCTCCATCCTCCCTGTGACTCTTCTTGGCTATTTTTTATCTTTCAGTATTCAGTTCAAACATTGTCTTTGGTAAGGCTTTTCAAACCCTTTTTTAATCTAAAAAACTATGCTCCTATTTTTGTCTCACCATATCCGACCCATATTATTATCATTGTGCTTTTCTGTTGTTTCATTTGTCTGTTTCCTCCTTAGGCTACCGTTTTGTTCACTATGAATTCCTAATAGTGTTTAGCACGAGTAGTACAACAAGCATGAAATAAATATTGGTGGAATAAATGGAGGAACGATTCAATAAATAATTTTTTTCTGGGAAAATATTTTGAACTACACCATACAGTATTACTTTTCAGATGAGAACAATTTTATTATGGATTATAAAAATATAGAAATAATTTAAATGTGACATATATAGCATTATGCTAGAGAATACCTTCTGCTTTTAGGCTGATAAATGACATAAATGCCTCTAAATGATAGGTTACAATTTAGATCCAAAATAAAGTAACTCAATAAACTAAGACAAATACTTAAAATCATTTAATGAGGAAAAAATTTATCCATTAAAATGATAATTTTGATCTTATAATTAAACTTGTTTGGAGTATATTTTGTTTTCTATGAAAGTAAATAACCTAGAGGCCATTGTTTTATTTCTAAAGCACACTTGGAGTTGTATTTTGCAAAATCCTGCATAAATTTATTGTCCTGTGATTGCATCAGTTAATATCACCACCATAATTATTTACAGCTTATTAATCAATACTAAACAATTAAGAAGATTTAACAGCTTATTTTTCATTAACTTCTTTTCTGCATAACAAGAAGGCTTGCTTTCCTTCATATAATAACACATTCTGAAAGAACTAAATACTATTTTTAATTTCTATCTCTAGACTTCATCAAACTCTAGAATAATAAAAGTTAGAAAGTGCATATATTTACTTCTATGAGTAAAGGAAAAAATATTTAATATTAGGTGTTTCTTAATTATTAGAATACTTCTTTTCCTTGAGGGTCTTGTACCACTCTCTCTTCTTTGTAACTTTCTCTTCTGATTAATCAATACTACATGTATCCTGCGACACTTCATTTTCCCCTCAGAGTAGAGACAATCTGGTAAACAAGCATCACTAGTACCTATGGATTTCAAGAACTAAATTACATCACATAAGATCCGTTGAATTGTAAAGGAGTGCGGTAGGCAGCAGCTAACATTTATTACAGAGGAAACATTATTAAGAGTGTAATTTCCAGTCTCAATTAAGACAGGGTTGGATTTTCAGAAAGCCTTTTCTTGCAACTCTGGAATCTGCCACAGGTGTATGCCGACACTGTCCATGCAGAAACAACCCTCTGATCTCAAGCAATGAAATCATTTGATTAGGTTAGGAACAAGCAAAGGATATTATATTATTTTCTTACACAATTCAAAGTGGCCAACTGCTTAATCTGCTTTTCAGAACAAAAAGAAGCCCTCTCTTCATACTGTATTGGTATGGTCACATACCAGTAAGTGCTTTGGTTTTTTTGACAATTTCAACTGTATATTGCCCTCAGGTTACTTTGTGACTCTTGTCTGATATTTGTGCAATGGCTCAGGCCCCTTCTTAGCCTAGAAATGAAGTTAGTACTCTGCTAGTAGAGTTTGATTTTTTTCCAAGAAAGATAAAAGGCATATTTTACATTTTATGTTACTTGTATCTCTTTACACTACCTTATTAACAGACTGGTATGACACTAATCTTAAGTAGTAAGTATCCTTCTTTTCCGGATGTATCAGCCAGGCAATGTACAATATGCAGAAGATATAAAGACATTTATGACAAAGCCCTGACCTGGTGAGCCTTGCAATCTTATTGAAAAGATGAGCCATCAGCCCAGTGGCTCATGCCTGTAATTTCTGCACTTTGGGAGACTGAGACAGGAGAATCGCTTGAGTTCGGGAGTTTGAGACCAGCCTGGGCAATATGGCTAAACCCCATCTCTACAAAAAATACGAAAATTAGCCATGCATGGTGGTGTGCACCTGTAGTCCCAGCTACTCAGGGGGCTGAGGTGTGAGGATATCTTGAGCCCAGGAGGTAAAGGCTGCAGTGAGCCATGATCTTGCCACTGCCACTGCACTCTAGCCTGGATGCAGAGTAAGGCTGTGTCTCAAAAAAAAAAAAAAAAAAAAAAAGAACAAAGAAAAAGAAAGAAAGAAAAGATGAACCCTCATTCCAAAATAAAGCCATATGTAATAAATGACACATGGTACTGTTGGAATCAACACTCTAGCTAGTCATAAATCCACTAAATATTTCGCTAGTATGTACTTTCAAGCAGTTGAATTTATGAAAATGCCTTTCCTATAACAGGAATCTGAGGCCTAATTCAATGCTTTTGATAAATAAGTCTGTTGTCATATAATCCAATTTTGTGTTGTATTTAATATCTTCATGACAGAGAATACATCACCCCTCTGTATCTAATTTGTGAGTTCCTCACAATCTGTGGTGTTTATAACATAGCTAGTCCTGCATGGAGGTAAGGGCATATACCTGTGATAGTATAGCTCAATTATCTGGGGAGAGAATAAAATTATATTAATTGAATGGCTTTATCATTGCTTATTTGCCATAGAAAATGCATTCATTCTCATGGCTATAATTCTCTGCATATGATTGACTTTATTCAACAAAATACTTTAGATCTATCCTTACTTTTGTTATTTCCCCCCAAAGCTTTCAGAAAAATGAGTGTTTTTCTTTTAATTATCATATATGAAACAGAAAAGTTATCTATTTGACAAAACTGATTTTGAATAAAACCAATTGCTTTAAAGCAGCTAATCTTTAAGATAAATACATTATCAAAAAGTCTCCTAACTTGGTAAAGAAAATTCTTAAGTCTTGGGGAAGAAAATAAATCTTCCAGTAAAGCAACTCACATCATAGAAGATGGAGTGACTTGGAATCTAATGAAGAAAGGTTACCAGGCCTGAGAAATAAAGTGTGCAGAGTACAGTATGAAAAGTTGCTGGAGTTTACACAGCAATAGAATGATTTTTAAGTGACAGTTTTCTTCAATATCACTCCATAGATAAATGAAGAGAGAAGCTCAATTTTTAATAAAACTGCATGAGAAATTTTATACATAAACAAAAGTGTTTCTATGAACAGGAAGGGTTTAATGAAAAATGCATGTGGAATTATAATTCATCTGAGATGCATCATATCTAGAAAACCAACTTCCTGTTGACTTATATTGGCTAAGATTAATAAATCAAGATAAAAATAAGGGGAATGCATATATTTACCAGAGTTCTGCATTTGAATAATTGGAAGGCAGGCGACTTTATCTATGTAAATGTGTCCAACTCCATGCAAATGCAGTAATAGAGACGTGGATTTTCATAATCTCTCCTCCAATTCCCCATTTGCCTTGATCTTATGGTTTTGGTGAATGTCCATAAGCATTACTGAATCTCTCCAACCTCAAATATTCTGTTCTGTTTCTGAAAGTACCTACTTATGATGCCAAGAGAGACTTCCACTAAAAGGCCACATTGATAAGACCATCACTATTGATGCAGCTTCTTTGCAAGAAATAATACAAGGGCTTTTAAACACTGTGGTCAGCTTCTGCTTTGTCTACTGACTCCATTCCACTTCTGATATTTGTACGTTGACTGGTGCCATCGTGTAGCACTTACCTCAGTAATTTGATCACCACCCTCATCCTGTGATGGACTGCTAAATATGTAACAACTGGCCCTCCAGAAAAAAATAAAATGTGTATGTAGGTATAGGTAGATCAATTTTAAAATATTTTATTGATATATAAAAGTATGCCATATAATCTATAAATAGCAATAAACAATACATCATCTTTATTGTAAATTTTATGTAGCCAATTGGTTTTCACAGAAAGATTTTTATTTAGTTTTTCCAAACTCTTGTATCTTATATTCATAGCCAAGTAATAGTTGTAAATCAACTATTATTTGACAATATTTCTTGCTATTTACAAAGTAATGGAAGATATAATACACTTTTACTTAATCTGCCTTACATTTTTCGAAAGCAGTTCCCTGAAACTAGGCAGTACACAAAACAACAATCAAGCCGCAGTGTATAGCATTTGTTAATTTCTGTTGTTTAAATACTGCCATCATGGTGAAGTTTCTGCTACTCATGTGAAGTGATGGAGCATAGAGCGCTGGGAAGAGAGGTACAGTAAGCAGCAGGCCCTTTTCACTGCAGAAATAAGAGACATAAATAGCTCTAGCACACCCAGAAGAGCAAAATAGAGTAAAAATCACTAGAAAACAATGAGCTTTGAATATTTACCTTGGTTTTGGTACAATCAATTTAATTGTAGCTTTGTTTATATAATTTAATAATGGCCGTATTTAAGAACCAGCTGGAAAAACTCCTGTAAATGTAACACCACCTCTCACAAGTTCACATGAGCTGGTTGCAGCACAAGAGGGCCTCATGATTCTCTAAGATGCATATTTATTTTATTTATTTATTTATTTATTTATTTATTTATTTATTTTTGAGACAGAGTCGTGCTATGTCACCCAGCCTGGAGTGCAGTGGCGTGATCTCTGTTCACTGCAACCACTGCCTCCTGGGTTCAAGAGATTCTCCTGCCTCAGCCTACTGAGTAGGTGGGATTACAGGCGCCCACCACCATGCCTGGCTAATATTTGTATTTTTAGTAGAGACGGGATTTCTCCATGTTGGCCAGGCTTGCCTGGAACTCCTAACCTCAGGTGATCTGCCCGCCTCGGCCTCCCAAAGTGCTGGGATTACAAGCATGAGCCACTGCGCCTGGCCAAGATGAACATTTCTTGATAAGCCCTGAAATATGTTCCAGCCTCAAAAGTGGACATCCTCCCTGGATATGTAGGACTCATTTAATGCTCCAGTTCCATCCTCATCCTCAATTCCTCAACTCCACCCCTATTACTGTAGACCAAGCTCTGGCTCCACCTCCCCTATAATTCAGTGGGGCTGCCTCTACCGGGCACCACGCTCACCTCACTCCCATTCTCCTGTCAGGATCGATTCACCACGCAAAGTGGAAAATAACTGAGATTTGGCCTTAAGCAGAATTAGATTTGAGTTGCCTTACAATTATGTGACCTGGGATAAAATATTGAAAATCTTTCAGGCTCCATTTCCTCGTCTGTAAAATGAAGATAATAATAGCAAGCATAATAAATTTTGGTTAGAATTAATGTAAAGTGAAAAACATGCTCATAGATGCTCCATAAGTGTGAGGTATATGAACAGATTTAATAATAGTTACCTCTTTCTCACTCTGCTCAGATGAAACGAGTTTCTCTTAAGACAGAAAGAGCAGATCCAGGAGGCTTCAGAGGAGCCTTTCAGCCAGCCAGAGCCTTAGGTCTGTTTTTCAGCCAGTCACTGCATGAATGAGTGTATCTATTCACTATGGTCCTGGTTTGTGGGCATTGCTTCTCACTGACCACAGATTTCAAGCTTCCATATTCCTTCTGCGTGTCTCTGGACTACGGCTTGCAAGCAGTTGTTTTTCCTGGTACCCTGCCCAGTTGGCATGAGATGCTGAGCCTTTAGAGACCGACTACGTGCTGGATCTTGGTAGGGACTCTTCCCCAGCTGCTGTCTGTGTCTTCTGTGTTTGTGGTTCTAGTGCGCCCTAAGTTCTGGAACACTGAGCTTCTCTGTCTGCTCTTCCCTGATGCTATCTTTCCCCCCATTTCTCTGTTGCTCTTGTCATTAGACCATCTTTGAAAATCCGCCATTCCAGCCCTGGTAATACTGAGATCTGGGAAGTTTTTGGGTAAGAAAGGTAATACACAAAGCACTATGCAGAGGACAGAAGAACTAGGTACTAGTTCTGATTTTGACGGCAACTAGCTGTGTGACTTTGGAGAAATCAATAAACTGCTCAAAGCCACCATTTTCTCAATTAAAAACAAGGCATGAACTGTCTCAAGGGTCCTTGCAGATCTAATGCTCAATGATTCCATGATTCTTGTTTCACTGGTACTCTCAGCAAATGTGTTACACTGGAAATACTGCCTCCTCCAGCCTGTTGCAGAAGCAACTCTTATTTGGTAGAAGCACTTCACCTGCTTGGTTTAGTGCTTCCCATGAGCACATTGGCTATCTAAGCAGGTAGAGAGAAACGATGCCTAAAGACTTTGAGGAAGAAAATAAACACATTTTCTCTAATCTTAAAATAGGAATTGATGCTTCACCTACAAAATAAACATATTTTTCCAAAGCAGTAAAAAGCAATTTCCTGCATAATAAAAAATTGATAAACACTGCAAAAATTTGCCAGATAAAAGTGTTGACTGAGACGTTGCCCCCATGACTTATACCTTGTGTATGGAATGTTAGGATGTATTTGTTGAAAACAGCCTCCTAGTGAGGGGAAATTAGGCAAAACAAAAACAATAATGGTGATAAATTAATTTAAAAAATCAAAATCACTTTTCTTCTGAAAGCTGAAAGAAAACTAACTGAAGTAAGCTAGTTAACTATGGAAATGTGGTCACCAATTTCCTTTTTATATATAATTCATTGAATATGGCATTCATCTCTGTCTTTCTGACTTTGCTTATCTCATCTATATGAGATTTTAGAACTTGTATATCAAATTTCCACCTGCTGCCCAAAGCTCTGTAATTATGAATTAATTATAATTTTTCAAGGAGGTTCTTTTATGCTTTTGAGAGCTTATGCAAGCTATTCTTTCTTTCCGAAGCATTCTTTCCCTTACAATTTTCCTCTAATTGATAACTCAATGTTTAATGTAGGCATTGCATCTCTATTTTCAAAAACTTTTTCTGACCACCCTAAAAAGTGGTTTTATAGCCTCTGAAGCAACTCATTGATTGAAAATTTCTATATTCTAACTCTGTATCGAATTACTCCTCTTCCTACCTGATAATATTCAAAACAGCAGCCAGTATTCATATCTTAATCACAGTTGTATCCCCCAGTAAACTTGGCAAATTTAGCAAATAAAAAAAAAAGTGTGCATTTAAAATTGAATTTCAGTTAAACAATTAATTTTAGTATATATGTCCCATGCAACCAAGCTCAACTAAAACTTTATTTTTAATCTGAAATTCAAATGTAATTAGACATCTTATATTTTATTTGACAGCTCTAACCTTCAGCAACTTGAAACAGGCCTGTTGCACACTAGTTGTTCGATGTATATTCAATGATATGAAAGGCAACAGATAAAATTTTACTTTATTTCTTTAAAATGACATAAAATGTTTAACATATTCGTTTTTGGTAGTTAACATGGATTCTTTCTTTATTTGACAGTACAGTCATTTCAAGACAGTTTGTAATATGGGTTTGATTGTGTGCATGTCATTTAGTTTCGGTGTTAGCAATGGAAAATAAGCTTGCATACATGCCATTACCTGAGGACTCAGAGACCATGTTCTTTTTCTTTTCTTTTCTTAGCTCACAAATCAGAGATAGGACCTGTCTAAACTTGCTGAAGGAAGCTTTCTTTAGGTTTTTATTTCACACATCCATTCACTGAACGTTTCCCTCCATAGTGCAGCTGTGGTCAGAAGTGCTCCAATTGCTTACAGAGGAGAGAACAAGGGCCATCTGGCCCTGACCTGGAGGCAGGCTCTAGGGAGTAGAGCATTATTTTCTAACTTTCCACTCTGTCACTTTGATGCATGAGTTCTAAAATCACAAAGAGACACCCCTTGATTTTCTCTGAATTAGTGTGAAAAAAGTAGAGTTTAAAAAAAATTATAGCTCTATTATTTATTAGGTTAGTGCAAAAGTAATTGCAGTTTTTGCCATTGAAAGTAATGCAATTATTTTTGCACCAGTGTAATGTATTGTTGTGCTATCATTTGGAGAACACCCTGTAGAGTCTAATCAAAGAAAAACAAATGAAAAAGATTCAATATAGCAAATTACTTTCATTTATAATATCAGTAGGTTTATTAAAATAAATTGATGAGAGAAGTATTCATAATCATAATGTATGTACATATATGCGTTCCATGTTTTCAAGTTTGCACATATTATGTTGGTTGCCTTCTCTGCTTCCAATTGAGATTAGCAGTAAGGTTAATGAAGAAGTGGATGGTCAAATTTCTATGAGGCAGCCAAAATGGGGAAATAAGGAACTGTAAAGGGCTTCTCATCCACAAAAGCACTGAAAAAAACTGGCAAGAACTGTGAGAATCAACTTTTTCAGAGCTCTGGAAACTATCCAAAGGCTTGCAGCCACCAAGGAGTATTCATTCAAGAAAAGCGGCTGAAGCTCTGCAAAAGCAGAGAACTTTGTGGCATTTTCACTTGTAGTCCCATGTCCCAGTCCCATCCTATCCTTGAAAATCACAGCCCAGATTTCAGTACAGATACTGGAGGGAGCAGAACTGACCTCATTTGCAAAGAATTATAGTTATTTGCTTAGACCCGCTGGTGGTTATCTAGAAGATTAGCACAAACGTCTTTATCTCACCTAATTCAGAACTTACCCAGTGCTAAAGCTGTTACCTGTAAGCATTTTTCTAAAACTTATACAAGGAAATGATTGAGTCACTGCTACTTGAAGCAATGGTTAATAGTTGAGCAAATAATAGACTTAACAAGCAGCTTGTGGGGAAAACCTGGAAAGGAGAAGCTTTGGAGAATAAGGGCTTTCGCGTTCCTTGAAATCCAGAAAGGGCTAGGGTTATTCTTGCCGTACACATACTCAGGAAAGACTCGAGGAGACCCTCTGTGCACGTCTCTGGTTGATAACGTAGCTCTGTACAAGTAAGTAGGAAGGCTAAGCAGATCTGTACACTGCCTGGCTCAGTGTGGAAGAGGTGCACCATAATGAGCCCCTCTGCAGAGATGACGCGGAAACATCATCTTGAGAGAAGTCAAGGGCCCTGTGCAAGGAGCTCTACCAGATCCTGGTTGCTCCCTGGCCTCAAGACCTGTTTTCATTCCACACAAAACCACCCAGGGTGTTGCTAATCCACTCATAGCATTGCTGGGAGCAAAACAGCTGAAATGAGGTCCTTATTTGACAGTGAAGTACCAAAACTGAAGGACAGGTATGGGTAGAAGCTAGGGCAATCCCATACCAGTAGGCTGGTGAGCCTGTTCAGTGAGGGGTTTTTGCAGACCCAAATATCTCAGACCAAGTGGCACAGTCTGGGAAAGATAACTTGACCTCCTTCTGCTCCACATTTTTGACCTTGTTGAGCAGGACAACCAACAAGACAGAGACAAGGATAAACTCGTGCCTTTTTTGACCCACGTTGTGGGGCACGTGAGTGTGGTACTCCCAAATAAAAAGGATTTTCCTAGAAGAAAGACCCCTGGGAAGCCATTCAGGAGACCATAATGGCTCTTCAGGTGTACGTCATAGATATTTGGCTATGTGACCCTGTCCCTGGGGACATAGGTGACACACTCTCGTCCCCAAGTGCACCGGTGGACTTCAAGCATCAGAAGCCTCCCCAAAAGAAGATGCCATCTGTCTAATCCTTTCCCCTGGAATGATTGTGGGGAAAGGAATGGAGAAATCCTGTAATGAGAAGCCATGCTTAAGGGGCCAAAAATGGAATTCAAAGGACAATTGAGAAAAGAGGAAGGAGAGGCCAGGTCCAAGCCATACAGGAATGTGCCTCCTGCTGTTGAAACAGGAAATAGACAAAACAAAGCTATAGTGGAACAAGGGGAGAAGGACTTGCAGGACTGGAATGATCTTGATTGAGTCCAGCACAGCAGACCTCCAATCCCTAAGCAGAGACTGAGGAAGGGGGACTGTACAAGTACCAAGGTCTTCCCTTAACCCAGACCAGTACTGTGAAGAGGACCATTATGACTGTAAGAATGATAAGTAAACTAAGGGGGATGGCCAACTCAAAGGTAGTCCGACCTTACTTCCTTCAAAAACAATAAAAGGGGTAGGGCCAATGTCCTCAGGTCTCTGCCAGGAACAGGGTCCCTGTGAAGACAGCAGGGAAGAAGTGAGGGATTCTGACTTTTACAAAACTTTTGGATACTAGTGCCTGAAAGTTAATAATCCCAGGCCCCTGCAAGGGTAGGAATAAACTGATGACATTGGGGTTGATATGGTTTAATGTGTCCCCACCCAAATCTCATCTTGGATTGTAGTTCCCATAATCACCATGTGTCATGGGAGAGATGACGTGGGCGGTTACCTCCATACTGTTCTCATCATAGTGAGTGAGTTCTCACAAGATCTGATGGTTTTATAAGGGGCTTTTTCCCCTTTGCTTGGCACTTCTTCCTGCCGCCATGTGAAGAAGAACGTGTTTGCTTCCCTTTCCACCATGATTGTCAGTTTCCTAAGGCCTCCCCAGCCATGCTGAACTGTGAGTGAATTAAATCTCTCTTCTCTTTAAATTACTAAGTCTCGTGTATTTCTTCATAGCAGTGTAGCAGTGTGAGAATGGACTAATACAGTAAATTGATACTACAGAGAGTGGGGCACTGCTGTAAAGATACATGAAAAGGTAGAAGCGACTTTGGAACTGGGTAACAGTCAGAGGTTGGAACAGTTTGGAGGGCTCACAAGAAGCCAGAAAAATGTGGGAAAGTTTGGAACTTCCTAGAGACTTGTTGAATGGCTTTAACCAAAATGCTGATAGTGATATGGACAATGAAGTCCAGGCTGAGGTGGTCTCAGATGAGGATGAGGAATTTGTTGGGAACTGGAGTAAAGGTCAGTCTTGCTATGCTTTAGCAAAGAGACTGGCAGCATTTTGCCTCTGCCCTAGAGATGTGCAGAACTTGAGGGAGATGATTTAGGGTATCTAGTGGGAGGAATTTTGAAGCAGCAAGGCATTCAAGAGGAAGCAGAGCATAAAAGTTTGGAAAATGTGCAGGCTGACCATTCAATAAAAAAGAAGAAATTAAGCCTGCTACAGAAATTTGTGTAAGTAATAAGGAGCTGAATGTTAATCACCAAGACAATGGGGAAAATGTTTCCAGGGCATGCCAGAGACCTTCATGGCAGTCCCTCCCATCACAGGCTCAGAGGCCTAGGAGGGAAAAATGGTTTCATGTGTTGGACCCAGGGTCTGCCTGCCCTATGCAGACTTGAGACATGGTGTCCTGCATCCCAACTACTCCAGCTCCAGTTGTGGCTAAAAGGGGCAAAGGTACAGCTTGAGCCGTTGCTTCAGAGGATGCAAGCCCCAAGCCTTGGCAGTTTCCTTGTGGTGTTGGGCCTGTGGGGGCACAGAAGACAAGAATTTAGGTTTTATAACCTCCACCTAGATTCCAGAGGATGTATGGAAATGCCTGGATATCCAGGCAGAAGTCTGCTGCAGGGGTGGAGCTGTTATGGTGAACCTCTACGAGGGCAGTGCAAAAGGGAAATGTGGGGTTGAAGCCCCAGTGCAGAGTCCCTACTGGGGCACTTCCTAGTGGAGCTGTGAGAAGAGAGCCACCATTCTCCAGAAACCAGAACTGTAGATTCACCAACAACTTGCACCATATGCTTGGAAAAGCTGCAGACACTCAACAGCAGCCTGTGAAAGCACCTGGGAGGGGGTTGGTACCCTACAAAGCCCCAGGGGCAGAGCTGCTCAAGGCTGTGGGAGCCCACCTCCTGCATCAGTGTGTCCCGAATGTGAGACATGGAGTTCAAAGGAGATCATTTTGGAACTTTAAGGTTTAATGACTGCCCTATTGGATTTCCAACTTGCTTAGGGCCTGTAGTCTCCTTATTTTGGCC
This sequence comes from Pongo pygmaeus, assembly GCF_028885625.2. Classification (NCBI taxonomy): domain Eukaryota; kingdom Metazoa; phylum Chordata; class Mammalia; order Primates; family Hominidae; genus Pongo; species Pongo pygmaeus. The sequence goes on along the minus strand of NC_072387.2, from coordinate 114,997,546 downwards.
AATTTCTCCCACTTGGAATGGGTATATTTACCCAATGTGTGTACCCCCATTGTATCTAGGAAGTGACTAACTTGTTTTCAATTTTACAGGCTCATAGGCAGAAGGGACTTGCCTGTCTCAGATGAAACTTTGGACATGGACTTTTGGGTTAATGCTGGAATGAGCTAAGAATTTGGGGGACTGTGGAAAGGCATGATTGCATTTTGATATGTGATGCCATGGGATTTGGGATGGGCCAGGGGAAGAGTGATATGATTTGGCTTTGTCCCTACCCAGATCTCATCTTGAATTTTAGTTTCCATAATCTCCTTGTGTCATGGGAGGGACCTGGTAGGAGGTAATTTAATCAAGTAGACAGTTACCTCCATGCTGTTCTCATGATAGTGAGTGAGTTCTCACGAGATCTGATGGTGTTTTAAGGGCTCTTTCTTCCTTTACTCAGCACTTCTCCTTCTTGTCATCATGTGGAGAAGGACGTGTTTGCTTTCCCTTCTGCCGTTATTATAAGTTTCTTGAGGCCTCCCCAGACATTCTGAACTGTGAGTCAATTGAAACTCTTTTCTTTGTAAATTACCCAATCTCAGGCAGTTCTTTATAGCAGTATGAGAATGAACTAACACAAAGAGTTTTGGACAAAATGTGGTGATCCATGGCAGATAAGTTCACACGTGTTTGTGGTAGGGGCCTTTGGGTCATTCTGGATGAAACTGAACATGATTCCCATTGCTGAGTGCATTCGCGGCACTGACACTTTGCTTGCAGCATGAAACATCACCACAGGCTCGGGGGGATGCCCCGCACAACAAGGATTCCAGCCATAACCAGAGGTCAAGATCACTCCCACCCCCACCTAAGTTACCCAAGTCCTGACAGCTTATTCCACAAAAGCAGAACTGCAGACCAGGCAGAGAATAGGGAGAATAGGGCATTACCTTTTTAATACAATACATGCTGCAGGCAGGAGTGCTATGCACCTCTCTGTCACAATTTATTAGCCCAGTCTGGGCCATATGAAGGCTTCAGGGGCTTAGGAGCTGAAGGTGAACAAAGACAGATTGAATGCTAGGTGCCATACTTGGCCCCTGTGGGACCTGTCATCTTTGCCATTACTGGGTGGTGGCAGTCCTATGGGGGGCTGGTGCTCTGCTATTACATGGCTCACATGTTTTTCTCAGTACCTTTGCAGGATGATGGTGAGTAATAATTTGTGTTCACATGGAAGGCCTGCAGTACACTTTCACTCTGCCTCCATGGGAATACCTCAGATTCCCTGCAACGTGCCATCAGTGGGTAGGGCTAGATCTGCAACAAGCCCAACTATTTCCTGAAGTATTTGTCCTACATTATATTGATGGCATCCTCACTTCAGGTTTGAGAAAATGTTGACCAGGCCCTGTGTAAAGTCATAGATACTATGGCATGCACAGGCTGGGCTGTTAACCCAGATAAGGTTCAGGAACCTGGTCAAAAACTACAGTCTTGGGAGCCACATAAACTGGTAATTAAAGGAATTTTCTTCATAAAGTTAAACAGAAGTTGCTGTCCTTGGCAGCCCCCACCAACAAGAAAGGGGCTAAACAGCTCATAAACTGGTTTGGCTATTTGAAACAACATATACCACATTTGGGAATTCTTTTGGACCCTTTAATCAAGGTTATTTGAAAGTTGTCCACTTTTGAATGGGAAACCCACAAGAGTAGGGTCTTGAGGCTGTGCAACATACACTGACATGGGCCTTGTCATTGGGCCAATGGATCCCACCAGCCCAATGGCACTACAGGTCTCAATGACACCTACCCATATGATTGAAACCTGTGGCAACAAGAGACCACTACTGGGTGCATAAGCCCCTCATATTTTGAATACATCAGTTACCTGGGGCAGCTGCAAGATGCACTCCCTTCCAATACCATCACCTGCCCAGTTATGGAGCCCTAGTGGAAATGAAGCCCCTGTCCACTGTAGTGCAGTATCAACCCTTACCACATGAGCTGTCGACCCTCAATTGGATACTCTCTAACCCTGCTAATAATATAACTGGTTGGGCAAAGCTCCATCGTTAAATGGAAATGGTATGTTCTATAGTGAGCTGAACTGGGGCCCCAAGGTATCAGTCGACTCCATGAACCAGTGGCTCTCTTGTTGGGGTAACTGAATGGTCCACAGCGGGTGACCCCTTCTTTCCTTTAGCTAAGTGGGCTCATGGTTCAAAGATATTCCAGCTGATGTATAGCTTGGTTCATGGATGGACCCATGAAACTCAAAGCCAATGGAGTCCACTGGGCCACGGTAGCCCTCTGCCCCAAGAATGGCCACTTTTTGATTAATGCCAGATTAGGAAACTAAGTCAGAGATTTCTCTCTAGAGGATATTCTCAGCACCGAAGGAATCTGATGAGATTGGGCACATTCAGGCTGATATGGCCTGAATGTCTATACAAGCGTTGAAGGAATCTGAACGTTGAGGCTGAGGTCTGTTCCAAGCAAACTAATTATGGAATTGCATTCAGGGACTTGGATGTGGAATAGGCTGCTAGAAATACCGCTCTCCTGTGAAGACACTGCTGCTATGGACGGCTGTGGAAGACCTCTGTGTGTAGATGGGTTCCTCCTCTTAATCGGTATTACCCTGTTAGAGACAGTGACTAACAGTACCTAATTATGAATGTGCTTATTTAGAGCCCAAAGCTTAACTTTAACTCCAAATATGAACACTTTTATATCATAAATCCTCAGGAGCTTATTACTTTCATACATTTTATTTTAAAATAATTTTGTTTTGAGACGAGTCTCACTCTGTTGCCCAGGCTGGAGTGCAATGGCGTGATTTCGGCTCACTGCAACCTCCGCTTCCCAGGTTCAAGTGATTCTCCTGTCTCAGCCTCCTGAGTAGCTGGGATTACAGGTGTGTGCCACCAAATCTAGCTAATTTTTGTATTTTTAGTAGAGATAGGGTTTCATTATGTTGGCCAGGCTGAACTCCTGACCTCAGGGGATCCGCCAATCTTGGCCTCCCAAAGTGCTGAGATTATAAGCATGAGCTACCATGCCTGGCCTAGTCCTAAAATAATTTTAATGCAGAAACCATGGAACAATACCTTTTACTACATGTATAATAAAACTGCATCAACTCAGGCAACATCATACGATAGTATTTCCCAAATGCCGACGTAATAATTTAAGCTATTCCTTCTTGACAATCTTGATTTATGAAAGGAGGAAGAGAATAACCTAAAAAACACAGAAATGGGAAAATCATGTCATAACCTCATATTCTATTACATTTCAATTTATGTTTACATGGGACAAAAAATCAATTTTTGTCTTAATCGTCCTTGGTCATGTTGAATTACCCATAAGAAAAATAATACTCCACATGTTGCAGCTGATATTAACATGTTGACTATTCTCTGTGAATGGTGTTTTTGTAACAATAACTATCACAGAAGAAAATAGTGGTAATGGACTATCCAAAACTTGAAAATACAATGGCAAAATTCCTGAAATAATTTATTTTAAAAGAGAAATAAACTTCTTACAAGAGTACAAATAAAAATGAGAATATGAAAATTAAAGTAGAAAGGTATTCCTCCACTTCTTTTCAAACTGACTTTATTTTCATGTAAATATTCATATCCCTCTTATTCTTGAGTACTTAAATATGTAAGTCATGAAAGATAGCTGAGGATGGGACAGCCTTTGAATAAAGATATAACTGTTTTTTTTCCCCCACTAAGCCTATTATCACAGGAAAAATTACATTTATCTTTTGGTTCAGGAAGCCAAGAATGAAATCCAGTGAACTTTGAATGTGTTTATGTTTCAGGAATGTATTTTACCTGATGGTGTGCATATACATTCTAAATTAAGACAAGTTAATTAAACAGAGGAACTCTAGGAACATAGTGTTCTGCTATCATCATCTCTAATTTGCTTTTAAGGAGTTTCCAAGATGTGTTTCAGTGTGTTGTTCTAAGCTTTGCTCTGCCACTATCTGAACCTTCTTAATTTTGTTCACAAACCCTTATTTATTGTCGCCTTTTTCTTGTGCTAATATATTCAGGAGTGCTCCACTCTTTTAGGGAAAATGATGTATTTTGGGTTAGACCTATCGACACCATGGAAATGGTGGTCCATTTTCCACATAATTTATAGGCTATTATTTTCTCAGTTTGCAGACTTTTGCTGTATAATAATTAAATAATTGTTGACGGCTTAATACTGAATGCCTAGTGTGGAGTGAGTGGCTTTTTACATGACCACACTGTTTCTACTAATAGTGACCCATTCAGTTATAGCATAGATTTCCCTCTGTTAGATCATTGTTTTGTTAGATGATTATGGTGAAGTGAGCTCTAGTGTAGAATATCCAGGAGGGATGCAGAGTTGTTTTCTTTCCTTTGTCAGGCTATGCCACATAATATCCCTTGTATGCAGGGAAATGGATTCATTTGTCATCTATTACTCATTACCACCAGCCATTATGTGCCATTTATAGGTGTGTGAAGCACAATTGCATTCATCCTGATGGAATTATTTTTGTTTAACGTGAAAGTTCAATAAATGTGCATCAACATTTGTGAAAATTATAATAATAAATTTGTGTTCTACTCCTTATTATATCTGGAAATTGTGTGCACGCCTGTGTATATTGAGTGCACACCTGTGTATATACTCCTCCAAAGCCTCAGTCGGCTTGGAATAATGTTTGTTAAATTCATTGTCCATGTCCTGAGCTAAGAAGTTTTCCATCACTTAAACCCCACAGCAAATTAAAGGAGATTTGGGTTTGACACTAAATTCTACTCTCTAATGCAATAAAGGGGCCCTGACTGGTTCTCATTCACGGTTGATCTTGATTCCAATGTTGATTTTTCCCACTAAGCCCACATCTTGAATTTACCCTTTCTCATTTCCATAGATTAAAGCAAGATGAGCATGGCCTTTGGATGTTGCACATTGACTACCATAAGGTGGATGTATACATCCAGTGTGCGTGTTCCCAGAACAATGGCTACTGAAATCTTACCCACTTATGTGGAAGGAACTTATGTGTTCAGAACAGGCTATTCTAGCGCATGGGTCATAAACAAAAAGTACTTTCTCCAGATTTTTACTCCTCATTGATTAAGTGTTCTTCTACAGCAGCCTAAAAGGCTGCATCCCTGTGTAGGAGCTGGTGGGCAGGGGAGGCAGGCTGGGGCTGAAGGAAAGGGAGGGATGGGGAAGTGGGGGGTGGGAAGCAATGTGGCTGACCAGGCACTAGGCACCTGCTTCTCAAGCTTGGCCGCTAGTACTTGTTTCATTTTTAAGCCTAAATTGATTGAACATTTAATAATAAATCTTAAGCATGTTAAATAAGGTGACAGTATAAATTTTGAAGCCAAAAAAACAAGATAAATTGTTATTTTTGAATAAGGAAAAAAAAACCTAACTCACTGTTTTTGTTGTTGCTGTTCTCCTACCATATAATACAAAGTTGTTTCACTCACTGCATCTTACTCCAAATCCATCTCACAACACAGGAAAACAGAGTAAAATCACAAATGGGGAAACAAATTGAAAAATGCTGGTAGAGAGAAAATGTTATTTTTACCTATTTTAGTAAGCATTTTATTATACTATGAAGAATAAACTTAAAGACCTTAATGAAAAATAGTTTTATTTTATTTTCCCAGAGATAATCCTTAATGAAAAGAAAATTCCCTAAGGTGTCTTATTTATTTCCAGATTGTCTGATGGCAGTTAGGTTGGAAAGGGAAGATGAAAAATAAAGAAAAACACATAATTATTTTGCAATTTGCTTTAATTTAAATCAGAGTCTAATTTGTTGTCACAATAGATTAAGAGAAGCTGCACAAACAAATATAATAAATTCAGTGTGCTTCAAAGCCAAATGCTAAACCTGTGGGCATGTACCATATTTTACTTCATACATCTAGAAAAAAAATAGTTCTTTTAAGTAATAAGCATAAACCAGTAACGACTTTAAAAATAAAGCAAATCTCAACCTTGTTGTACAGATATTCAAGGCAATGTGATAAACAGCAGTAACCCCATTTCATCTGCTTTTTTAGTAAAAAATTAAAACGGTTTTATAATACAGCATTGATTTGTGCCTAATCTGGAATAGTCCTTTTTATTAATATTGTACTAAACCCCAGGAAATGATGCCATAGGCCCTAGATTAGTGCCAAAACACATATGAAGTCAGTTGATTCTATTTATTAAGACCATGCAAGGTTCCTGTCCCTGTTGCAGTGAACAAACACAGGGCCAGCTGGCTCGCAGGCATTCCTTTATACAAACCTGTTCACTCATATCTGTTAGCAACTTTTCCTTTCATCAGGGTCAGAGCAATCCAAAAATGTGCAGGAACCCAGCAGTGGCGAGCAGCATTCTGTTCGGAGTGGGGAGCAGAGGTGTGTGCCGAGCAAATGTGCCAATTATCCCCACTGCAAGTGGGGTGCTAACCAGAACCAGCTTCCTGCACGTGTCGTGTGTGTGCCAGCCCTAAAGGCAGCACCTGGGAACTGTCATGCAAAATGAGGTGCCCTCCCCTGATTTTATTTCCCTAAGAAGAAAATTTGGTTGGCCATTTGAATGGCATCACTCACTTTGAATAGAAAACATATCATGGGGAAAAAGAAGTTTTCTTGCACAGTATAGAATAAGGGGCAAAAATAGAGCTTGGAATTCAAAATGTCTATCATTTTTAACTCAGGTGACATAACAGTTAAACTGAAGAAGCACCAAAGTACACAATTACTACCACCAAGGGCTTACAGCAGTCACTCCACACGTATTTCAAAACAATTGAACTTCGCATTTCTTTCTTTTCTTTTTTTTTTTTTTATTTTTTCAATCTTCAGGGAAATCTACAACCTGAATTTAAGTATCCTTAAAGCTTTTCCATTGTAGTTATTATTTCTGTTTTCCAACATGACATGTTTATATCACATACAACTACTCAAGGGAGTTCAAACCAGGTCAGTGAAACAATTGGTGAAAATGTCACAGGAATTATAATATTAAAAATAGGCTCTGAAGATAAAATTCTATGGGGATACTTCGATGGAGGACATCCCAAATGGTCCGTGGAATTCCTTTCAATTCAAGAATGAAGTTTTGAATGTGTAGATAAGCACCACTGTCACTTATCCACAGGGCTTGCTGTCTGAACCATGCAGGCTGCTTGGCATTGGAGAATTTGGTATTTCATGAAAGACCCTAAGATGACCAGGTCATCCCTTAAGAAGGTTAACAGCACAGATCCTACTGACCTGGCTGGTGGTGGTCACGGGAGAAAGTTGCTCTTCTCTCCACCCCGGAGACTCTCATGTGAGGAGCACGTTTTGCTGAGGGCCTTCCACTGCAGTACCTTATCGAATTGCTCTGGCCTTAATCTTAGTGTCCCCTGCAAATGCATAGCTTGAAACCTAATCCCCAATGTGATAGTATTCAGAGGTGGGAACTCTGGGGAAGTGATTGAGTCAGGCTGGCTTTCAGTGGAAGTTGTGCTCTTATGAAAGAGACCCCTTCTGTCCTGTGAGGACACAGCTAGAATGCACTATCTTTGACCTAGAAAGTGGGCCCTCACCAGAAAACAGCATCTGTTGGTGCCTTCATTTTGGACATCCCAGCCTCTAGCACTGTGAGCAATAAATTTCTGTTGTTTATAAGAAGCCACTTAGTTTATGCCTTTTTGTTATAGCCACCAAAACAAACGACGACAAGAATGATCACAGCCTTTATGCTGAAACCAGGTTTGCCCAGGTATCTCTCGGCCCATGACGGGCCTGGCTGGCCTATGAGTGTCCTGTCATTCCTGCCCCCCTCTCATCCTGGTCACTGCTCTCCTAGTTGCGCTGCAGGCTGAGGCTCTGCCAGCCCAGTGCTAAGTCCTTTCCTTTCTCTCTTTGCAGGTGTTAGAGCTGCAATAGAGTCTGGGGCCTCTGTACCTATGCCTTCTCTCTCTCTCTTTCTCTCTTTGTTTTATCTTTCATAAATTATCTTCTCCCTTCAAATAAATGACTTGAATATTGAAACCCATCATAAAAGCCATTTTCTGGAACACTTAAACATATAACCAGGGCTTCCTTCACCTTGTATTTATTTTCAGACATCCTAAATAGATATATCTTTTGGCAGGGTGTGGTAGTTCACACCTGTACTTCCAGCACTTTGGGAGGTCAGAATGGGAGTATCTCTTGAAGCTAGCAGTTCAAGAACAGCCTGGGCAACAAAGCAAGAATCCATCTCTACAAAAAACTTAAAAATTAGCTGAGCATGGTGGCCTGTGTTTCCAACTACTCGGAGGCAGAAGTGCAAGGATCGCTTGAGTCCAGCACTTGGAGGCTGCGGTGAGCTATGATTGTGCCTCACGGCACTCCAGCCTGGGTGACAGAATGAGACTCCATCTCTAAAAATATATATATCAATATATAAAATAAATAGATGCATTTTCCAGCTGTAAACTACCTACTATGAAAGAAGCCAACCTCAAAATACAGACAATTAGGATGTAATTTGGATGTGTCCAGAGAAAACATTCATTTAGTAGTCTCACAAGTCACTTTGATGTTATAAGTTGTGCTTCTTATGTGGCCGTTCATTACACATGTGTGAAACAAAGACTCACAGTACAACAGTGCCGCTAGCACCATCTCATCTTCCCGCTCACCAGCTCATACTTCTGTGTCTTGACACAAATTTAATTCGAATAGGTACTTAGAAAGTGTTTCCATTGACCCTGCTTAAACGCCTGAGGCATCTCCTTTCCAATCTACACCAAAGAGAAATCAGTTTCTATTATCTTTTTTTGTTGACTACCTGTTTTCCATAACAATCTTATATAATGTGACTTTCTATTCTTGATTATTAAAACTCTCAAAGGCCCTTAATGACTCCTATGTTTTTGTTTGACTGTTTTTCTTACTTTTCATGAAACAATATCTAATATTTTACATTGTTAATTGTTGACTTCGAAAAATAATAATAATACAAATAATTACCTCATGCAATACATCCACATTCAGCCCTTTCTGTATTTCTTAAAGCAACACTGATTCCATCCTAACCTCCAAATAAAGGAACCTCCCATGGTGCATACCTTCTACCTTCTGTCCTTTTTGTACTTTAATTATTTCACCCATTACCAATACTGATTTTTACGTTCAGTTTTCTATCATTTTTGCATGTTTTAATAACAGAATTGTAACCCTGTCCTGGCCATCACAGTGAAATAACCTGCCAATAAGTCAAACTCACAGCTTTTAAAGGTAAGATGTTCGCACTGATATAGGGCCTATTTTCCAACATCTCTGGTACTATCTATCATCTAATAATGGCAAACTACTTATTGGAATTTTTCATAATAAAACAAAAGCAAATTTTACGTGTCTCACTTTTTTCTACAGATGTCTGTTCCTTAATTAGCAACATATAAAAATTTAGCCAGAAATTCTTTTTGCATACAAAGCCTCTCCTCCTTCTCGTGTTTGCAGCCCGTAATTCAAGTGTTGTTAGAATTTCATTTATTTTATGACACCTTCACTCATTTCTCCCCAGGAGTTTATTTATTTGACTAATAGTTATTCATTTTATTTATTTATTCAATCAGTGTTTATGGAGCTCCTACCGTGTGCTTTGAGCATATGGCAGATGGAGTTCTTGGCTTCATGAAGCTTGCAGTCAGTTGTGGGCAGGCAAGCACTAAGCATATATTTAAAAATGATTTTGATAGAGTCTTTGAAGATAAAGGGCAGAATTTAAATCAGGGTGCCATCATTGGACTAACTATTCACAAAATTTCTCTTTGAGAAAATATTTAAGTTGAAACATGAAGAATAAAGTTAAATAACTTGCATACAACATAGGGACACATCAAACATTTGAAACAGACTTACAGCTCCATCTAACTTCCTCTGCTTCAGAAACCAGACTTCAATTGGCAACTCTCAATTGGAAAATGAAAAATATGACTGTAGATAAGAATATAGATACAAAGGACCCAGTGGCCTCTCCATCTGCTCACACATACCTCCTCCAATGTGACAGAAGGACGGTTCTTGGTAATTAATTGGAAAGCAAGAAATGAAAAGACAGAAGGGTATTATTCGTCAGCCATTTCCCTCTGTGGTCCTCTCACCTGATTCCTGATACCACATCCTGCAGGAGTGGGAACTCTTCCAACCTCCCTCACAAGAGTGTCCTTCCTACCTGCTGTTCCAACAGCAGCTTGCTCACAGCTCCTTGCTCTCATTCTCATTCTCTCCCGCAGCGCCATTCCTTTACTTTTCATTCAAATTTCTGTCTTGTTTCTCATTTATGCTTTTAGGAAGTTAAGAAGGATGAATCTTCTATATGGCACCTATTACCAGCAATCTAGGTTGTGAGTCTTCTTCAGTCAACAGGCACATATACTTTTCTATCTCAGAATGACAGCTAGGAAGATTCTTATGCATCACCAAGTGTGATGGTTAATACCGAGTGTCAACTTGATGGGATTGAAGGAGGCAAAGCATTGTTTCCGGGTGTGTTTGTAAGGGTGTTGCCAAAGGAGATTAACATTTGAGTCAGTGGACTGGGAGAGACAGACTCACCCTCAGTCTGTGTTGGCATCATCTAATCAGCTGCCAGCATGGCTAGAAAAAAGCAGGAAGAAGGAAGTGGAATGAGCAAACTCTCTGAGTTTTCTGGTCTTCATCTTTCTTCTATATCGGATGCCTCCTGCCCTTGAACACTGGACTCCAAGTTCTTCAGCTTTTGGAATCTTGGACTTACACCAGTGGTTTGCAGGGGCTCTTGGGTCTTTGGCCACAGACAGAAAGCTGCACTCTCTGTTTCCCTACTTTTGAGGTTTTGGGACTTGGACTGGCTTCCTTCCTCCTCAGCTTGCAGACAGCCTAGTATGGGACTTCACCTTATGATTGTGTGAGTCAATACACCTTGATAAACTCCCCTTCATATATACTTCTGTTCTATTAGCTGTGTCCCTTTAGAGAAGCCTGACTAATACAAGTCATTTCTTCTTTATTTTATTGATGAGGCAAGAGTCCTAGAAATCTGTCATGACTTAATCAAGTTATGCAGCTAGGAAATGCAAAACTGGCCTAAAATCCATGTCTCTTTATGTTATACATAGGATGATCATGTATTCTGGATGTTTGGGAGAGTCCTGGTTTATTAAAAAACCTGTTTACGAAAAACGGGTTTATGACTATTGTCTCGTTGAAGCCACTACTAGCAACGTTTTCATTCTCCTCAACCTCTCAGTTTGGAGCAGCTAGCATCCTTTCCTCCTACATATAGCCCATTAATCTTTCCCCTCTGTCACACGTATCATATTTTTTGATTTTCAGTGAAGTCTGCATTTATGTACATGTGGTGTTTCCAAGTCTAGCATGTTGATACATAAGGGCAATGTGATTTTTAAAAATTCCGAACTGTGTGACTTTTCTTATGTGAAGACAAAGCTCTCTGAATGAACATATAGAGAGATTTAAGTTTCTTACTTAAGAATTTTATTTATATTTGTGTATTATTTTCCAAGAGAGCTGCTCATGGGGATGTGATAAGAGAGGAAGAGAAGCTGGGGACACCCCTCTTTAAGCTGTAAATGGAGGGCAAGCATCAAAGTGGGCCACTACATAGCGTCTCTGATGGGAGGTACAAATTGATGAGTAGGGGCTAGGACTTTGTGTATATGTATATCATGTATGACTCTGTGGCAGTCACTGTGCCACTGAGTAAGTTATTCCTGTCATTTACTGTTATCACCACAGTATATACAATATCCTTATAAATTATATACTTTTATTTCCTCCATTAGGCAGATGGCGAAATTGAGACATAAGAGGTTAAATAACTGGCCAGAATGTTTGGAGCTGTAGTTCAAACCAAATGTGCCTGACATAATGGCTTTTATTCCTGTCATTAAGAATACTCCTTATTTTTAGTTAAGAAGCTTATAATATTATCTGGCCTGTATATTTCCTTTGTTCCTTATTGATATGGTTTGGCTGCGTCGCCAACCAAATCTTACCTTGAATTGTAATAATCCCCATATATCAAGGGTGGGGCCAGGTGGAGATCATTGAATTATGGGGGTGTTTTCCCCCATATTGTTCTCATGGTAACAAATAAGTCTCATGACATCTGATGGTTTTATAAATGAGAGTTCTCCTGCACAAGCTCTCTTGCCTATCGCCATGGAGACATGTCATTTTGCTCCTCCTTTGCCTTCTGCCATGATTGTGAGTCCTCCATAGCCATGTGGAACTATGAGTCCATTAAACCTCTTTTTCTTTATAAATTACTCAGTCTCGGGTATGTCTTTATTAGCAGCGTGACAGCATGAGAACAGACTAATACACTTATATTTACTATTTCCTTTATTTTCTTCACATGAATTACAAATAATCCTACAATGATGGAATAATTTGTATCTTTCTTGAGAGGCAGACAAACAGCAGCAGATGAATTTGCATAATTTAACTTTGTGTTCCATTGTCCAGTTACTTGGGGGAACCCAGTCTTGGTACACATGACTAACCACATGATTGACTATTAAGAGCTACTAAATTGATGGGTGAGTAGGCTGAGTAATTTTATAAATAAAGGTATTGCTGGCCTACGTAAGCCTTAGAAGAGACAGAGTTTCCCAGAAGCAGTAGAAAAGCCAACATCCCCTTTATTATACCACCTGACACTTGTATTTATTATTCATTAGCAACAAAGAATAATTAAAAGATACTTACTAAGCTGTGTAGATCGTAAGTGCTCAGTTATTAACATGCTAGGGAATAGAATCTCTTTAACCATTCTCGCTAGGATTTACAATGTATATTACTAGGGCTTGTAACCCCACAGAGAATATGCCTCTATAATATTACACTTAAAAATGAATTTCATAAGGGTTTTTTTTGTTGTTAAGGGTCATCAGGATTAGCATGTTAATAAATATAAGATAGGAAGTTCCAGGTGATCAAATATTAAACATGCTTACTTTAATTTGAATCATTTACAAAGTCAGTTAAAGTATTATTGTTAGATTTTTGATTTTTTTATTCATTGAGCCAATATTTGTTAAGTACATATTGTCATGTTAAATGTAAATGGAAATATAAAGGAATATATCATGGCCTTTGACCTCAACGCTTGCAACACTGGAAGGATAAGGTACAAATAACTTTTTAATATTTTTCTTTTGTTTCTTTCTTTCTATTTCTTTCTCTAATTCTGTCTTCTTTTCATCATTTATTTACGTATTTTGCTGATGGTGACTACATTCAGAAATTAGGAAGGTTGTCAAATCTTTATTTTATAAAAACAACCTAATTTGAGAAGCCTCAAAATTATAGAATATGTACATAGTTCTTCATATATGTCATAGTTTATTATCATAAACTTATGCTTACATATAGTTGGGCAAGGAAAAGGGGAACATTTTATTAGCCAGGGGTCCCCAGAGAAACAGAACCAAGAGGATATACATAAAGAGATATACATGAGAAGGGACTTATGAGGGGAACTGGCTGTCTCAATTATGGAGGCTGAGGAGGCCCATAACAGGTCATTTGCAAGTTGGAGAACCAGAGAAGTTGGTAGCATGGCTCAGTCCAAAGGCCTCAGAACCAACGAAGCTGATGGTATAACTCTAAGTCTGAGGGTGCATGCCTGAGAGCCCAGGGCAGGGGATGTTGCTGCAAGTCCCAGAGTTCAAAACAAGGAGAACTTGAAGTATTGATGTACAAGGGCAGAAAAAGTGGCTTGACTCCAGAAGAGATGAGCAAAAATTCACCCTTTCTCTGCTTTTTAGTTTCAACTGGGCCCCCAACTAATCGACTGGTGCCCACCTACATTGAGGGTGGATCTCCTCACTCAGTCCGCTGACTCAAATGTCAATCCTCATTGGAAAAACCCTTACATAAATATCTGGGGAAGCTTAATCATTCCAATCAAATGTCAGACTATCTAGGTTTCCTTTTTTATAGAAGAAAATTGGACTCAATGCCTACTGAAGCATTAAGGATAATTAATGCACATAACTGAGAATAAATAATGCTTCTCCAGCTATCTGGGTATCTCTTAATTCAGTCTAGTTGGCAACCAAAATCAGCCATTACAAACATCGATTGAGTCCCTACTCTATCTTAGGCTCTATGAAAGACACTTAAATATTTTCTGATGCATTCCTCATAACAATTAAAATGTTTTCCAATGGATAAACTGGAGTTCAGGAAATTTAAGGAACTGGTCAAATATTGTGGAGCTAGTAATTGTCACAAAAACTACAATCTTTTTTTTATTCTTTAAAATGTAAAAATATATGCAGAAAGAAATAGCAAAGGAATCAAAAACAATCACTACCAAAAATCAATTACACACAAAAGAAGGCTGAAATAAAAAGAATAAAAGGCAAAAAATCTTCAAGACACACATAAAACAAATAAAATGGCAAAATTAACTGTTTCCTTATTGGTACTTTTAAATGTAAATGGATTAATGCCTCCAATCAAAAGGCAGAGATTGGCAGAATGAATTAAAAAATAAAATGATCTAACAATATGCTGTCTACAGGAAGGTCATTTTAGATACAAATAGTTTGACAGTATAAGAGTAGAAAAATATATTTCATGCAAATAGTAACAATAAAAAGAGCTGAATACTAACAATAAAAAGAGCTTTATACTAGTATCAGAGTAGATATACTTAAAGTCAAAAGGATTACATGTGACAAAAGAAGATATATGTTGATTAGTCAATTTTTCAAGATGATAAAACATTTGCAAGCATATATACACTAAGCAATAGAGTCCCAAAGTATGTTAAGCAAAGATTGACAGAATAAAAAAGATAAAAATTCTACAGTACTATTTGGAGATATCAATACCCTAATTTCAATAATGGATAGAACATATAGACAAAAAATATCACTAAGAAAATAGAGGACTTCAACAATATTATAAACCAACTAAACCTGACTCTTCACCTCCCTTCCCACATATTTGTATGGTGTGTGTTACACACATATACATACCACATGTATACCATATATACACCACATATTTATATGATATATATTTATATGTGGGAAGGGCAGTGGAGAGTCAGATAGAAACATGTGGGAAGGGTAGTGAAGAGTGTTGAGTATGTAACACTCTATCTACCCCAAGCTTGTTCAACTCAGCCCACAGGCTGCATGAGGCCCTGGATGGCTTTGAATGTGACCCAACACAAACTTGTAAACTTTCTTACAACATTATGAGATTTTTTGCAATTTTTTTTTCTTTAGCTCATCAGCTATCATTAGTGTTAGTGTATTTTATGTATGGCCCAAGACAATTCTTATTCTTCTTCCAATGTGGCATAGGGAAGCCAAAAGATTGGACACTCCTGCTCTACCCAACAGCAGAATGCACATTCTTCTTAAGTGCACATGAAATGTTCTTCAGGGTGGAACACGTTAGGCCACAAAACAAGTTTTGATAAACACAAAAATTTTAAAATCAAAGTGTGTTATTCAACTACAATGGAATAAAACTAAAAAGGAAGACAAAAAGAAAACTATAAAGTTCACAAATATGTGACTATTAAACAACACACTCTTAAATAATCATTTGGTTAAGGAAAAAAAATCACAAGGGAAATGATCAAATACTTAGAGATGAAAGAAAACAAAAATACAACCTACCACAACTTTGGGATGCAGTGGAAATAGACTTCAGAAGGAAATTTATAGCCTATATATTTTTAAAAATCTCAAATTGCTTTTCACTTTGATAAGAAGATCAAGGTTCCTCGACATAAGTTTCAATGTCCTTTCTTCTTTTTTATTAAAATTCCTCTCAGACCTTTTTTTATTGTCAGAGAAAAAATGATCAAATAGCAATAGTTAGGGAGAAAATCAGCTTGAGAAATCTCGAGTATCGGTTTTCAAAACCTTTGACTGAAATACAAGAAATACATTTTGGGTTGTAATGTGGTATACATGTAAACAGACACACACATTCAGAAAACTGAGACAAAATATCATTCAACAATAGTCTAGCAATGTAGGAAGCCATGTGATATTTTTCTATTAATTTCTAGTCGATTTCTTTATACTAGATATTGTTATTGACATGTGAAATGAACTTCATAATCAACAAACCTGCAGTTGGAATACACTAAGCTTAACACGATATTTTCCTTGTAGCTCAGCAGTACCATTTCCTGGTTAAAGGAAACAAAAAAGAATAAAATTGGTTCCAGGTCAAAGCAACCAAAAAAGAATAAAATTAGTATCCTAATGTTAAATACAAATTATGCAAAATTGAAATAACATATCATTTCAGTGTCACACTAGAGCAATGCCTAACAGACACACTTTGGGTTTATTTATTTCCCCTATAGAATGAATCTTTGTTTGTCTTAGTATTTATTATAGATTAAGTCCAATACCATGTAAAGTTGAATATTAACTTTTAGTTTTGTTTTGTGTTTTCTTTAACCTGTAAGTCTATCCGGGAAGATAAATAACAATGAATAGTATGGTTTTGCTGGGGCATATCAACAAGTTTTCTACCTAACCTCATTATCTTATTCTAGTATTCTTTCATGTGATGTTTGTTCAGCCCTTCACATTTGTCTTTTCAACCAGTTTTGTGATGCTGCTGATACCTTGTTCAATAAGTTAAACAGATCTTTGCCACAGACTAACTATATGTTCGTATGAGAGTCTTCATGTTGACTTGAAAAATTGTACTTTGAAATGTTTCATGCGTTTTTTCATAGAGTGTTCTTGGATAACTCTTTAGAGTAAAAGCAAAATTTACTGCTTAAAAAAGCCAAACATAAAGGAAATATATCCTTCAACATATCGTATTAAAGGGCATCTAAATATGCTCTATGATCGTATTTTTGAAATTATTCATTATATGAGTTTCTGCTTCATTAGACTTTTTTGTTGTTCAGTGTTAATCACAGTAAACATGGATTCGTTTATAAAGATCTTTCAGTATAAGAAAAACTAATGTATATTTATCACATCATTTTTGTCACCGTTGTCTAATTTGTAACATAAATCTTAATGTAAAGGAAATAATTCATTTATAAATATATTTCTTTATAATATGTAGGTAAACCCTGATATATATTTAGGCATATATATATATATATATATAAAAAAAACAGGCAAAAAATCACAGCAACTTTAACTTCCTAAATCTCAATTAATTTTTAAACTCTAAGATAGAAATTTAGTTTTCCCCTCACAATTAGAAAAGCACATGTTGAAACTGAAAGAATAAATACAACAAAGGAAATAGACACTGACCACCACATTACTTTATACTCTGTCTAAATTTATACAAGTGATATTTGACTTAATTACCTAACCTTCATTGATAACAAGAAGACAAGGAAGACAAAGCTTAAAAATGCTTCATGCTAGAAAATTAAATTTTCTAGTTACAGTAACATGAAAATATGTTTCAAAAACCTTATAATTTTTTGTTAAAAATCTACCTGATATTTTTTCTTGTTAGGCAAGGCTTATACAAATTAAATAATAGTTTGTAAGGCACTTGAAAACATTATGTGCCCAATATATATATTTAAGTCTAAAGAACCACAAAAAAGATGTAGATAATAGTACAGTGTTGTTTTGTTTTATTTTGTTTAAAGCTCTCACTATTCTGTATCAATTTATGATGGCAATTATCAAAGTCGAGACCTTTTACACAGGATCATGATTTGGCTAGTGATAAATCAAATGTTTGGTACACTGGAGGAAAAGGACTGAAACTAATGACCCCAGTTTGTTCCCATAGATCCTGCTCCAGGTTGCTACTCAGGATTGCATGGCTATCAGTGAATTGTTAAGGAAAGTCTACTACAAGAAGTCCACTCTGCCATATTCACACCTCTGGAAACCATCATCGTTGTGTCAGTGTATTAGTGTGATTCAGTGACTAAGACCATGAACTGTATGTGTCAACCTTGCACACAAATTTTAACATCTATCTTGCTTATGTTTGTTGCAGATAAACAACAACACCCATTTACTTCTCAGAGTTTCATAGGTCAAAAGACTAAGCACATGCTGGCTTTGGTTTCAAAAGCCTAAAGGAAACATAATATCCAGGTGTCATTAGGGCTGCATTTTTTTCTGGAGCCTACAAAGGAGAATCAGCTTCAAAGATTATTCAGGTTGTTGGAAGATTTCAGCTTTGTGGACTTCTAGAGGCTGCCCATTTTCCTCAATGCATGGCCCCCTTACTCTATCTGCAAGCCAGCAACAGTTTCCTGAAGCCTGAACACACATCAGATCTCTACGAGTTCTTCTGCTGCCTCATCTATGTCCTGGCTTCCTGTTTTCCACATTTCTCTGACTCTAGCTGGAGAAATGTCTTTGATTTTTAAAGGCTATATATTGCTAGCTTGTCATTCAAATATATTGGGACCATGTAGATAATCCAGGATAAACTCTTTATTTTAAGGTCATCTGATTAGTAACCTTAATTACATCAGCAAAGCCCCTTCACAGAAGTACCTAGATTGTGTTTGATTGAATCCCAGAATATGGGAGTTGCAGAGTACAGCTTTAGAATTCTGACTACCAGAGCTCTGAGTAGCATATTACACAAAATCTTACCCTATTAGTAAGCCAGTATTTCTTATTCGTTGGTAATGTTAATGTTGGAAAATTAGGTAGACCATATTAGTTTCAGCCACGTTGCACTTTGACTAAGTTAGATACTATTTTTCAAATATCTCCCCTTGGATTTTTCCTTAAAATTCTATTTCTGTAGATCATATATTAAATACTTATGTGTCAAATATAATGCTTTTTATTGTATTATCTTCTCTGTTACCTTTATATAGACATAGTTCCAAGTCATCACACCTCTTTTGTTTTCTCAAAATCTCTCTTCCTTCAGGAGTACCATTGACTCCAAAAGTTGTAAAAGTTGTATTTGATTCTTTTTTATGCCTTCCATTTCTTTGCTGAAATTTCCTATATTCTCCCTGAGGTTTTTTGGTTTTATTGTGTTTTTATTTTTTTTTTCAGGCCTGTTATTAAGTTCTTATTGCAACTTTTCTATCATTGCTGCTTTAAAAACTTTGTCATATGGTTTCAACTTCCCTGTCATCTTGATATTGACATTCATTTATAGTCTTTTTCATTCAGTTTCAGTGCTTTCTGATGCTTCATATGAGAAGTGATTTTTCCTTGGAAAAATAGATATTATGTTACGTTTTGGGACTGGTTATTTGCAGGTGAAGATAGAAATCCAGCTTTCCCACTGACTTTAATTGTGTGGTTCTCCTTATTATCACTGCACAGGATGGGAAGTGGAGATGTGTGGATGACACCATAGTAAAAGTTACCTTGTTACTACTGGGCAATGACGAAAGTTCTGATTTTCCACTAGGCCTCCAATGACACTACCCCAATATGATGAGGGGTGGTGCATTATCAATGCCAGGTGGGATAGAAGTATAGGTTCCTCACTTGGATTTCATTGATACCATTGGGTGAAGGTCCTGGTAAATAGCCCCAAGAATGAAATTGACCACTTCCTCTTTGGCCTTCCTTATACCACTCTGGTGGAGATGTTGAGATACCTTATACTGCTTCACTTTCAAAGGCTAGTATACCCACTTAGCTTTTGCTGGTATGGGTAAGGGTAAAGATGTAAAATTCTTTTCTGCTGTGTTTGGATGCAATAGATCAAATATGTTCTGAGAGTTCTCTGCTTTATTAGGTTACCCATTTTCTGGTCCTTTGGCTAGAGGGAGCAGGCTTTTGTTGGAAATGTCTTTGTGTGCACCCAATGGCATTTCTAGGTTGCTGGCTTTTTCAACACTAAGTCTAGAATATATAAAGACGTAAGAAAACCCAGCAAACTCATTATCATGTTGTTCCTCAAGTCTGGAGTTCCTCAGCTGGTCTGCCTTCTTCTGTCAATCTTTCGTAGTCTTCCCACCCCATACACACATACACACACATACACACACACACACACGAGCACACACTTGTTTTGTTTGTACTTAGCGGGAGGAGTAGGAAAAAGTATATCTACTCTATCATCTTTCCTGAAGCAGAAGTCCCCTGTGTCATGTATTTTTTAGTTTCTTTAAATCAGGATAAAAAACCAAAGTCCATACATTGCAATTGATTGATATGTTTATTAAGTTTTTAATCTATAGATTGTAACTTCTTCTCTCTCTTATTTGTTGAAGAAATCAAGGGATTTGCCTTTAGATTTTCTCACAATCTGGATATCAGAGACAATATCTTTGTGGGGTTGGTTAACATGTCCCACTGGCCCCACATTGCTGCACAAAATAAAGAATAGAGTTAGATACATGATAGAAAATTTTGAAAACAATTCTTAAGAAGCATTATTGTTTTATTCCATCAGTAGGCAAATAACCTCTGTCTTTATAGTGGAAGACAATCAGTATGTATTTCCTAACATTGCCAACTGAAAAACTACAAAATACCAGTGAAACAAGTCTGAAGAACAATTTTGATGCCAAGATTATGGAAATTAAATACCATTTTCCAGGAAAAAAATGTTACTTTTAGCAAAAGCTGGATGAAAAATTTATGGAAACTCTATACTATCAGTTTAGTTCTTCTGTGACTCTAAATTATTTTTTAAAAAAACTAATGAAAATATTTAAGAGGTACAAAGTCAAAATATTCCTTTTCAGAGATATTTTACAAATGATAATTACTTCACATAGTACACCCTCGATTTCTTGAGTTGTCCAGGGCCATATACTCTATACCGGTCCACAATGTATATTTAAGCTATAATAGGATAGTGATGGTAATGGGGTGAATATTTTCCCTTTATGAAGGACTCATATTTTAAAAGTTTAGAATCATCAGACTCCAGAAGGCATAGGGTTCCACCAGTCCAATTTCATAATATTTTCAATATCAGTTTTAATACAGTTTAAAAACAAATACTTAAAACTCCAGCATAAAGATACAAGCACAGTAAATACAGTGCTTCTTGATTGTGTTAGTCGGGTCAATTATAAATTCATATATTGTTTAGCACTTACTCAGCAGGAGTGTGTATACAAGTGTGTGATTCTTGCGTTGTAAAAGTGGAGTGTATTTGTTTGCACAGTCTCTGCCCATAGGTAACTCATAATTTTGTTGGAGGTGCATGGCATGGTAATTTGTATTAAAAAGGAGGTTACATGTATATAAAGGATAGAGAATAAAATCAAAATGATGCATGTGATAATATAATGATGAAGTCAAATATTTAGCCCATAAATACTGCCGAGAATGGCATGAAAATACAACTATGTTGAAAGATTTTTGAGCAGGAGTAACATGATCAAAACTGCGATTCTGGTAGAAGATCTACCAAGAATATTTGATGGATGAGATGATGGGGAGAAAGCTCAAAGGGATGGCCATTAAAAAAGCCACTAGAGATTTTACGCGCATGTGCGCGCGCACACACACACACACACATTGCAATGCTTGAGAGGATGTAGAAGTACAAGAGTTTTAACTTCAATATTTCCACAATAAAGGGATCTATAATAAAGAATTCCCATACTTCTGATTCTTAAGTGGTTGGTCAAGAAGTCTTAGACCATTTGACTAACTACAAGCCATAAAAGACATTTTTCAGTTGGAAAATTCTGCCTCTAACATAATAGTACATCAATACGAATCAAGCTTTTTCAGAAGCATTTCCTTGGAGGAATCCGGTTTGGAAGTTATACTGCTACTATTGGTGCAGCTAGCAGCATTTTTCCTTGACAAAACAAAATACCTTTTGAAATACACATCTCTATTATAATGACATACAATTCCCTATGTTCTTAGATAAACCAAAGGAATTTAAAAGGGAGAAAATATTAATATGGCAACAATCTGTTAGTGTGATATCATGATGACGATTATAAGTTCTTTTGGAAATAATTTTATTGTTGTTACAGAAGAATCCTATAGTCTCAAGGATTTTATTTTTTGAAGTCAATGAAACAAACATTTATTTATAAAAATGGTTTCAAATTCTACTAAAAGTATTTTATTGTACGTATTTTCAACTGTTATTATTGATTTAATTTCATGGGTTTATTATTCGCTGAGATATTGTCCATTTGTTTTTAGCAATGTCAATTTTGATGACTCATTCAAATTGATTGGAATTTGGAAAAGGGTGTAGTCAAATTACTTAGAGTTGCATAATATTAAAGAGGCGATTATATGGATGCTTCGATTAACTTGACAATTTTTGGACATGGTATCTAGAATTACATTCAATCCAATATATCTTTCAAGCATCGTTATAAACGAAGGCTGATCAAAAATGATAATGTGCTTACTGTCTAGGTCCAATATACCCACGTAATAATCCTACACATGTACCCCCTGTATCTAAAAATAAAAGCTGAAATTAGGCCAGGAGCAGTGGCTCATGCCTGTAATCCCAGCGCTTTGGGAGGCCAAGGCAGGTGGATCATGAGGTCAGGAGATTGAGACCATCCTGGCCAACATGGTGAAACCCCGTCTCTACTAAAAATACAAAAAAAAATTTAGCCGGGTGTGGTGGCGGGCTCCTGTAGTCCCAGCTACTCGGTAGGCTGAGGCAGGAGAATGGCGTGAACTAGTGGGACGGAGCTTGCAGTGAGCAGAGATCGTGCCACTGCACTCCAGCCTGGGAGACAGAAAGACTCTGTCTCAAAAAAAAAAAAAAAAAGCTGAAATTAAAAACAAAAAACAAAATAAGCAAAATAAGATGATATATATAGTTCTACCAAAAAGAAAAGGAAAGAAAGAAATCTTGAGATATGAATATTAAGTGAACACACTTCAGAGTTGCCTGAAGCAGTGCTGTATTGTCACTCAGACGGCTCTACACACATAACAAATCCTAATTTAATTACAATGAGAAAGATTAAAATATTTTTTAAAAGGTGGAATGAAATATTTGAGTCTGATTTTTGTTTTTAGTTAATGTGTTCTTGTTAATTTGCATGCAGAAATGCCATTTAGAAAAATGAGAAAAGATGCTAGTGCTATTGCAGTACTGTAACTTTTGCATGCATACATCAATTCAGATATGTTTGAAGTATATTGGTGTTTCCATATATCGGATTTATATATAATCATTTCAGGAATTTATAAAGAGTTTCTATTTTTAAATCATCATGTAAAAAGGATTTGTTTTTAGTCCTATTAACCATTTTTAAAAATTTAAAAATTGATAACATAAGATGAATTCTTTTAAATTTAGAAAAGAACATTGAGATTAATATATAGCAGTAATAAACTGCCTCAGGATAAGAGAAATAATTACATAAATCAAGTAAGATTTTTTTTTCAAAAATGCCTACTTCAAATGTTCTTTTTTGCTCAAAAATAATTATATTAACATCAAGCCATACTTAAAAAAACATCCTAAAATAATTTTAATATATGGTGCATTTATCCCCATTGTTAAATTAAGTTACTGCATACATACTGAATTCTTTGTATTTCCAACATAATTTTTCACCTCTTTTGAGTGATCTAAGAGACCCATTTAAAATTTTAAAATCTGTAGTGTGTTTTTAAAGAACTAATATTTCGGCCCAGGACCTCTGGCAATTACAATGCAATACATCTGCAAACAGAATGGATTCTGTTCTACTCTTAACTCTAAAAAAGTGAACTTCAAAAGGTTCGTAGAAGACGGATTGCATTCTAGCATACGTATCTGTCATGCAAAAGAACTAGTTAACTAATTTGCTTGCTTTGGGGTCATTTTTTCTGTAGAAACTATATATAATTCTTTGAATTCAAACTCATAAAATCTGTTGATGAGATTCAGCTTCAGAGGAATATTTCCTGACTCATAATATTTCAAAAAACACATTTCTGGAAACTTTACTATATTAAATCTTATTAATACAGGGGTCTGGAGCAATCATTATTGAGTTGTCATCAGAGTCTACAGAATATAAATCTAAACAAGTGTGTCCAGTATAAAAAGAATTCTTTATTAAAACCACCTTTCTTTAAGGTTCTATGACCTCAATATGTGACTTTGGTGTGTTTAAACAGGGCTTTCCCTCAATGTCACTGTAACTGGCCACTGCCTGCTTGCAGTTGATCAAAATTGACACCATTAAGGATTCAAGCACTTACACACTTACTGTTCTCTTCTAAAGTATCTCAGGTCAAAGTGATCATGTTAATTTTATTATGAAGGCTGGAGGGAAAATACTCCTATGGATCTGGCCATGAAACAGAGTACCGTAATTGTTTTTAATGCACATGGCTTAATTTTTCATCTACTTTTCTTTTCCTTTTTAATCATTGCCTTTTCTTCCTAAGCGCATTCCAAAAGATGAAATCAGTTGTTAACCAAGTGTCTATTCATTAAGCAGTCATTTATTTAATCAAATGAACCTGAGATTTATCCCTATGCATGTTGAACTTTCTTAGGCTACTTAAAAGTGCTGATATCTGATCCTTCCTCATCTTGCAAAATGCACTGGTTTTTAAAATGTGTTTCCAGGAGAATGAAAAGACTGAGCTTCAGAGACCAAGATTGTTCTATGTGATTGGCTACAGTTCACACACTGTAAGGTGGAAACATGCAGGCAGGGGCAGAATCAATTTTTTGTATAAGTCACTGTGCAGAGCAATCCATGAGCTAACAAAGTCAGTATTAATATGTTGCCACTGTGCATAATAATTCTGAAATAGAAGTTTGACATTTTAAATAGGGTAGTTACACCCAGTTACAATAAACTCTGATTTCACCACTGTTTGTGAAATCCTTAAACTAAATCAGAATTATGTGCCTGTTTCCAAGACTCTAATGGGCAAAGAAGGAATGCCCAGTGTTATTTTATTTCAAAACAAGGCACCGTCTGCTTTACTCAAATGAGGGGAAGACAGAGTTCACTTACCTCGAGGCAGCTGACATGCACATTGTAGTTCAGTTGAGTAAGCAGTTCTAAATCGGGGTTAGAACACCAGCCAACTGTCTTGAGCTAATTTTTAGGAAAAGATGGTACTTCACTTTTTATGTTATATCACTCTTCCTCCATTTTTAAAGAGCATCAACTATTTTATGGGAAGTAAAACTATAAAACTAGACAAAGCCATTTTTATACTTGAAGTACTTCCAGATTTGTGAAATGAAAATCTGAAGGTGGTGGATTCTTCAGTCTCCACGTCTCTGAGAAAGAATAATTTTTCTGTGCCTGAAAGTCCATGATTAAAAGACACCACAAAGCATTCCTTTACTTAGGTGCTTGCAGTGGAATTAGGAACCCTTGTAAATCCTTGGGAACTGTTCTTAAGATAGCCATATCTAACTTCACTAGAGTTTTAATGGTTAATTTTAAGGGAAGTTTACTGGTAAAATGCAAGGTGCATCTGTGACTGCCGCCCGAATGAATTTACTTTTGTATACTGTATCAGGCATTCAATTCCAGAGGGTTCAAGGTGTCAGCACAAAATTAAAAAGAAAAAAAAAAAAACAGTGTCTTTTGACTTGTGGATATCTTTCAGTGCACGTTCTCATGCATTTTCAGCCCAATTTTAGAAGTAGTGATTAAGAATGGATTATGGTGGTTTAACTCAAATTTTCATTTTATTTTTCTCCTTCCTCCAATAGTGTGGTTTCCCTATACCTGATTATTGTGGAGGGTTTAGAGAGAAGTGAAGTGGTTGGAGTTCAATCAATATGAGATAGTGCCATGGAGAGGCTTGAGAAAGTGTTCCTAGGCAGCTATTGAAACCTGCTCAGGCTCTCCACCTGAAGGAACAGGCTTCTCTCTTGCACCTGAGTTTCCACTCTTTTATTTCCCCGTAATGCATTATTGATCCTGGGAGGCTGAAAAACCTCATCCCCGTGTGCACTGAGCCCAGAAATGGCTACACTTTCCAAACATGGCATTGCATTTGAAAATTAAGTGATTTCTTAAGGTCAATTACTCTATCACTTTTTATATATATAACCGTGTGTCAGAATATGTCTATTAATTAACATCTTAAATCACCAATGCACTTCATGAAATTGCTTCAAGGAAAATGTCACCTCTTTGAGTTCCTGAAAAGAAAATCTTCAGCAATTCTACAGGGGTCCATTTCCTCTTACATTTAGGTCTACTATTTTTCTTGTAACTAACATCATTTTCCCCAGCCACACTGAAGTCAAATTAATACCCATACAAAACAAAATCTGGATAAATTACAGCCCTGCTAGCCTTTGGAACAGTTTCACTGTTAAAAGAGTTTGAGCACGTATTACTCAGGTTTTCTTTATATTTTCATTCTGTAAGTCACAACATTTTATACTGGTGAGAGTAGGTCACACTTTGCCCTTCTTTACCTAGAATAGTATCTGAAATTATTTATTGATAAAATGTTTTAAAGAAACCTGAGATAAAAGCATCACAGAAACCAGTTTCTTTGGAAAATAAATTATTTCAAACCAAAAGAAATAATAAATTATAAGTCTGTAAAACAACAAAATCAAACCATTTCTAGTAATTTTGATCATGTATGACAGTCATGTAAGTACTACTTACATAGAAGTACTATGTTAATATACTATGTATACTATAAGACACAAACAAAATTGACATTTTACAAGAATAAGATCAACTTAAACAGTATATTGATAGAATTATTTTTCTGATTGACTAGGATAGCATTATGAATCATTTTGCTTATAATTTAAGAAAGCACTTCTGTGTTTTTTTCTTGTTAGTTTTATTCTCCTTAAGAAAAAATTCAAACATGCAGAAGAGTTTGAATAATAATATATTGAGTATTTGGGTGCTCACCGCTAAATCTAATCGTTGTTAACATTTGTGCCGTATTTGCATGTGTGTGTGTATATATATATATATATATATATACATATATATATAGTGTGTGTAAATATAACTATGTGAAAATAAACTAAAATTATGAGGCCCCCTCATCTACAAGTAAGCCAGTTTGTCTATTCTATAATTCTCATAATAAACATAGATTATAAAGTTAACAATAATTCCCTAATTTTATTTAATATTCAGTTCATCCTCAAATTTTCCAAATAGTCTCCCGAATATATTAGTTATTTTGAAAAGTAGATACTGATTTAGCAACAAGAATAATTTTAATGCATATCACTAAATAATGGATGAAGAGTCTCTGAAATAAGTAGAAATATTTCCTGAAGGGGAGAATAAATAAACAATATATACACAAATATAAGACTTTAGAAATAAGGCTTCCTGGTGATAACTTTGAAATGCTCATTTATTGATTTTTGATTGCTTTTTTTCTGATCAGTGTGCGCTGTTTTTATTTTAAGACCCCCATATAGGTAGTCTTTTTTTTTTTTTTCACCACATAAGCTGATTTCTATTTAGATCATTCTACCTTCATCACTTTTAAATATCATTGAGTTTACCCTCAGATGGTATTATAAAGTCTGATTTATAAAACTCATGAGAGGAATTGTCTATTTTATGTACTCCCATTTCGACTTCCATTGTTTTTTCTTCCTTCTTAAGGCTCTGAGTTTGTGTTTGTTTGTTTTACATAACTTCCTTTCTGTTTAAAGATTTTTCTTTAGCCATTATTTATAGATATGTTTACTAGCAAAATATTATATTACCTTTTGTTTACCGGAGGCTGTCTATATTTCCGTGTCATGTCATTCCTGAAGGAAATGTGTGTGTGTGTGTGTGTGTGTGTGTGTGTGTGTGTGTGTGTGTATGTGTTTCAGTATTTGAAAAATATTTTGCTCTTCTGGCTGGCCTCCACGGTTTCTGATAAGAAATGTGCTGCCATTTGAATGATCTATCAGTCATTTGCCATTTCTCTCTGTCTGCTTTTAAGATTTTTTTCTTTGTCTTTAGTTTTCAAAAGCTTAGTTATTCTTTCTTTGGCATGAATTTGTTTAGTTTTATTCCTCTGTGTTTCACTCAGCTTCTCCATCCTGTAGATTTCTTTCTTTTACTAAATTTGGTTTGTTTTCAGCCATCATTACTTCAAATGCTGTATCAGCCCTACTTTCATTTACCTCTTCTTCTGGAATTACAATGATACAAATGGTGCATGTTTTTGTTATTGTCCTACAGAGTCCTGAGCCTCTGTTCATTTTATTTTCCCAGAATATGTCCTCTCTGCTGTTCAGTCTAGGTTTATTCTATGCATCTGTCTTTCTTTAAGTCCTCAAGTTCACTCACTGTATTCTCTCAACTCAACTCCACTCAGCTTTTAGGCCCATGCAGTCAGTTTTCATTTTCTTTTTATCTGTTATTATATTTTTAAGTGCAATAATTACCATTTGGTTATCTTATGTAACTTTCATTTCTTTTGTAAAATTTTCTGTCTTGTGCTTGTTTCCCAAGAATTTATAATTGCTCGTTTTAGGATGGCTTTGTTAAAATCTTTGACATAAAATTCTAATATCAGATTATCTCTATATTGGTGATAGTGGATGATATTCTTATTCAAGTTGTGATTTTTGGTTCTGACAATAATGGGTGATTTTAAAAATTATATCTTAGATGTTTTGTCTGCTATTTCAAAACACTCTGGATTCATGATATATTTTTACGGTTAGCAGACAGCTGTCCTGTTCAGATTCAACATGCAGTTCCTAGCCTACTCTGGTGGACTGTAATTCCATTGGTGAACTGGGCCATTTTGGTTTACTTGGTTTATCTTTCTCTGTTGGGGTTCTCACTAGTTCCTGCTGTTGTTTCCTGAGGAGCAGAAGGAGTTTCCCCAAGCCTAGAACTTCTGGAAAGGGGAAGAGATTACATGTCTGACAAGTATGAAAAGTCTTCCAGTTCCCTGTGCAAGATCCCACTTGTTGGTGCTGACTGCAAGCTAATGTCTCTCAGTAATAGAAGAAAGTTTCAAAACTGTGGAACCAAGTGACTTCCAGAGCACTCGTACTGGTGGGATGTCTCTAGGCTTTGAAAGTTGATTTTTTTTTTGTATGATATCTGGAGTTTTATCAAATTATGCAAGGTCCTGACAGAACAGAAATACTCAATATTAATTTAATGGAAGAATCACTGTTGCTTAGGATGGCCTGATTTTTTAGCAAAAGTCAGTATTGGCTGAATAGTGCCCATAGTGTCTCTCAAGAGAGGCCTCACATAATTTGCTCAGTGTAAGTGCTGTATTCGGTGGTCCCAAGAGACATGTGAAGAATTCCTCAGCTCTCCAGTATTTAAGCCATCTTTTTCTCTTTCTGGTTCCATCTTTTAGACAGTCAGTTCCAGAATGTAACCCTATTTCCTCTAAAACACTCAGTATTTGATTTTGATGAGTAAAATGCTTAAACTAGTTTCTCTTAAAAGCATGGAAATCATACTATAGCAAAGTTTTTGACATGATCATCCATTGGTAAGTTCTTCAAGGAAAAGAACATCATCTCAGATGTATAATAATTGGTTAGATATATTTATGAAGCTTAATGCAATTCAAAATTTGGCATACATTATAGGAACATATGGTTTGATCTCAGAATTTCTTACAAAGCTTCTATTACACGTATTAAGTTATTCTTTTATCCCAAATTCCAATTTCACGGAATCAGAAATATGTAATTTTTTCTCATTTGGAATTTGAGAAAACATGAATTTTTAAATGTTAGAAAAATATTTGTGTTCCATCTTTTCACTTTGCCAAAATGCTGACTTACTGCTTTTAAGGTATTTGAAATATTTTCACTTGGTATTCCACTGCATTTTATTTAAACACGTTAATATAAGTGCCATTCATTGCAAGATCTGAAAATTAAATCTATACATAAATAAAAAAAATGCTATCACAATGGAAAGATGTATGCAAATTTGGCCACATACTCAAACTTCAAGAACTATTTAGATAAATATTGATTAATTTTATATGTTTATAAATGCACATCAAATATTTCTAAATATATTTTCAATATTAAAATTCCGGTATGTTTTTGAGAGATGTTAGTTATTTTCCCAGTAGAAACATATCTTGATAACAGAGGATTAGCTTTAAGTTTCAAGCTGACCACAGAATTTTGACCTGTCTCCCACATTTGACTTATAGCTAGCCCCAATGCAAGATTCTTAATGGAGAAAAATTAAGTATGAGATTCCATTACACCAGAGGCAGCCAAGACTGTAAATCGTTTTACATCCACTCAAACACCAGATTTAGTTACCCAATATTTGTTGAATATCTACTCTGCTTAAACCATTATGATAGATGCAAGGAAGACCTTGCAGTTACTGTACTGCAGCTTGAAAGGAAGGCAAGTAAAAGTCGCCAGGTGCTTGAAATTCTGTGTTGATCCTGTAGCCTACTTCTATCAACTCCTGCCAGAAAAAAAGTTGGAATTTCTTTTGTTACCCAAAAACCTCCCATACTTCTGTCATCACTCTCCACAAAGGTTATTTTTATGTTTTTTCCCCTTCATCCGTAAAATCTCCGTTATTAGGTAGGTTGGTTAGAAAATCGAACAACAGTAACAATAATCACATCCATAACAAAAACTAGCACCGCAACAATGGCAACATGCACACATCACACACATATACACTTCCAAGCTTCCAAGGCTTTTCATTTGCTGCTTGTAATTCTATACTTACAAATCCTAATGGATTTCAAAGGGATCGTTTTTCTTACTTCAAGGACAGAAGAATAGATTAATAAAGGTGGGAGATGATATTCTACTTGGATGCAAAATTACCGAGGCTACGCGAGGTGCTCAAACACACACATGTAAGACAGATGCCACAGTTTCCAGGAACACAAAGAAGCCAGGGAAGCTGGTAGCTCTACACCTTGGAAGAAAGGGAGAATAAGCGAGCTGGTTTCAGATGCCAGATCTTTTAGATGTGCAAAATGGCCTCTAACAATCAGAACAGAGTTTGAGATCTAAATGATAAATTTACAAAAAAAAAAAAAAAATTAAATAAAATGTGGACTGCCGCTATTTCCATTAAAGCTCTCGAAATTCTCAAAGTTTTCTTGTTGAAAAGAACAAATACAATACCTTAAATACCCAAGAACACTTTATTCTCACTTATAAATACACACATACCCACAACTACATACACAGGAAACAAACACTGAGGATATGGTTATAAACATGTGGTTCTAAGACATTTAAAATACGTTAGAAATAATATCTTAAAAATATGTTAGAAATACACTTTAAAAAATTACCCATGTTTTGCTTTGTAAATTCTCATATCTCTTTTCTGATTATTGATAAGATAGATACAATGTGAGTATTTTGTAAAAATGTTTATATAAAATTAATTGTAAAAGCACGTATTCCATGTATATCACATGATATACATTCAAGCTATCGTATTCCCTATTATTGAGCCTGTAGAAGACATTAGTTTCACTTTAGTGTTTTGTGATTCACATTGTCTTTCTTGAGGCCAGATCTAACCTCCTATTTCAAAAAACATGAAATGCTTCTTTTTCCAGAAAACAACTCAACATCTGTTGTCATCAGTGTGCACGCTAAATAAAAGTAGCAGCATAGGTCTGGACACAAAGTACCTAACACATGTTTTCAAAGCCATGAAAGACTGGCTTATAAAATGGGAGTTATAATAGCTGTCAAAATATTCCCATTCAAATTGGATATTGCTAACTGTGAAGCACTGTGGGATTATGCAACAACTAATATGATATAACATGTATGACATGAAGGATTACAAAAACATATTAAGTATCTGTTCCAAAAATTTAAATTTTTTCACAATTAATTTAAAAAAATAAGAGAGAGGAATAAATTTAATGAAATCATGGTTTCAGAAAAATTCATAATGTGATATATTGTATACAACAAGCTGGTTTGATCTTCAGAGTAATATAATAAAAAAATAGGGGGTGTTACAGATCTGGATTAAAAGAGTAAACAAGTTATAAGAACAAAGTGTGATGGGTGAATTTAGGTAAAATATTGATTTAAAAAATGCTATGAAGAAAATGTCTAGCTCCAAAATATGCTGTAAAAGATAATTGATTAAAAAAGTGGGATATATAATGAATATTAAATAGTATAAAATTAATACATTTTTAATGTAAGACGATAGTAATGTGGCGTTTTTGGCAAATGTCCTTTGGAGATGCATGCTAATTATTTAGTGGAGAATTATGTTTAAAACTTGCTTTTAAATGTTATAGATATTAGGTGTGTGCAAAATTAATTGCAGTTCTTGCCATTAAAATGGCAATTAATGTTATTAAAATTGCAGTTTTTGCAATTTTCATAATGGCAAAAACTGCAATTAGTTTTGCACCAACCTAATACACACACACGTATTTACAGGTAAGGGGTACAGAGGTTTATTTCCTATTTTTTTGACTGTTCTATATGTTTTAAATTGTTCATAGTAAATTATTGAGAAATATTTTCCAAATTAAGTATCTAAAAGAAGTTCTCCTAGATACAAAGACTTTACCCATTTCTTCCCTTGACACTGTGCTTTCTATATTTGTTTTCTTTTTATCTATTCATTCTAACAGTGTTTTTAAGTATTCACTCTATGTGGCTAGTGTTCTGGTGTATCCAGGAGATGCAAAACTGACTAATGTTGATTAAGCTATGGAAATGATGAAGCACAGCAGCAGTGTAAGGACGGCCATGAAGCAGGCGAGCAGCTGGTGCAGTTTCATTCAGGATGCTTGGCAGAGACTTCACAGAGAAGGAGGCTGTGATGTCCAGTTGTATGTGTCCACTTGGCTAGGCTATAGCTTCAGTTATTCACCCAAATGCTAATTTAGGTGTTGCTGCGAAGATGTTCTGCACATGTGACTGAGGTCTGTAATCAGTTTACTTTCATCACAGGAGTTTACCCTTGATAATCTGGGTGGTTCAGATTCAATCAGCTGAAAGATCTCAAGCACGAAGCTAAGTCTTCTTTGAAGGAGAAATTACAACTGTAGAGTGGCATTCAGCTCACACCCAAGAGTTCTGGTTGGCCCTTCCTGACCTATATGTGGATTTCAGAGGCCCCAAAATCTCATATTCCAATTTTTTTGAAAATAAGTCTCTCTCTCTCTATATATATATATATACACACACACACACACACACATATCCAGTATATATACACATATACTAGATACCAACATACAGTTTGACAGAAGAAATAAGTTATAATGTTTAATGGCAGTATAGAGTGACTATAGTAATAACAATGTATTGCAGTGTATTGTAGTTTTAAAAACACCTGGAAGAGAGGACTTGAAATGTACCCAACACATAGAAATGATACATGTTGGATGATGGATACCTGAAATACCCTGACTTTAGAAAATATTTTCCAAATTACTCTGATAATCTAAGAGGAGTTCTCCTATATCCAAAGACTTTACCCTTTTATACATTCTATGCATGTAATTACACATTCTATGCATAGAACAGAATTTCACTTGTACCCCATAAATATGTACAAATATAATGTATCAAAAAAGCAAACAAAAAACAACAGAAAATCACCTGTTTAAAAATTCAAAAGGAGCAAGTGGTTGTAAGTTGAAAAGTTTATCACACCTGTCTCTAGTTACCTAGTCACCTCTTCACCCTCCCATAAGAATTCAATGTTAACACAGGAGTTTCTTATAACACCCTAATATTGCCTCCCCGATTAATAGTTTGCCTGCCAATGGAAAAGTAAATAAATAATAATAAATCAATTAATAATATTAATAAATATAATCATAAATGCATAAATTAATAAATAAATATGATTATATTAATAAATAAATGTGATGATATTAATACATAAAATAATAATAATTAATTAATGTATTAATGTGGTGTGTGTGTATTATATATATATATACACAAAATCCATCTATCTAGCTATACACATTATATCTCTCTATATAATCTCCTATGTTTCTGTTTTTCTGGTGGGGCCCTGAGTGATACTGGAGTACTTAAGGAAAGCTTTGAAGAATAGGAGGAAATGAGCCCTGTGTCCATGCGGTTGAGTTCAGGAGGCAGGCAAGGAGCGTGGTCAGTGAGAACAGCAAGTGCAGATACCAGCAGCAGGAGCTGTTTGGCGTGGTCGGTCAATGTTTGAAACAGAGGGCAGTTTCCACTGTGCCTAGAGTGCACTATTGGATAAGGAGAGTAGGAAGAAACAAATGAACTGTGCACAGGAAGCGCGGTGAATGTCAAGTCTAATATACCACTAAAACATATTGGGTTTGATCTCATAAAGTTAGAGAACAGAATGCTGATTACCAGGGTCTAAGGAATGCCATAAAATGTAACTTATTTTTGGCTCCTATAAACACGTATGTATATAAAATGAATTTATAGAATATAAATATATATTATTTTATATAACATATTGTGTTTGTGTATTATATAGTGATACATATGTATACATATGATTTTAATGTTAATAGTGGAATTGGAACAATGTGTTGAAATCAGTGCTCTCCTCTCACTCTTCAAGCTTGAGAATGGGGTGAATAGACTGCTGATGTTTTATGTTGAACACACATGGACATGTGCATACATATATCACTTTGGCAGTGAATATTGAAGGTTCTTCCTATTTGAAGAAATGATTCATCCATCAAAACAGAAATTTGTCTGATGATATATTTTGAGCATGTCCCCATATTTTGTAAAGAGTTGTATGGCCTTGTGAAATTCACACAATCTTTCTGGGTACGAGTTTCTGAATGATAATTAAACATGTTTGTATAGTCAAAAGCATATTTTTGTAAAAAGTTTACATTTTGGGGTCAAATATAAATTCTGCTACTTGTTAATTATGTGACTCCAAGCAACTGGCTCAACCTCTCTGAGTGTTCATTTCTTCAACTCCCTACTACGGTAATAACTAAGTTATTCTTTCAGTTCCACCTGACTCGCCCATCCCAGACTTCCAGGACATTTCAGCACCTGTACCTGGAGGAATTAGCATATATACCTGGGGTAATTAGTGTAAATACATTATTAGGAAGAGTGATTAATATTTTAGAGCTTAGTATAGAAGTGTGTGTGTGTGTGTGTGTGTGTGTGAGAGAGAGAGAGAGAAAGAGAGAGAGAAAATGATTTTACAAATGAAGAAAGTTACACTATAATAAAAATAGGCCATGATATATTTTACATTTGGCAAGGGAAAAATTGTACCACAAATTCACACATAAGAACTTAATTACTGAACTTTTGGCATGAAAATAATATAACAACACTACCTCAAATGCCATAACATCACAAAATTTGGAGGAGGAAAAAATATATATATATATATGAATTGTTTTATTAATTAAAAAATAAAAATAAAAATCTAGTAAAAAAAAGAGTTTTGCATTAGTTCTCATTAAAAGTAACACTCCCAAAATTAACAAACAGATATTATTTCAGTAACTGATGAGAATTTATATACCATAAAATTCACCATCATTTGGCTGCAGATTGTGATTTATGCCATTGGAACTGTAGCTGAACAGTCCCATCTGATAATAATTTTGCATAAGTTTTAACTAAATTCAATGCGGTAATCTTTGCATACATTTTTCTTATATACCCAATCTCTAATGGACCTTTTCCTACATATAATTCTGATGTTAGCTGATCTACTTCATCCTTTGAAACTCAAGTGAAATCTGTGCTAATCCCGTCCACAGGCTATGATTGATTCATGTCGTTCCAAATTTGTTGTTGTAATTCAGAAGGCAATAGAGGATTCTAAGAGGAGGGAGGTGTTTGCTTATTCCCCAGTGGGCTCTTCACCTAAACTTCTGATTCCATGGACGTTCTATGTGTGATTTAAATCACACCGTGACACTTTGGAGATAGAGTACGGTCCCCTGTCTTAAAGACAACACTTGTTACCTGAACTTTGTATAAGATATAAGAATTTCCTGAAGTTTTGGGCTGGCAGGAAGATTTTATATTTCTAGGTGACTCTGTTCTGTCTCCAGATTTCTTAATTCCCCATTTCCCAGTCCTCTCACCAAGACCTCTGTCTGGAAATTCAATCTCCCTAGCTTTACGATTGTAAAAAAATAAACTCTCTGCCTCTCATTGATGTATTCTGCTAAAGAATGATGACTGTATTTTTAGTAGAGACGGGATTTCACCATGCTAGCCAGGATGGTCTTGATCTCCTGACCTCGTGATCATGAACCCGGGAGGCAGAGGTTTCAGTAAGCCAAGATCGTGCCACTGCACTCCAGCCTGGGCGACAGAGTTAGACTCCATCTCAAGAAAAAAAAAAAGAAGAATGATGACTGTAAGGTCAATTTGCCCTTTGTTGCTTAGGAGAATAATGACAATAAGAACAAGAAGAAAGAAGGAGAATGAATGAAGGGATGGGGTTGGGAAGGAAAAAGTAGAGGTTTCTATATGTCTCAGACTTTATCTTCTCACCCAGCCTCTGGAAAAGCCAGTGGAGCCTGCCTTCCTCACTAGTGCAACTTAGGAAATTCCCCTCAGAGTATATATGCATCTTTTGCCTGCTAATATTTGGAGTCCAGCTGTGCAGCAGTGCTCCCTAGGAACTTTACTTGAGTAAAAAAGTAAGAGTTCTATCTAATCAATTCTAAATTCTGATGCCACATTAATTTTATTTCTGCCATTACTTTTAAGTACAGCAGAATCTACTCTTGAAATAGCATCTGGGGGAGCTAACTTGGTAGAGAGAAAGTTTTAAGAAAATAACATTAATAGTTGTTTGGTTGTTGTTTGTTTCTTTGTTTTGAGACAGTCTTGCTCTGTCACCTAGGCTGGAGTTCAGTGTCATAATCACAGCTCACTGCAGCCTAGACCTCCTAGGCTCAAGTGATCCCTCTGCCTCAGCCTCCCAAGTAGCTGGAACTGCATGTGACACCACATCTGGCTATTTTTTTTTTAAGGGGGTCTCCTGTGTTGCTCAGGTTTTATTCTTGAAATCCTGGGCTCAAGTGATCCACTCACCTTGGCCTCCCACAATGCTGGGATTACAAGCATGAGCCACTGCTCCTGGCCAATTATTTATCTCTAGAGAAGACGGTGAGTGAGAGAGCTTAAATTGTGTCCAAAGGGCAATGTCATTTTGAATCCTAACTTTAAATGGTTTTTACCAATGTGGTCATATATGAGACCTATAAATAAGTAAGAAATCCTGGCATAGGAAATACTTTGCGTATTTAGAGACATATTGTGTGTGTGTGTGTGTGTGTGTGTGTGTGTGTGTGTGTAATATGTGTGTTTCTATGTGTGCATTATTTATTTATTTATTGTTTGGCCAGAAAATCTTAGTGCTAGTAATTTTCATTACCAGTTCTCTGGAGTTAGTTACTGACCTGGGAGCTCACAATTATGCCTATTATTCAAAACGTCAAAGAAAAAAGTCATAATACTCTTGCCCTTTGCCTTATATTTTAACCTCACCCATTAGTTCTGCATCAGTCACAGTAAAAATGATCAGTCCCTCTTCTACATATAAAAAGTGTGTTTTACATTATTGATTAAACTGTGCCTTGATGGCTTTCTTCTCTAAATAATAGTTGAAGAAAATTATTGATTACATCTAGGAATGCTTTACTGCAGCCTCCTTCTTAACTATCAGTGGCATGAGGTCGATGTACATTTAATCAATTTTTGATTCATTTGTGATTGGAAAATTGGTAAATTATTTCACTCAGCTCGAGAGGTACACTCATCACAAAGACATTTCATTCAATTGAACTTTGGCCATGAATTTGAAGGGGAATCTTATGGCATAATTAAGTAAATACATAAATTTTGTTTTATAAGGTGAATATTACCCTATAGGGATATGACAGATTCTTGGTTTGCATCCAAAGTAAAGAAATCTTGGCAGAGTCTTCCACGGCAAATCCTACCTCTTGTGAAAAGTGCAATTACATCTTGAATATATACCTACTGCAGACCAGCCTAAATTTCTTATGGAATATTCTTTTAGTAATAATTACAGAAAGATCAGTGTTTTATCCACACCCACCCTTTAACTGAATGTGGTTTTCACACCATCTTAATGTTTTTATCTGTGCAATTGTATGATTTACTCACAGGATGGACATCTGACAGAAAATCTGTGACCTGTGAGTATGATGAACAAGAAATTTTTAAGCTGGTCACTGCTATAAATCAAGAGGTCATTGCTAGACATGATCAACTCTTTGACCTGTCAGAGTGACTAGTTCATTCAAAGAGAGAAAAAAAACAGAGCACAATAAGCACACTACACTACCCAGTTATAAATGTAATGATTCTTCTATTGGAAATGTTTTGTAGTTGCTTGGCTTAGAAAATAGGACTATTCTACTCTTTTTGCCTCTGCCGATTTAAAACCTAAATAGCAGTAATCCTGTACCTCATTGTTCTCATATGTAAAGTCATATTAATATACCTTACAGGAAAATGGTAAATGAAACATTATATGATTTTTTAATTTGTCATGAATGCTTAATAAAGAATATGGAGAAATATGATAGTAATTTTCGTAATGTTTTGCTGATGATGAAACACCAAAAATGAAAAGGTCTGTGAAGCTGTACCTGTTTCACAGCTGCATGAAAATTCTTTCCAGTATTACAATATGTCAAGTACATTATGATCCTTAAGAAAAGCAATAAAAAAGTGTGAAATGACACTAAAATCACTATTTAGCCTCTTTGCCCTTTCCTGCTTGCTGTTGGTCAGCATATAAGACCATGAAAATGTATTGAGTCCTCCTAAGTGGAAACTTTCTGTCTAAAACAGAGGTCTTACATTGTCTTTGTTGTTTTAATAATTGTAGCTGCATCCTTGCAGTGATTCCCTGAGTCTTTTTATGTACTGATAATAATGGTCAGTTATTAGTCTTGGCCTTGAAACTGTGACCACACAGAAAGTGAATAATTTTGTACAAAGTATGAATGGGTACCAATTTCTACATGTGTTTCCTTTGCAGTAATTGATTTTCTGTATAAGTTGTGAGGTGTGACTTTGTCCCACAATATAGCATTTTGTTGCAGAATATTTGGAGGTAGGCAATAAGTGTTTAATGATGACGCATTACCAATGAAGATGACGATGATGATGATGATGATGACTGATGATACTCAGGCCACATCAAATAGCAAATTCTGTATACTTAGAAAATCGTTTTCTATGAAAAGTATTTTGGGATGTACTTCTTGACATGTAATACACAGGACGAAACTCAACACAACACTGAAATAGATGTATCTATAAATGCACATATTTTCTTTTAAATATGTATATACATATAAATGTAGGCATCTATAACTAGGACAGACCATGTATGTGTTGCTTTTTTCCCCTTTTATTATACTAATGACCATAATTCATTTAGGAGAAAACACACACACAAGAAAGCAACTCCTGTGCTTGTTTGACCCTGAATTCTTTCCTTAAATTGGTCTTCCCCTTGGTTCTAATTGCTATAAATAAATGCTGTTTGCCTGCACTGATAAATGGAGAGAAAACCTGAAGTCAAACCTACTCATGTTCAGCTGGCCACTCCCTCGTTTCTCATTCCTTCTTATCCTTCCCATCCTTGATATACACTTTTGTTTCCCCAGTTAATTCTGGTCTAGGTTGGGTTATTTTCCAGTGTCCGTGTTGACTCATCTCCAAGATCGCGATATCAGACTAATCGCTCTTGCTTATATGAGACATCAGAGGTTTCTATAGTCATGACTCCAGCCAAGCCAGCATCTACCCTTCCTTTACTAGAGATAGAGATATGCTACACCCATTATATGGAGAAAAGCAGTGGGCCAGAGAGGCTTGAGACACCCAGCATTTACTTATAAGTAGAGTTTCCTAATAGTCTATGTGTATTGTTACCTTGTCATCAGCCAGAGACTAGGCTACTGCTACCGAGCTCTCTTTAGGCAGTGGGGTCATTTCATGAACATGCATGCTTCTAAGATGCTTTAAAATATCATGATGGCCAATCAGCAGAGAAATGATATTTGCTATAACCATTACGTTGTCAATATATAGAATCAGTATACGTGTATTATTGCTTCTTTAATGGATTTATTCACATTCAATTAGTTATTTTTTAAAAAATTTAGTACCTAATACCTGACAGCAGCATTGAAAAGACAAAGTAAATATCAACTTTATAATTGTCATCCAGAAGGTTACAATTTGGTTGGAGATAAAGATTAAAAAGTACACGGAGATTAAGAAATAATGCCAGTGTCAAATGAGACACACCTGACTGTGGGAGGCATGGCAGGTGTTGCTTGCACAAGAAAATGATCAAAGTTTTGGAGGGATCAGCAGGTGAATCTTGCATCATCTTTCAATTCTGAATATTATTCTAAATGTTCCATTTAGTTAGAGAACTTATATTAGGCATTTTGGAATATAACAGTGGGTCATAGATGGCTTGTATCCTCATATCCTCTCTTTCTTAAATAATTTTGATCTCTGTCCTTTTGCATTATAGGCTTACCTTCCTACTG
Organism: Pongo pygmaeus; assembly: GCF_028885625.2. Lineage (NCBI taxonomy): Eukaryota > Metazoa > Chordata > Mammalia > Primates > Hominidae > Pongo > Pongo pygmaeus. The sequence goes on along the minus strand of NC_072387.2, from coordinate 114,957,106 downwards.
AGCTGAATTTTATTTAAAGGAGAAAATGAATAATTTTTCCTCCTATGAATTGCATATATTTTAGAAGTAGTTGCTTGACAAATGTAGATCTTTATGAAATAGAAACATGTCAATCTTTTTAATTATTTGGCCTGATAAAAGCCAAAGTGACCTCCATTGTGGACTTACATTTTATAATAATTCTTCACGACCATCAGAATCAATACTCAAAAAACTTCACCCAATGCATAAGTTGTTAAGAGGGTTTATACCCCCATTGATACTATATAACTATTAATTCGTAAATTGCAAAATACTATCTTTAGTCTGAGTCTAAATTCATATAATTCATATATATTCATATAATAATCAGGTACATAACACATACTAATTTTATTCATATATTTTAACTAATAACTGCAATTTTGAAACACAGTAATAACAGTTACTAAATAATACTATTTAGTAATGATAATTATTCTTTAATAAATTAGGTTACTCTAGTAATTAAGTACTTACTGTGGGCTAAGTACCTTGCCATGTGCTGTGGACACACCAGCCAGCAAGAGTGATGCAGTGACCTCATTTCAGAGTTTCTAGTCTAAAAGGAATTACCTAACTTCAGTTGTCTGGTTCAGCGTTCACTAAAAATCATGATATTGAAAATGATAAATAATGATGTACACATATTAAAATTTCAAGATTTAGCAAATAGAAATATTTATGTGGGACATATATAGAAAATATATATACTTTTATATGTTGTATATATGTATTCAATGCAGATTACTTTGCCTTTCATCATCGGCCAAATAATTCAGAATAATTAATATGAAGTATATGCTTATATACATATATAAATACATATATCATCATATATAATTTTATATATGTATATACACATCATATATAAATCATATATACTTTTAATATACATGAAAGTATATGAAAATATATATTTCTGTATAAACACACACACACATACACTTCTCTGAATTTCAAATTTACCTGTCTTATATTCAATCTGGCAACTGTAATATATACCACTTGTAGTGAGTTGAATTATGGTCCCCCTCAAATTTGTATGTGGAAATTATAACTCACAGCATCTAGAACACAACTTTATTGGGAATTCGAATATTTGCAGAGGTAGTTAGTTAGGATGAAGGGGTGCTGGAATAGGGTGGGCCCCTAATTCAACATAGCTGGTGTCCTTAGAAAAGGTAGAAAATTGGACACAGACATGCTCAAAGAGAAAATGTGTTGTGATGTTGAAAGCAGAAATCTACAAGGGAAGTAATGCTAAGATTGTGGACAGCCACCAGAAGCTAGGGGATAGGCACAGATTCTGCATCACCAGGCTCAGAAGGAACCAACCCTGCCAACATTTTGATTTCAGACCTCTGCCTCCAGAACTGAACCATGAGACAATTCATTTTCATTGTTTAAGCCACTTTGATATGGCAACCCTAGCAAACCTACAGATATCTCCTTAGGGAAATAAATTAAAATAATTCTTACATTAAACAAAATACCTAAAAGGAATATTACCAAATTCTTACATGGTGTTCCTGTTCATTGATATGATTTTTATATTGGCCCATGAAGCTAGACAGGCAGCAGGTATGATTATTAATACTTATTGATGACAAAATAAAGCTTTCTCAGTGGATCTATAGTTTTCTTAAAGTTGCAATGTTTGTGACATGGCCAAGATTCATCTTACTCTAACTCCATTTTTAGTAAACTTGTTGATCTACTCTGCTACTTCTCGTAGAAACTCATTGATATGTTTTGGCCATGTCCCCACCCAAATCTCATACCGAACTTAGTTCCCATAATCTCCACGTGTCATGGGAGAGACCCGGTGGGAGGTAATCGAATCAAGGGGGTGGGTTTTCCCATGTTGTTCTCGTGATAGTGAATATGTCTCATGAGATCTGATGGTTTTGTAAGGGCAATTCCCCTGCACATGCTCTCTTGCCTGCCCCCATGTAAGATGTGCCTTTGCTCCTCCTTTGCCTTCTGCCATGATTGTGAGGCCTCCCCAGCCATGGGGAATGTGAGTCTATTCAACCTCTTTTTCTGTATAAATTACCCAGTCTTGAGTATGTATTTATTAGCAGTGTGAGAATGAATTAATACACTCATCTTCAGGTTTATGGTTTTCTTAATGAGAGACAGTTGGAACCGTTACCTTTTGGGATCATTCCTTCTCTGCCTCTCTTTCTTCTTTCTTCCCTCCTTTCCTTTTCCAGTTGTTTCATACATCAAGAGCCTGTGTTTACATCTGTTGACTTTTTTACCCTAAATCTGGGTTTTTATCTATAATTTCAGGATTTTCATTCCTGCTATTTGAGCTTTTCCTATTAGCTCTTTTTTAAACTTGGGTCTTTGCAGTGTCCTCTAAGTAGGTCCTTTGTATCTATTTAAAGATCATTGTTCTCAGCACAGCCTCTGTCTGCTTCTGTGAACTGGCAGAACTCTCCCCACCCCACCTGCCCTCAAGGATCCCTACACCTGAGCCTACCAAGCTGCCTCTCTGCTGACTCTCAGCACTTTTGATAATGGCTGTGCTTATTAAATTTTCTGCACATTCAACTCAATTCTGAGAATTTATGACTATCATGTTTGCTGCTTTATCATCCTTATTTTGCATGCTTCATTTTTTTTTAAACTAGCTTTTATTTCCTGTGAACCTGATTCCTACCTGCTTAGGTAGGGTGTTCACGGCCATATATTCCGTGGCTCTCTCTTGGGTTCTCTTCGCATTTGCTCTGCCACTTGGCGTATGCAGAGAGCTATGACTATTTGAGCGAATCAGCATTTAGGATTCTATTGTGCTTATTTCCACTGCATAGGTTGTTATTATTATTACTATTATTTGGCTAATGATTTTTTTTTACCTCTTTGTTTTTATACTTTAAGTTCTAGGGTACATGTGCACAACGTGCAGGTTTGTTACATATGTATACATGTGCCATGTTGGTGTGCTGCACCTGTTAACTCGTCCTTTACATTAAATATATCTCCTAATGCTATCCCTCCCTGCTCCCCACACCCCATGACAGGCCCCAGTGTGTGATGTTCCCCACCCTGTGTCCAAATGTTCTCATTGTTCAATTTCCACCTATGAGTGAGAACATGCAGTGTTTGGTTTTCTGTCCTTGCGATAGTTTGCTCAGAATGATGGTTTCCAGCTTCATCCATGTCCCTACAAAGGACATGAACTCATCTTTTTTTATGGCTGCATAGTATTCCATGGTGTATATGTACCACATTTTCTCAATCCAATCTATCATTGATGGAGATTTGGGTTGGTTCCAAGTCTTTGCTATTGTGAATAGTGCCGCAACATCCTCAATTTGTCCATTACTTCAGGTACCACCCTCTGCAATGGCACGCCCTACATAAGACTCAAATTTTACATGTTTACCTGATATGTTCATTATTTTCAACTGAATACCAATTGTTGGAACAAAAATCAGCAGCTGCAATGCACACGTATGTTTATTGTGGCAACTGATTTTTGTTCCAACAATTGATATTCAGTTGAAAATAATGAACACATCAGGTAAACATGTGAAATTTGAGTCTTATGTAGGGTGTGCCATTGCAGAGGGTGGTACCTGAAGTAATGGGCAAATTGAGGATGATTTCACAAATGTCAGGGAAGAACAGGAACTGCCAATTCTTACGTGTACTAAGGTAAATATATGTATTGAGAATTTCATACAGCCGACCCAACCCCTTAAAACCACTGGGATAATCTGAATTCTACCTGATATCATATTTAAAAAAGAGGATTTCCACTGCTAGGGAATTGGAATGTTTTGGTGGCAGTGTTGTCACCAAATATAGCACCTGGATGCTTGCAGGACTGGCCATGTTTGCCAGTCTAAATGCTCAATCAGGTTGGCCTCTTGCTCTGTTATGACCGGTGTGTGCCTTGATATCTGAGTGCCTTATATTTACTCTAAGTAGAAGCCAAGCTTGTGCTTATCCTCAAGTTCTACTATCATCTAGTTTTCCCTTCCAGGTCCCTGAGAGTGACGTTCTTTTCCATCTTCTCTGCCTGTACACTGCTTCCTATACTTACAATGGCTAATTAGGGTCCTGATTCAATACATTTTCTAAATATATTTTTGCAAAATTGACATGACAAAAACATTGAGTTTTTAATTAGTAATGAGAACTAAAATAAGCTCACTGAAAAAAAGAAAAGAAGAAAAGCTCTTGTGCTGCCTTTAACTGTAACATCTCTTTCTTGCAGACTGAATGAATAGACTTCAGCAGGAAATGTGCCCTCACCTTTAAAAAGAGAGGGATCATATGTACAATTATATATGAATTTTGGATTATCCAAATGCCTGCTTTTAATATAGGCAAAGTGGTTTGCCTGAAATTCCATCAGGGATATAAGAGATCATTTATTCAGCAAGAAAAAGAAAGCTGTGGATCATATTAGCCAGTTTATGACATTGTGCAGGCACATAATACAAACAAACACACGCACAAATGGATAATGCAGCACTTTTCTAGACTTTGTGAAAACAATCCTCCTACTAGGGTACCCTGATGAGGCGAAATGCCATAACCTCAAGAAAAAAAAAAAGTCAAAAGAAATTACAATCGTAGGGTTGGCTGGACTCATTGTACCTGGATAAATGTATTTTAGCTTTCACCATGCTTTTCTGAATTTTATTACTCTTTGCATTCTGACTACTAACTGAAAACAGGATTCCTTCAGATTCCTGGGCAACTTGCCACTACTTTGGGCCAAGGGGCCAATAAAAATCATTAGCAATACATAAATTTTATCCAATGGGCTTTCCTGAACATGTGCAAGTATTCATAAGGTTAGAGCACTGACATCCACATGTTTTGTCTCATCATGTGCTCCTCATTTGCTTGCAATCAGTTAAACTCAAATCTGTTATGTGATTATATTGTAATTTATATCAAATGAGGATCAATATGCTGTTCGAGTATACTAATAAGTATGGTGATTAGATAGACACATTTACTAATAAAAGACAACAGTTAAGACTTAATATAGTTCCAGGTTTTTCAAAATTCTGCATTACAATACTCATATTCTGTACCTTATATATTCATTTGTAGTTACACCAGTATGAATATATTCATAAGAGGAACATGTAGAATGCAGTAAGCATGTTCAAGATTATTATAATGAGATACCTCCACCACCTATGAAACTGAAAATCTCTATCTTACTTTTTTGCATTTAAAATTCAAAATTGTCATTTGACTAAGTCGAGTAAATTTTCATTTACCCAAGTTTATAGGGTATAAAGTTTTCTTGTATCTTCCTTTAAAGTGGAAAATATTTTCTGTGAAATAATATATTTTTACCTAATGTTTGGTTAAAACACAAGCACATATACACAAACACACTTGAAATATTATGTGAGGTGCATTTATTCTGATGTTTAATTAAAAAGTGCCAATATCATGGCAGCTGCCACACGACATGCCATCATGGCAATTTCAGTGACTCCAGCACCTCCTTCATCATGACTCCCAGTGACTATCTTGGGTACACTGAACACTGAGCAGAAGCCATGAAAATAAAAAATGGGGTTTTAATAATGGAGAAGACACACTAGTTGAAGACAGAGTATTAATATTAAAGGGAAAAAAAACAAAGAAACTAATTTTGGGGTTTTTGTTTGAACTAAGTTGTCATCTACCAGATTATTCTGATATCCAATGATGTGTTCCTTTCTGATGAGTAACTAGTATGTCCTTAATCCTAGAAATCACAGCCCAGTTAAAATCCCCAATTCCCAGTTTGGAAAAAAAAAAAAAAAATCAAAGGGTACCTCCTCTGTAATTTAAACCAGAAGGTAACCTACTTGAGACACTTAAGACTGTAGTAATCTAGTGGGAAATATATTTTGGCTATAAACATCTACTTAGAAACATTTTACAACAAACTAACACCTTTTTGTATGCTAATTAATTAAATACAAATTACAGCCTAAGGATTCATTTCTCTTTCTTTTTAAATTCTATTGGTTACCATGGGCTTGCTTTCTAAAAGGATAGTTCAGAGAATTCAAAACATGAGGAATATATTCTATAATCTGGCAGAATTGTATTAAAATTGTTCTCAACAGATGGGTATCTATTTTTAAAACACCAGTGAGAGAAGTTCAACACCATGTCTGGGAAGTCCATTCTAGTGTTCGATCTAATCTTGTGATCCGCCAATTATCTTCCTTGTCTCTGCACATATTTCTATTTACCAGAGGATGCAGTTGAAGACAACTGAAGATAAATTAGACAATGGAGCAAGAGTGTGGCAAATAAATTCATTTTATTTGAAAAAAAAAAAGGGATAGGAGATTCATAGTTAGTAGTTTTGAAGTCAGCTTCTTATGCTTCCCCCCCAGTACATTAAAAATCTTTAAAATAATGTTTTTCTGACATTGGCTTCTTTATATCACGACATTTCTGTGATAAAATTAATTTATTTTTATTTAAATTTAGGTAGACATTTTTATCCATTAATAGGCAATGATTTTTTAAAATGGTGTGTTTTCAGCCACTTATAATATTTATTTCCAAATAGTAAAGAGTAAATGATACCAATCATAGTGATGATATTACCCTAATGATGGTCATTCATTGTCTTGTTGTTTTCTTCTCAATTTAAAAAAACATACATAATTAACATGAATACAGACACTCATATGCCTGTATTTGGGAACCTAAAGAGTGTTAACATACAAATTACCTGGACAATATGTCTTTAAACATTGCACTTAAATGTTTTCTCTATGAGATGATACTGTTTCTCCAGCATAACTGTAAAACGTTGTTACATGTAGTGGAGGCTTTGGGCTTTGCCCAGATGCCCAATTCAGAGCTGATGGATCCAACAATTATCTACTTGGAATATGGGGTTCTGGGGACTCACAGCTGAATACTTCCCTGGTAATTGCCCTTGGCTGCAGAGAACTGCTGAGAGGCAGATGAAGCTTTCTTCAGATTAGGCACACCCGGTGCCTGGCTGATATGAATGTAAACACCCAGTACACCTATCTGCATTGCTGGTAACTGCATCCCAGCTCCACAGCTCACTGAAGAATCAGGTGGAGCTACAGCTGTGACCACACAGTGTGGCAGCCGCTCCCTTCACGATTCCTGCTTTCCTTTTTCTCTCACAGGGGTAGCTCCTAAAACTATTACCCAATGAAACGTATGCACACTATGCTCCATCTTGGGCTCTCTTTAGGAAATTCAACCTTGAACATCACAACAATTGCAACGGGGATATGTTATGTAAAAAGTGATTCAAGAATATTTTTGCACACAATCTGGCCATCTGTGTTCCAATGTAGCTTAATTGTCACCTATACTGTAACTCTCTTACAGTTAATTCCTCAGATACTGGAACATCAACAGGTTAATTTGGAAGCTCCTATGTGCAAGGTACTTGAGATGCTGGGAATACACCCTGAGATTTATACTTATTTATTAATCAAACTTATACCGAGGACACAGTCTGCAGTCCAGGCACTTATAGCCTGAGAGGACAAAACAAGCGCGTACACAAACATCTCTTTACTGGCTAAAATATTATATTTCTATTATTTTTACCTCCTTTCTGTTTTTTCTCTATTTTTTATTCATGATATTATTACATATCATTATGTCTTTGTTATAAGCTACCTCAACTTTTTTTTTTCTTTCTTTTGTTTTAGAGATGATGGGGTCTTGCTCTGTCACCCAGGTAGGAGTGCAAAGGTGAGACCATAGCTCACTGTAGCTCTGAACTTCTGGCTCAAACAGTCCTCCCATCTCAGCCTCCAGTAGCTGGGACAGCAGGCTTGCGCTACCGTGCCTGGCTGATCAATACTTTTTAAAAGGTCATTAAAAAGTGATTAAAATAATGTTAATAGACTTGAAGGAGTTCAGGATCATGGGCTTTAGAGAAGGAAAACATTTTTAAATGGACAGAGGCAGAAAGTACATTTCAGAAAAAGAGAACAGTACTGACGAAGCATCACAAAGCAGGATATATTCACGGCATGTTTGAAGCACGCATGGACCAATTTGGCTAGAATTTAAATTAGAGAGTTTTAGGCGATACATTTGGAATGCTCAATGATGCCAACTTGGCTATGAATGCCAAGATAAGTGGATGCTAAGTATTCTCACAACAAAAATGATAACTGCATGAGCTAATGCATTTGTGAATTAGCTAGATTAAACTATCCTGCAATGTATATAGACTTGAAAACATCATGTGGTACACAATAAATGTATGATTTTCAAAAAGATATGATCAGGAATTTAAGTTTGTTACAGCAGAAGAATAGATCCATTGTTTGCATTTAGTTATTAGTTTGGGTTTTGTTTTTATTTTAGAGAGATACATAAAAAGAAAAAAAAATTCCAAAATTTAAATCTGTGATGTGACTCTTTAAGGTTAATAAGATAAACCAACATAGGGAGCAGCTGAGAGGCAGGGGTAATGTTTTAGAAAATAGGAGTAGACTGTTGAAGAAAATGGACAGCAATGGTTCAAGGCCGCAGTTGTTTCCGAAGAAGAAAGCAAATTGAATTTAGTTATCTGGGTTTGAGGGACAAGAGAGAAGAGTTAATAAAATTCAGTTCCAGAGATTTCATCTGCGTGATTGGAGAGACAATGATAATTATGAATGAAATAGCCAAATGTGAAGTACAGACTGGTTTGGGGGAAGAGAGAAAATTTGCCTCTGGCTATATTCGGTTTCAAGTGATTGCTATGCAGTCAGGGTAAAAATAGTAGTAGGTAGGTGGGAATTCAGAGGTAGAAATCTGGAGTTCTTATTGAGGAGACATTTATGTAAAGAAGAAGAATATTCTATGGATAACTTTCAACACAAAGAGAACCACACATTAAGAATTTTAGAGTTATTAGAACCTCAGACAGCATCTGTCCCATGTTTCTCATGCGTTAGTGAGTAATAGACCTGGCATTGCTTCCCTCTGCCATATTGGTTAACAGCAACTATGATGCTGTACCTGCCTTTCCCCTTTGCTTTTCCCACTCCCTCATTATAGAGTCCATTTTAAGTATTTCGATCACTTACTAGGTAACTATATTATCTAGGTTTCAAATAATGTTTATGTGGCCTATAATAATGTAAAGAGATGCTAAATTTCACTCACAATAACAGAAATGAAAATTTAAAATTCCAGCGTGTATCACTTCTCTCACGTAGATTGACAGAATTCTAAGAAATTGATAATGTGCTCTGCTGATGAGGGAGTGAGGAGACAGGCACTCTGACATGGATAGTTGTAATAAAAAATATAGAATTCTTGTGGAGAAGAATTTCAGAATATCCAGCATAACTGCATATGCATTTACTATTTGACTCAGAATCCCACCTTAAAAAATGCATTCTACAGATACTGTGGTAAAAATGCAACACTACTAACTATGGCATTATTTATAACATCAAAAAATTGGGGAACTGGAGCCAAACATCTATTATTAGGGTGCTATCTAAATAAGGAAAGTACAAGCAGTGATATATGATGATGGAGACCTTGATAGATATTCACCTGAGAGAGATGTGGTTGGATGAAAAGCAAAATGTAGAACAATATTTACATTATGCAAAATTGTGTTTAAGACAGGAGTAAATATTAGTAGATATATATACATATATATATATATTTGGCTAGAGTTTCAAAAAGAAACATTGAAAGGATAAATTAAAATTAAAAAACGTGACCACATATATGACAACATAGAGAAGAGGGTTGAGTTAATCGGGATAAAAACCAGACCTCTCTGAAGAACCTTGTTTTATTATTTTGATGATGGGATCATGTAACTGTTTTACAATACAAAAAAGTACTATCAAGTTACTTCAAGTATAAAATCCAGCACGTCAAGTTACATAATGTTAACAACATTCAGTTGGACATATCACTGAGAGCTGATTTCCCCCCCCCCATATTATGTATATTACAACTCTGTGATTTGTTAAAGCCTAGAATCAACATCAACTCAGATGCAATGTGCACTTGGGATTCCCCACCAAAAAGAACCACGATTCTTTAAACGAAGAGAGATTCCAGTCTGGGGCTGAAAAATACACACGATGCTTCTAGGAAGTGTTGTGCTAGAAAGCAACAGAGACCACAGAAAGTCTCACCAGGTCATGTCAAAAGGACATGGCAGCTATCATGAAGGGAACCCAATTAGCCAAAATGCAAGCATCTAACATGAACCACCAAAGCAACTATAATTGTATCGTGGATTGAAAGACATTGGATCTACGAAAACCAGTGAGTTACCATGGGGAGTCAAATTTCACCACAATTCATCAGGTTACACAGATGCACACGAGCGTGGGCCAGGCACATTCAGGGTTAAGAAGGCTCATGATCCACAGCTTGTATTTTCCTAGTCTTCTTCTTTTTGATATTGTATTAATAACAGTTTCTGTGTCACCATGATGCTTATTTTATCATGCCCTTTCTCCCATAGGTCATTATAAACAGTCTGATTTGTTCAGGTCATCCTCAAATGCTTTGCAATGAGGCCACTGCAATCAACCAGAACCTCCCTGTCTTCACTAACTTATCCACGTGAAAATAAAAAGCTTCAGACACATTAAATTTAACAAGGTTTAATTGAGCAAATAACTATCGGCCAGTCCAGCAGCCCTCAAAACCAGAGGTTCAGAGAGCTCTGCTCCCGTGGGCAGGCAGGATTTATAGACATAAATTGGAAGTGAGGTGCAGAAACGGCGTGACTGGTTACAGCCGCGCATTTGCCTCACATGTGCATGGTCTGATAAATTGGAAGAATGTGATTGGCTGAAGCTCTGCTGCTGTGATTGGCTGAGACTCCATGAGTTGTTACAAAAGGCACGCTCCTAAATTAGGCTTTCCGTTTGTTTATGTGCTAAATTAGGTAGCAGTATTTTATGTAGGATATAAGGTATAGCGGCAGCCTCTGGCCAATTTTAGTTTTGCTTAACACCCTTAAATATTCTGAGCGATGCTGCGGTGTTAACTCACATCATTTTCTTTCATGCTAGATTCTTATGCTCTATTACTTACATCTCTTAAGCCCACCACCATCATTCTTTTGCGCCCTGCCTTGTAATATGTATCTAGACAGGGAATCTATTCTTACAAATCTGTCCCTGTATTATTACGCAGGCTATGTCACTGTAGTCTTCTCTCATTTGCCCTCTTCCCATCTTTTTGTTTCTTTGGTAGTCCTATTTCAGTTTCCTTATTTTTGCTTGAAAAAAAGCCTATGTATGTCACTAAATGCAAAAACAGAATATTTGCTTGTCTGTTTCTGTTTTTATATCTGTATTTAATATCATATTTTACCTGGTTATGTAACTAGTGACATCTTAAAATGAAAGCAAGCTTTCTCTTCCATTGATTATATTTAAATATTTAAATTTCTTCCTGTTGTAACATAAGTTTTTAAATCCTCCATATGACTTCCAAATTTTCAGGATTGTGTGAAATTAGTTTTAGCTATTGCAATATCATGATGAAAAAAAAGTACTCTTTTTTCTATTTCAAAATTCTTATTTCTGTATATATGATATCAATTCTTGTGTATACTTCAACTTACTATACTTCTATTTCAGACGATTAGCATGTATAACTCAACATATATTCTTCTATAGTACATTCTAACAGGCTGATGTCAGACAATTTGACATTACTTTGGGCTTAGAATCAGACTTGCCTTTTTTTTTTTTCTAAGACAGGTTAATTTTTCTAGCTCAAATCACAAAATTCTCCATGTAGATTCCTTTCCTTTTAAAAACCTATAATATATCATAACTACAACTCCTGGGCAGATTATATTCACTTATTTTCACTGGGAAGAGTCCTAAATCTTGAGACTAAAGAAATCTCTCAAATTTGTACTTGAATCCTATGTTTCCATCTGAAATACGCTTCTGAGCTGCTTGGCTACTTCTGCCCATAGACTCCGAAACAGTGTCTTTGACCTTCTCTATATCTGGTATTCCATATTGCCAGAATGGAAGGGCAAACCCCCAGAAGGCTAGAGGACAGGGAGAACTTAGCCATCCTGAAGTCCCATCTGCTCTTCTAACACGAAAGGAAACTGTGGCCCAGAACACCTAAAGCAAAACAAAACACACCTGTTTACTCAAACTGTCATTCTATTTCTCCTCCTTCTCCTCCTTGATGCTGGTCCCCACGCCCAGCCTCCTCCTTCCACTCCTCTGCCTTTACTATGTTTCATTTTTTAACGGTAGTTTGTCTTAACATTTGGGTGACTTCTGATGCTTTAACTCATTTGCTTTCTCATGACTAGCTAGGCTGATTATAAGAGAATCGAATGTAACACACATTTTCTGATGATTCCTCCAGGACATTGCATTACCTTTTCCATATATTTATGTGGCTGGTTCAACATTTCAAGTTCTCTTTCAAACTTCTTTCTTTTAACCTTTGTCCTCTTCAGTTACACTTATTTTATTTTACCTTTTAAGCTGTATTTCTTCTTGATTTATCTTCTGCTATATTCTGCCTGTTGGGAAGTGAGGTTCTTTTAACCGTGGTCCTGCTATTCTCATTTCTTTGGTTTTTTCTCCATTCATTCACTTTGATCCTGCCCTCATCTCTTCCTCATCTGAGGACTGTAGACAAAGGTGTCTCCTCTGACATTTTTTGTCTCCTTTTCTCTGCAAGACCCATCTCCTCCCTGCTGATCTTCTGCCATACTTCATATCGTTCCCTTGCAATTTATGTTTTTCTTGTCTCTGTTACTCTAATTTCAACCTGAAATCAGTCTTTGCTTTTTTTGTCTGCATTTCTTTCTAGGAGTCCCTCCCTTTCCCTATTCTACCCACTGTAGAAACATAGTGTGTTAACTTAGGAGACTGTTACCGTAACTGTTCTTTTCTTCTAACTTTCATATAGGGTCCTTGAAGTGGGTCCAGCTGTTGAGCATTGCATAGATACAGTGTTCTTTTGCAAATAAAGATTGCATGAGTTTTATGGGAAAATGTGCCCTGTCACTTTCCTCCATAGGAAACTCACATTTCCTGACTGCACATTTCTCCCAGATGAGTTCTAGTGCCTTACACAAAGCGTGGCTTTAATTGTCTTCTTTTATAACAACAATCCTTCTTTGTTTCTATTGGAAAACACCTGGTGAATGGCTAATCCCACCCTATCCTTGCCACATTTCTGTTTCACACTTATGTTTCCTAGAACAAATCCCAAACCTGTCTGCTGTATTTGCTGGAAATACTGACACAGTGCAATGTCATCTTAGTTCATATGCACTCACCATTTTATCCCACTAATTGGAAGCAAGACCATATACTTCTACAATATACTTCTATTACTTTTTTCCAGGCAACTTTAAGTTAACACAATAATAATTATAAATTAATTCTAACAATAAAATATACTACTAACAAGAAAACTGGCAATATATAAAATATGTAACTAACAATAAAATATAATAGTAACAATGTAAATATAACAAAAATAGTATTTATGTTATTGCCTCTACTTAATTGTTCTGTTATGGATGATTTCCTGAACTATGACCCTCATTAATTTTCCATGGAAAGATATTTTTACTTACTCATACTAATTCTCTTAGTTCATGCTTCCCTGCTATTGCTTTTGAACTTTTTATTTCACCACTAATTTTTGCACAACTGTGGCCAATTGCAACTCTCATTGCTATCCTTTTTTAAAGGCATTCAAATTACTGTTACATCATTTTCTACACTACGTTTTTCTATTTTTCCTTGTTTCTGGTTTACTTCTAAATGATGCCACCTTATCATAAGAAGCCCAATGTGTTAATAAATGTTATAGATCAAATCAGATTTATATTAAATATAAGAAAAGCAGGCTGGGCACGGTGGCTCATGCCTGTAATCCCAGTACTTTGGGAGGCTAAGATGGGCGGATCACGAGGTTAGGAGATCGAGACCATCCTGGCTAACACGGTGAAACCCCATCTCTACTTAAAAAAATAATAATAATAATTAGCCGGGCATGGTGGTGGGCGCCTGTAGTCCCAGCTACTCAGGAGGCTGAGGCAGGAGAATGGTGTGAACCCAGAAGGCAGAGCTTGCAGTGAGCCGAGATCGTGCCACTGCACTCCAGCCTGGCCGACAGAGCGAGACTCTGTCTCAAAAAAAAAAAAAAAAGAAAAGCTAGCCTAAGTATTGGGAGATTTGTCCAAGTATATAGAACTTGTTTGGGACAAATCTGGATCTAGAATTCAAACTTACAGTTTTCTGTACCAACATGTATTATACATCTGTCTACCTATCTAAATAATGAATATACTGTTATGAAAATAATCCAGAGTCATAATGAAAATATGGCTTTAAAATTAACTTTTGTATAAAGTTATTGCAGTCAGACATATATATGAATATGCATTTTGTAGAAAGTTTGTTCTTGAACTACCAGAAAACTTGTCAAAGACAAGCGTCCACACTATTACAATTTAATACCAGAATTAACACAAAATACAGTTATTTGTCATTTCTTTTACTATCCTTACAAAATTATTATTTGAGTTTGATTTGTCCATTATTTTTTACATTTCCCATATAATCTACAGTTGGGTAAAAAATGATAGCTTTTATTTTTAAAAAAAAATCTAACATAAAAAAGAAAATGTCAGTAAATCATTTGCATTATTAATGTACTCCCCAATTTCTACCTACTTACCATTGCAGAAATTCATTTTATAAAAAATGATATTAGTAACTCATTAAGTGGTTAAATGAAGCTGAACGCACTCAATTAACTGAAAATGGCCACACTGGTTGGTTGTAAAGATATAAGAATAAAGCATAGGATCTATACAGCGATAAATTCATAAAAACTAAATGGCTGAGAGTAAAGCATTGTCAGATATTTTTCTAGTCATATATATGAATTGAAATTCTGCAGAAATGCAGTCTTTTCCACTACCACACATTAATTTTAAGTAGACTTCTAGTTGCAACTCAATTTTATGACTTCATACATGAGAATTAGGATAGTTTGAGAATATTTTATTTCTAAAAAACTTAGAACATTTATTATTATTAAAGGATACAGTAAATCACCTTATTATCTAAAATGCTGCTTTCTATAGTTGGTAGAAGAAGTTCTGCAATAGAAATTAGAAAATGATAAATGTAGTATATTGTTTGCAGTATATAGTTTATTCTGTCAATATAGGTATGTCAATTAGTGCCTTTATTTCTAAACTCAAAAGTGAGGGTTTCATATTAGGAATGACCAAATACATTTGAAAGTACTTAAGAAGTAAAAATTATTTTGTATATATAACACTGTGTATTATTTTGAAGCAGATAAGTTAATGCCTCAATATTACCACAGAACATGAAAGTGAATTATTTTCTAAGTAGAGGAAAATAAATTATTACTGGCCTGGAAATCTCTGGGTAATAGCAATAAGTTTCTAAGGAGCATTAACTTCTAAATTGTCATTTTTGTGATTTGGAAATGAAATCATCTCAATTGCTGAAGTGCTAAGCACTATGGATTTGAAAAATTGTTTATGAACCAGAAATATTACCTAAATTTTTAGCACTCTCTTTGGAATCAATTGGGTTAATTTATACACTCAAAGCCAAAGGATATAATATGCAAACAGAACAGAGTTTCAACCATACTAGACATTTGATCACTTTGTTACTGTTTGAGAGTGTAAGTTTCCTGATTCTCTGTATTATAAATTCTCTAACGTGTGTCTTCAGGTTTCTTCATGCGTCATGAGAGAATCTACTATTTGTACAAAAAGAAAGTTCTTAACTGATTTGTCATAAAATATTCAATTAGGGGAGAAATGTTAATTACGCTATAGCTACAAGTTGTTTTCTATATAGTTGTAGAGATAAGTCAAATGTTATTTCTCAATAAATTTTCACCTGTAGAGGTTAAACTATAAAAGGTCATCCAATTAATATTTACATAGATTTGTGTCTTCAAGAGTAATGCAATTCATTTTGCATTGATTGTTTTTGATAACATAGGAAGTAGATTCATAAAGTAGTTTTCAAGAAGCACAATTATATATTGTCTTGTATGCTGATATCTCTATTAAAATTGTCACTGTTACACCTGGGGAAGGCTTAGCTACTTTGCAGAGATGTTCCATAAACTCAGCAACATATGTGCACTGACCAAGCATTTCCTATACTGCACCCTCTGTTTCCTCTCTGCTTTTCTGCATCCCCAGGCTACTCTTCCAAATACAAGAGGTGGAAGGTACTGCCAAAGCATGCTTTATGATTATTATATGTTTCATATTTTACTTCCTCTAACTCCTCCTGACAGTTTTCTCAATAGGTATGAGAGAGAGTTGAAGAGATAATGGAACTTCAGAGAAAGCTAACACAATAGTAACTACATGTGATTTTCCTCGTTTCCCTTGCTAAAATACACATTTATGTTTCTTTGAAGCTTTCATATTGTTTAAGCCTTCTGCCCAACTTCATTGTCTCCCTGTAGCTAACCTCAATCTGTTTTCCTCTCTCTCCTGGCTGCCAGCCAGCTGCTGAAACTGCAACAGGGCTATTTATAACTTATGGACTGCAAAGGTGAGTTTTTCATATAGCGTAGGTACTTTTTTTTTCTTGTCATTAAGGCCATTATCTTAAAGGACTCCACGGCTATATTTGTAAACTAGACTTCTCATGAACAAAAAGTGAGTCTACATATTGTCAGACATTGGAACACAGTAAATCGTTAGGTCATCTCAAAGTTGTTTGAGTTTTATCAAATTTCTCTATGTGGAATATTATATATTAAGTATATTCACTATAGACAGTGATGCTTGTCCAATGTTTGGATTAGGATAGAAATATTTCCAACATGAATGACGTTTTTGATCTGAATAAAATCAACATCATAAAAAATTCTCATTATTCTAGACAACTGAGTTCCAATAATATGTACAATCGTTGTGTCCCAAAGGGAAACAAAAGACCTGAATCATGTATTTTAAGAAACTAGAATCCCTTTAAGTCTCTTTAAAGAAGTCCTGAAAATGGAGAGGCTGTGTGATTTAAAGGCACCTGCTTTGGGCTCCTATGGCAACCTGTATCTACATTTTATATGCACCATTTCTAACTGTAATCTAAGCATTAGTTCTCCTCCTTACCTGACTGGGTGCTTTTTAAATTTGTCTTGGCAAAGACCTGTTATGGTAAATAAAGCTTCACTGAAACACAGTCACACTTGTGTGTGTGTGTGTGTGCGTATTGTGTATGTCTGCTTCCCTGTTACAAAGACAGAATTAAGAGTTGTCAAGAGACCATATGGCCCGCAATGCCTAAAATATTTACTGTCTGGCCCTTCGGAAAAAAAGTTTGCTAACTTCTCTTTCAGGATATTTATATGCTGAGAGGATGAATGAATGTATGATCTGATATGTTCAGCAGAGATTCTTTTTTTAGTCATTCATTTACATGTTTATTACTTCATACAGAATTATCTAGTGTCAGATAACCCTTGGTTCAAATTAGAACTCCACTATCATACTAGCCTTTGGAAAAATTACTTAAACACATGAAACCTTGGTTTGTTTACCAGTAAAATGAATGTACAAATTGTACCTGATGCATCCATCCACTCCGTCAATGAGATTTCATGAATGAATCAGTAGGCCTACACAACATTCTTAAGTTGAGGGAAATACTGCTTCAGTTACTTCTCATCTTATTAATCCTCTGTTTCTCCCAGTTGTTCTTCTCATGCTTCTTTCTTCTTTTCTTAAAATATGTAAATGCCTATAAGCATGTCCCAAACATACAATGTGCCCAGATGAAACTGTTTATTCAACAAGTATACATTGCGGGGATGGATGGTTGAGTGAATGAATGCCTTTAGTCTACTGCCCCATCATGTTGTGATGCTACATGGCTTTGACTTAAATTGAAACCTGAGAAGCACAGAACAACCTGAATATGGTTGGATCTGAAATAGAATAGTGCCTGGACTACAATCAGTCTTCAAAAAGTTTATGGAAAGTGTGGCCTATGAAAACATGATCCCTGGACATTAAATGTTTTTCTTGTAGCATTATAGACTCATATTAAGTTGTAACATGGCTGAACAGAATCTAGTTTGAGGCACTAAAAAGGATGAGACATCTCTTTGAAAAGAGTCCCTATGAAAGCAACACAAATTCTACTAAAATTGAAGCAAGAAGAAACATCAAATATATGATGAAGCTTGGGAAGAAGAATAGTGAAATCATTAATGCTTTATGAAAACTTTATAGGGACCATGCCACCAAAGAAATCAGCAATCTACAAATGGATAACTCATTATAGGAAGGGTCAAAATGATACTAACGTCCTGAAGTCTACAGTGACAGACCATTCACATCAATTTGCCAGAAAAAAATTTCATCTTGTTTGTGCCCTAATTGAATAGGACCAATGACTAACAGCAGAAACAAAGCCAATACCATAGATGTCTTTCTTACTTGCTTCAGCTTACACAATTATGACTAAAAAAATAAAATTGAGCAAATTTTCTGCTTCATGGGTCCCAAAATAATTGTGCTCAGATCAGCTGCAGACAAAAGCAGAGATTTCAGTGGAAATTTTAAATGAGTGAGATCAAGATCCTGAAGCATTTCTTCAAATAATTGTAACAGGAGATGAAATACAGCTTTACTAGTATGATCCCGAAGACAAAGCACAATCAAAGCAATGGCTACCAAGAGGTGGAAATGGGCCAGTCAAATCAAAATCAGACTCTTTAAGAGCAAAGTTTATGGCAACAGTTTTTTGGTATGCTCAAAGCATTTGGCTTGTTGACTTCCCAAAGGACTGAAGATTGATAACATTTTCTGATTATGAGAGCATTTTGAGAAAGTTGGCCAAAACTTTAGCAGAAAAATGCTCAGGAAAACTTCAACAGAGAGTCCCCACCTGCTCATTCATCTTATCAAACAAGTGCAATCTTGCAGGAGTTTCCATGAGCAATCATTAGGCATCCATCTCACAGTCTTGATTTGGCTTCTTGTGAATTCTTTATGTTTCTTAATCTTGAAAAATCTTTAAGGGACACCTGTTTGTCTCCAGTTAATAATGTGGAAAAGGCTGCATTGACATGGTTAAATTCTCAGGGACTTCAGTTCTTTAGGAAGGGACTAAATGGTTGGTATCAGCACTTTCAAGAAGGTGTCTTGAACTTGATGGATCTTATGTTAAGAAATAAAGCTTATCTTTTCATTTTACCTTTTAATTCATTTTTTTCATGAACTTTTTGAAGCCTCCTCATATAATAGATGATCAGTAAATCAATCTTTAATGAATGCAGTGAAACATTAGGTAAAAATTACTACATTGTTTCAGAATAGCATTGTCAGAGAGACCATGTGGGTTGTGAAGTCCTTCCTGTATGTTCAGGTTGTTTGTAAAAACAAACAAACAGACCATAGCCAATGCCTACCATGTTAGGCTGAGTATATAACAAATAACAATGAATAGGTGACTTACACAGGTCACAGAATTGTCATCAAAGATGGTTTTACTCAAATATACAGAACACGTTTAACTTGACAAATTAACAGATAGCTCTAAATTTAGAAGATGCCATTACTTATTTTTATTTTATTTTCATTATACTTTAAGTTTTAGGGTACATGTGCACAATGTGCAAGTTAGTTACATATGTATACATGTGCCATGCTGGTGTGATGCACCCATTAACTCGTCATTTAGTATTAGGTATATCTCCTAATGCTATCCTTCCCCCCTCCCCCCACCCCACAACAGCCCCCAGAGTGTGATGTTCCCCTTCCTGTGTCCATGTGTTCTCATTGTTCAATTCCCACCTATGAGTGAGAACACGCAGTGTTTGGTTTTTTTGTCCTTGCAATAGTTTAGTTTACTGAGAATGATGATTTCCAGTTTCATCCATGTCCCTACAAAGGACATGAACTCATCATTTTTTATGGCTGCATAGTATTCCATGGTGTATATGTGCCACTTTTTCTTAATCCAGTCTATCATTGTTGTTGGATATTTGGGTTGGTTCCAAGTCTTTGCTATTGTGAATAGTGCCGCGATAAACATACGTGTTCACGTGTCTTTATAGCAGCATGATTTATAGTCCTTTAGGTATATACCCAGTAACGGGATGGCTGGGTCAAATGGTATTTCTAGTTCTAGATCCCTGAGGAATCGCCACACTGACTTCCACAATGGTTGAACTAGTTTACGGTCCCACCAACAGTGTAAAAGTGTTCCTATTTCTCCACATCCTCTCCAGCACCTGTTGTTTCCTGACTTTTTAATGACTGCAAAAACTGCAAAAATTTTTGCACCAACATAATAATTCACACGCAAAAAACTATAACCAACTGCAAGATATTTTAGTTTAATTGATAAAATGTATAATTGCTGGCAGAGTTTAAATTAATATTTGGGTCCTTAAGTCTGGTAATTTCCACTTAATTACTTAATTGAAAGTCCTTTGCTTGAAGAAATGCTTTAGCCTTCAAGAAGAACAAAGTTTAGTAGGACTGTAGATGATATTGAGGCAGTGTCTAGTGGTAAGGAGGGGTAAGCATCTGTACTTATGTGTATGTAGGGATGAATTCATCATATCCATTCTTGTTATGCTCACTGGATTTATATACTTTATAATTATTATTATTCAATTTTATTGAAGATGAACTAGAACTGAATAAATTTACTAAAATTGACATAGTGGGGCTGAGGAACCTAAGGTCACGGTGAAGCATAGTGTTAGGAAGAAGTACTTGCCTTGTGGTTTTTATAAACTCTGATACACATCTGTCACAGCAAGAACTGAATGTAACACAATTTGTCATATCTCGTATTCACAGCAATGAGAGAAACAGGAGACAAATTGGTCATGAGACACCTGTGGACTCCTAGAAATAACTAGAAATGTTTGGGGAGGAAAAGAAATCCAATTATGCAAGTTCAGGGTTTACAAGGTAAAGAAAACCATGTGTTTATGTTCATATAATAAAATGTAACATAATCTGGTAAGAACTGGAGATATTCAGGTTGCATGCAAAAAGGAGAAAACATAATGAGTGTCATCCTAGTGTAAATAGTAATATAAGAATTTAGATTGTTTGCGTGTATACATTCAGTCCAGTTTCAAAGAGAATAAGAACAGGAACTCATTAAAATCAATATAGAGTGGAGCCAAGATGGCCGAATAGGAACAGCTCCGGTCTACAGCTCCCAGCATGAGCGACACGGAAGACGGGTGATTTCTGCATTTCCATCTGAGGTACTGGGTTCATCTCACTAGGCAGTGCCAGACAGTGGGTGCAGGACAGTGGGTGCAGCGCACTGTGCAGGAGCCGAAGCAGGGCGAGGCATTGCCTCACTCAGGAAGTGCAAGGGGTCAGAGAGTTCCCATTCCTAGTCAAAGAAAGGGGTGACAGATGGCACCTGGAAAATCGGGTCACTCCCACCCTAATACTGCACTTTTCCAACGGGCTTAAAAAACGGCACACCAGATTATATCCCGCCCCTGGCTCGGAGGGTCCTACGCCCAGGGAGTCTCACTAATTGCTAGCACAGCAGTCTGAGATCAAACTGCAAGGCAGCAGCCGGGCTGGGGGACGGGCACCTGCCACTGCCCAGGCTTGATTAGGTAAACCAAGCAGCCAGGAAGCTCGAACTGGGTGGAGCCCACCACAGCTCAAGGAGGCCTGCCTGCCTCTGTAGGCTCCACCTCTGGGGGCAGGGCACATCCGAACAAAAAGACAGCAGTAACCTCTGCAGACTTAAATGTCCCTGTCTGACAGGTTTGAAGAGAGTAGTGCTTCTCCCAGCACGCAGCTGGAGATCTGAGAATGGGCAGACTGTCTCCTCAAGTGGGTCCCTGACCCCTGAGCAGCCTAACTGGGAGGCACCCCCCAGTAGGGACAGACTGACACCTCAAATGGCCAGGTACTCCTCTGAGACAAAACTTCCAGAGGAACGATCAGGCACCAGCATTTGCGGCTCACCAATATACACTGTTCTACAGCCACTGCTGTTCTGCAGCCACTGCTGCTGATACCCAGGCAAACAGGATCTGGAGTGGACCTCTAGCAAACTCCAACAGACCTGCAGCTGAGGGTCCTGTCTCTTAGAAGGAAAACTAACGAACAGAAAGGACATTCACACCAAAAACCCATCTGTACGTCACCATCATCAAAGACCAAAAGTAGATAAAACCACAAAGATGGGGAAAAAACAGAGCAGAAAAACTGGAAACTCTAAAAAGCAGAGCGCCTCTCCTCCTCCCAAGGAATGTAGCTCCTCACCAGCAATGGAGAAAAGCTGGATGGAGAATGACTTTGACGAGTTGAGAGAAGAAGGCTTCAGATGATCAAACTACTCCGAGCTACAGGAGGAAATTCAAACGAATGGCAAAGAAGTTAAAAACTTTGAAAAAAAATTAGATGAATGGATAACTAGAATAACCAATGCAGAAAAGTCCTTAAAGGAGCTGACGGAGCTGAAAGCCAAGGCTCGAGAACTACGTGAAGAATGCAGAAGCCTCAGGAGCCGGTGCGATCAACTGGAAGAAAGGGTATCAGTGATGGAATATGAAATGAATGAAATGAAGCGAGAAGGGAAGTTTAGAGAAAAAAGAAAAAAAAGAAATGAACAAAGCCTCCAAGAAATATGGGACTATGTGAAAAGACCAAATCTATGTCTGATTGGTGTACCTGAAAGTGACGGGGAGAATGGAACCAAGTTGGAAAATACTCTGCAGGATATTATCCAGGAGAACTTCCCCAATCTAGCAAGGCAGGCCAACATTCAGATTCAGGAAATACAGAGAACGCCACAAAGATACTCCTCGAGAAGAGCAACTCCAAGACACATAATTGTCAGATTCACCAAAGTTGAAATGAAGGAAAAAATGTTAAGGGCAGCCAGAGAGAAAGGTCGGGTTACCCACAAAGGGAAGCCCATCAGACTAACAGCAGATCTCTTGACAGAAACTCTACAAGCCAGAAGAGAGTGGGGACCAATAATCAACATTCTTAAAGAAAAGAATTTTCAACCCAGAATCTCATATCCAGCCAAACTAAGCTTCATAAGTGAGGGAGAAATAAAATACTTTACAGACAAGCAAATGCTGAGAGATTTTTGTCACCACCAGGCCTGCCCTAAAAGAGCTCCTGAAGGAAGCACTAAACATGGAAAGGAAAAACTGGTACTAGCCACTGCAAAAACATGCCAAAATGTAAAGATTATCAAGGCTAGGAAGAAACTGCATCAACTAACGAGCAAAATAACCAGCTAACATCATAATGACACGACCAAATTCACACATAACAATATTAACTTTAAATGTAAATGGACTAAATGCTCCGATTAAAAGACACAGACTGGCAAATTGGATAAAGAGTCAAGACCCATCAGTGTGCTGTATTCAGAAAACCCATCTCACGTGCAGAGACACACATAGTCTCAAAATAAAGGGATGGAGGAAGATCTACCAAGAAAATGGATAACAAAAAAAGGCAGGGGTTGCAATCCTAGTCTTGGATAAAACAGACTTTAAACCAACAAAGATCAAAAGAGACAAAGTAGGCCATTACATAATGGTAAAGGGATCAATTCAACAAGAAGAGCTAACTATCCTAAATATATATGCACCCAATATAGGAGCACCAGATTCATAAAGCAAGTCCTTAGTGACCTACAAAGAGACTTAGACTCCAACACAATAATAATGGGAGACTTTAACACCCCACTGTCAACATTAGACAGATCAATGAGACAGAAAGTAAACAAGGATACCCAGGATTTGAGCTCAACTCTGCACCAAGCGGACCTAATAGACATCTGCAGAACTCTCCACCCCAAATCAACAGAATATACATTTTTTTCAGCACCACACCACACCTACTCCAAAATAGACCACATGGTTGGAAGGAAAGCACTCCTCAGCAAATGTAAAAGAACTGAAATTATAACAAACTGTCTCTGAGAACACAGTGCAATCAAACTAGAACTCAGGATTAAGAAACTCACTCAAAACCTCTCAACTACAAGGAAACTGAACAACCTGCTCCTGAGTGACTACTGGGTACATAACGAAATGAAGGTAGAAATAAAGATGTTCTTTGAAACCAATGAGAACAAAGACACAACATACCAGAATCTCTGGGACACATTCAAAGCAGTGTGTAGAGGGAAATTTATAGCACTAAATGCCCACAAGAGAAAGCAGGAAAGATCCAAAACTGACACCCTAACATCACAATTAAAAGAACTAGAAAAGCAAGAGCAAACACATTCAAAAGCTAGCAGAAGGCAAGAAATAACCAAAATCAGAGCAGAACTGAAGGAAATAGAGACACAAAAAACCCTTCAAAAAATTAATGAAACCAGGAGCTGGTTTTTTGAAAGGATCAACAAAATTGACAGACCACTAGGAAGACTAATAAAGAAGAAAAGAGAGAAGAATCAAATAGACGCAATAAAAAATGATAAAGGGGATATCACCACCGATCCCACAGAAATACAAACTACCATCAGAGAATACTACAAACACTTCTACACAAATAAACTAGAAAATCTAGAAGAAATGGATAAATTCCTCAACACATACACCCTCCCAAGACTAAACCAGGAAGAAGTTGAATCTCTGAATAGACCAATAACAGGCTCTGAAATTGTGACAATAATCAATAGCTTACCAACCAAAAAAAGTCCTGGACCAGAAGGATTCACAGCTGAATTCTACCAGAGGTACAAGAAGGAGCTGGTACCATTCCTTCTGAAACTATTCCAATCAATAGAAAAAGAGGGAATCCTCCCTAACTCATTTTATAAGGCCAGCATCATCCTGATACCAAAGCCGGGCAGAGACACAACCAAAAAAGAGAATTTTAGACCAAGATCCTTGATGAACATTAATGCAAAAATCCTGAATAAAATACTGGCAAACTGAATCCAGCAACACATCAAAAAGCTTATCCACCATGATCAAGTGGGCTTCATCCCTGGGATGCAAGGCTGGTTCAACATATGCAAATCAATAAATGTAATCCAGCACATAAACAGAACCAAAGACAAAAACCACATGATTATCTCAATAGATGCAGAAAAGGCCTTTGACAAAATTCAACAACACTTCATGCTAAAAACTCTCAATAAATTAGGTATTGATGGGACATATATCAAAATAATAAGAGCTATCTATGACAAACCTACAGCCAATATCATACTGAATGGGCAAAAACTGGAAGCATTCCCTTTGAAAACTGGCACAAGACAGGGATGCCCTCTCTCACCACTCCTATTCAACATAGTGTTGGAAGTTCTGGCCAAGGCAATTAGGCAGGAGAAGGAAATAAAAGGTATTCAATTAGGAAAAGAGGAAGTCAAATTGTCCCTGTTTGCAGATGACATGATTGTATATCTAGAAAACCCCATTGTCACAGCCCAAAATCTTCTTAAGCTGATAAGCAACTTCAGCAAAGTCTCAGGATACAAAATCAACGTAGAAAAATCACAAGCATTCTTATACACCAATAACAGACAGAGAGCCAAATCATGAGTGAACTCCCATTCACAATTGCTTCAAAGAAAATAAAATACCTAGGAATCCAACTTACAAGGGATGTGAAGGACCTCTTCAAGGAGAACTACAAACCACTGCTCAATGAAATAAAAGAGGATACAAACAAATGGAAGAACATTCTATGCTCATGGGTAGGAAGAATCAATATCGTGAAAATGGCCATACTGCCCAAGGTAATTTATAGATTCGATGCCATCCCCATCAAGCTACCAATGACTTTCGTCACAGAATTGGAAAAAACTACTTTAAAGTTCATATGGAACCAAAAAAGAGCCCGCATCGCCAAGTCAATCCTAAGCCAAAAGAACAAAGCCGGAGGCATCACGCTACCTGACTTCAAACTATACTACAATTCTACAGTAACCAAAACAGCATGCTACTGGTACCAGAACAGAGATACTGATCAGTGGAACAGAACAGAGCCCTCAGAAATAATGCCACATATCTACAACCATCTGATCTTTGACAAATCTGACAAAAACAAGCAATGTGCAAAGGATTCCCTATTTAATAAATGCTGCTGGGAAAACTGGCTACCCATATGTAGAAAGCTGAAACTGGATCCCTTCCTTACACCTTATACAAAAATAAATTCAGGATGAATTAAATACTTAAATGTTAGACCTAAAACAATAAAAACCCTAGAAGAAAACCTAGGCAATACCATTCAGGACATAGGCATGGGCAAGGACTTCATGTCTAAAACACCAAAAGCAATGGCAATGAAAGCCAAAATTGACAAATGGGATCTAATTAAACTAAAGAGCTTCTGCACAGCAAAAGAAACTACCATCAGAGTGAACAGGCAACCTACAAACTGGGAGAAAATTTTTGCAATCTACTCATCTGACAAAGGGCTAATATGCAGAATCTACAATGGACTCCAACAAATTTACAAGAAAAAAACAAACAACCCCATCAAAAAGTGGGCGAAGGTTATGAACAGACACTTCTCAAAAGAAGACATTTATGCAGCCAAAAAACACATGACAAAATGCTCATCATCATTGGCCATCAGAGAAATGCAAATCAAAACCACAATGAGATACCATCTCACACCAGTTAGAATGGCAATCATTCAAAAGTCAGGAAACAACAGGTGCTGGAGAGGATGTGGAGAAATAGGAACACTTTTACACTGTTGGTGGGACTGTAAACTAGTTCAACCCTTGTGGAAGTCAGTGTGGCGATTCCTCAGGGATCTAGAACTAGAAATACCATTTGACCCAGCCATCCCATTGCTGGGTGTATACCCAACGGATTGTAAATCATGCTGCTATAAAGACATATGCACACGTATGTTTATTGCGGCACTATTCACAATAGCAAAGACTTGGAAACAGCTCAAATGTCCAACAATGATAGACTGGATTAAGAAAATGTGGCACATATACACCATGGAATACTATGCAGCCATAAAAAATGATGAGTTCATGTCCTTTGTAGGGACATGGGTGAAACTGGAAACCATCATTCTCAGCAAACTATCGCAAGGACCAAAAATCAAACACCACATGTTCTCACTCATAGGTAAGAATTGAACAATGAGAACACATGGACACAGGAAGGGGAACATCACACTCTGGGGACTGTTGTGGGGTGGTGGGGGGAGGGGGGAGGGATAGCATTAGAAGATATACCTAATGCTAAATGACGAGTTAATGGGTGCAGCACACCAACATGGCACATGTATACATATGTAACAAACCTGCACATTGTGCACATGTACCCTAAAACTTAAAGTATAATAATAATAAAATAAAAAATAAAATCAATATAAAATAATAAGAAATAATATCATTCTATTTATATTGCTTTAATGAAGTACTAAAATATCATCATCATAATTCAGAATATCCTTATTTATTTCAAATGATCACTATAATAAACATTATGATTAATTCATTATTAACAGAAATACATAAAAAAATTAAGAGAAAATATCTACGTCTGAGCCCAATCCAGTAGCTAGTCAATTAATTGCTGTTATTTTAAATTCATAAAATTTATATGAAATCTCAGAGTGTAGAAGCTAAAATTAAAGATTACTTTTTAAATACAAAAATTGTTCTTAGATCAAACCAATTTTTTTCAAATACTTTCTTGTAATACCTCATGCAAGTGATTTTTTTTGAAGATATGATTTACGTATTTGCAATTTACATACAGAATGATTGGTTGTGTGATGACTGAAACCTGAGACAAAAATATATGTTATTTGAAAAATATAAAAAACCAAGAAAAATTAGAATTACAAAAAATGACTTCTGAAATAGGTTATTTAGTCCCGTTTATAGTTTATGCATTCACCGTTGATCTATGGAAATCCAAGATCACTGGTTTTTATATTCTGTCCAAACATGGCTTAGTCACAGAAATTTTACAATTCTTTCCATACTGGATGACTTCCTGACATCATTGTTTTTACAAACTGTTATATTAAAGATTTAAAAGTTCTTACACCCATTCAGTCTGGTGGCAAAAGCGTATTATTAATCCTATCACAATTTTTTCTAAGGTGCTTACACATTTTCTAAAATGTGTTTTAAAAAAGTAGTTGCAGTCTCCTATCATCTAGTCATTATTCCCTAATACAATCCTGACACATGGTCAGTTCAACTTCCTCTGCTTTGTATTTCCCTTGTTTGAAGTATTTTACTTTCCTGTCTTCCTTACCAGAATCATATAGGTCTTTTCACAGACAGTCCAAGTCTCATTTCTGTAACAACCTGATCCTCTTCGTCTCTCCCTTGAGCAGCTGCAAATTTCATGGTAGGTGCTGTGCCAGCATTTCACAGCGTGATTTTCATTGTGCTCTGTTCCTTGTTATTTTTGTCAGCCCAACTAAATTATGCTCCTTCAGGACAAAAATCATGTCAGTAAGCATTTGATAAATACTTGCTTATTTACAGATTCCTTAAGTATGTGTTTTGCCATAGGAATCCCTTCGTGCCAATGATGCTCCATTGTAGAAAATAGAGTCTCCACCTGAAAACTGAAGACAATTCCTGACTGGTGGTACTTTGGCTATAATTACCAGTTTTATTGTTTTATCGTTGTTTAATATCCATAAAACACAAAGGTATATGCATTACATGTTTTGGAGATTATTGATTGCATCAAATTGAGGGTTTACTTAATCTTAACTTCATGAGACCCAAGATGAGTATTTGCATGTTTCTTGATGTGATGGTCAGTTTTATGAAAAGAGGACAACACCATGAAAAAAATAACACAAGTCAGAAAATTCAACACTTCCTGGTGGCAGGGGGAAGAGGGCTCAGGGTATTTTTATTACAGGTTAAGAAAATCACACTCACGATTTTTTTAATCCTTCATTTGATCACATTATGAATTGCTTATAGAACTGACAGATTCACTCTTGAAATCTCCATGGAAAATAACAGAGCTTGAACACTTTTTCCAAGTAAACCAAATGATTTTTTAAAAAATCTCACTTTCTATACAAAACACAGCATAGAATCAGGGAGTATAAATTACTTTCTGGTTTTAATTTAGTTACATTGGGAAGTCACATCAATTCTTTTCGGTAACTGCTGTGCTGAGCTGTTTGTTTCCACGCGTTTTAGGAAATTATGGTAAGTTGAAAGAGTGAATGATTCTAGATGTATTTAATGTGTAAACAAATTTTATTTCAAGATGATGTGAATATATTTCTTATAAGGCCCTTTGAAATAATTTTCAATGGCAATAGAAACAAACTCAGTCGCATTCAGAAGATGAAGTCTTCTGTTTTAATTCCTGTTAAATATATATCTCAAGATAATAGATTTCCATACTGAATATAAATTACATTAAATAATGACATTTCCTTGTTTCTAAGACATCAACTTTTCTGTAACATATGTATTGTCTTTAGGGCTTACTCTCTTAAATATAATTTATATGAACAATGATTGCTAATAATAACAGTAATAAATAATACTTTAAAAATTCAAAGTTTTCTTTTCTTCTATCAATTTTTAAAGATTATGATGCAATTCTCTGCTGACAGGCATCTGATGCGCACCTGTGCCACCCCTTATCCTGCATCCCACTGATAATTGTTGGCACCCATTGCCCAGTTTATAAATTTTAACAATTATTCCGAAGATGTTTCTCTCCTTATTTAGGCAGAAGAAGGTGTGTTAGTCTTTAAGTCTATTATCTGGAAAGTACAGTAGAAGATGATTTTGTGTAGAGGAAAATAAAGAAAGAAAGGGGGACTGGGAAGAGAGGGAAAAAGGGAAAATTAGGTGAGAAAATAAGCAAGAAAATAGAAGAGCCTGTAGACAGGAAGGATACAACTGATATAACAAATGAAAGCGGAGTATAACTGAAAAACTTTCACAAAATATTTTAGAGCATTCTGAAACTAATGTTTGTATCTAAAACAAAAATTTCTGGCCATAGTTTTGTCAATAGAAAGATGTGCCTTTTCATGTTTTATACCTCACAAGTTCCAGGGTAAATTATTTCAGAGTAGCCCTTACCCTGAACACCTAAAACAAAATAAATCAAAACAAGCAATAATCCTATGATGTTATTGAATTGATTCCTGAATTACACATTTTAAAATACTTTCAAACACACTCCACTCAATCTCATACTCATCAACCTAGAAACACACTAAAGAAAAATTGAAAATATCTCAAATTCTGGGCTGAAGTAGCTACATACGGAATATTTTGGTAGTGGAGGTTTCATGTCTTACGAGTGAAATTCTTTTTGGGTATGGTTTTCCATGCTTCCAACACACAGTCCTGTCTCAGTTGTTTGTTTGATTTTCCTCCGGTGACCTCTATTGATCTGTATTCTTCAGATGGATCTCTAAGCTAAACATCTTTGACATTTTGCAAATATATCCTTCTCATCTACCCAACCCCTTGTCTGTAGACATAAAGTCTTTATCTGTTTGTCAGTCAACCTATTGCTGCTCTACCTGGTGAGTCACATAAATAAGGCTCCAATTTTATAAAAAGAAGTCAGGGGAAGAGGTGGTGAGAAAAAGATCTTGATGAATTTGAGGAGCAAACATTAAGCATCGACACCCACAGCCGGCTGTCTAGTGCTTCCTTTTCTGATCAGTGACACACCGTTCCCAAAGGCTAAAAGACACCAAGCCTGATTTTGTAGACATAAACTGTGATGCTCTGGCAAAACTATCACTGCTTAAATCATATATAACGATCTTTCAACGGAAGTTAAAATGTCATCTTTACTTAATGATGTCGAATAAGATCATCATTTAAAGTCTATCGCAGTTTCATCTTTGCTGATTTAAATTCTGACGTATTGGAAGCCAATTGTGGAAGAATGATGTACGCAATTTGATTTACCTTGACTGCCTGAGCAACTCATTTTGCTCAGCTTATAAATGACAGCGTGAATATAATAGTTCATTTTGATAACAAGAAAATTTAAAGTTTGGCTCTACAATCTGGAAGAACAAAATGAATCTTGACATGGGTCTAAAAATAAGAACATCTGTTTGCAGCAGGAAACAGTAATGATTTATTGTTCCAATATCGCTGTTTGATGTGTTGTTTCATTTTATGGTAATTTACAGCATTTAATATACTATATAAATTGACATAAAGTGAGGTAATGCTCCCCCAAAATGCAATAAAAGGAACAAAAATGTAGAATATAAATGTTTGGTTTCCTGTGTGAAAGTTTTGGTTTTGAAATGGGATTCATGCAGGAAGAGCAGACTGACTCCAAACCAAAATTGATCTCTAGACAGCTTTGAAGTTCTGCTGGTGTCAGCATCCCAAGCAGGCTAGCAGTGGAAGGCACTGTGTGCGCCCAGCCGCAGACGTCCAGTGCCTTTTCCCCACTGATGAATTTAATTGAGACTTTTTTGTTTTTTGAAACAGAGTCTCACTCTGCCGCCCAGGCTGGAGTGCAGTGGCGCGATCTCGGCTCACTGCAACCTCCACCTCCCGGGTTCAAGCGATTCTTCTGCCTCAGCCTCGTGAGTGGTTGGGACTACAGGTGCCTGCCACCATGCCCGGCTAATTTTTGTATTTTTAGTAGAGAGAGGGTTTCCCCATATTAGCCAGGCTGGTCTCGAACTCCTGACCTCACGATCTGCCTGCCTCAGCCTCCCAAAGTGCTGGGAATACAGGCATGAGCAGTGGCTCGCCTGGCCAATTGAGACTTTTTAAAGTAGATCTTTCCTGCAGAGTTCTAAAGCCCAAAGGCCCCTCTGTCATACATATTTATCTGATTTATATGGCCAACAATACAACTCTTGTATTTTTTAACATCAACTACTTGATTTTATATAAAATTGTCCTTGATCCTAAAAAGAGACCTGCCTTTTTAAAGTATTTCAGAACACGTAAAAAGCTCTAAATCAATATCATTTTATTTAAAATATGTCAATACTAGAAAACTGTGCTATACTTTCCTGAAGCTACATGAATACCCCTCAAGCAAAGAATCCTCAATCAAACATTTCCCATGTAACTTTGCTGGTGTTCCATCTCCTACACTTGCCAAGCAACCCTCTTGGTGGGGACAGTGGGCTCAAGATGGGGTAAGGACAACAGCAAGGACTTTCACAGGCAGGAGATTCAAAGAATCTCAGGATACAAATGGGCAATGCTTTCCACTGAAGAGTTAATGGTTAGTTTTTCTAATGCTCAATCAAGCTATTTGCCTGGACAAGAATTTGTAAGAACGGTAAACTCATACTAAATATAGAATAAGCTCTGTGGGGAGTAGATAGTTTTAGACTCCAGTGTCCTCGCTGTATATAGAAGTAGATGTTTCATTTTCAGACACTTGTTATATATGACTGGAATTTGTCAGCATTAATTTTAAGCCAATATTTTAGGGAGGAAAGGAGTCCAGTGCTGGAGTGGTGTGTGCCTCCTTAGTATGCATTCATGGGAAATAGGGACTTTAATTAAAATAACACCTGTGGATATTGTCTACAGTTTCCTGAACTTTACATCCTTACAAAAGTCCTGCCCCTGTTCCGTCCCTTGCCATTGATCCTCATTTCAGATGAGGAAACTAAGGCAAAAAGCAGTTCACTAACTTGTCTAAATAAGAACAGCCCCTAAACGAAATTGTCAGAATCTGAAATCCTATCTGCCAAATCCAGAAGCCATACTCTCATTGCTCTGCTTTTTAACCTAATCATTCAGTTTCCACAGAGCTCCTCTATGTGACACGGTTTTCTCAATTTACGTAACCTCAGAATTTAATTTGTCATTCTACACCTTGTAGGTCCTCAACTAATGTTAGCAATATTAAAGAAAAGAGTTAGGCCGGGCACAGTGGCTCACGCCTGTAATCCCAGCCCTTTGGGAGGCCAAAGCGGGGGGATCACAAGGTCAGGAGTTCAAGGTCAGCCTGGCCAAGATGGTGAAACCCCATCTCTTCTAAAAGTACAAAAATTAACCAGGCGTGGTGGTGGGCAACTGTAATCCCAGCTACTTGGGAGGCTGAGGCAGAGAACTGCTTGAACCTGGGAGGCAGAGTTTGCAGTGAGCTGAGATCACGCCACTGCACTCCAGTCTGGGTGACAGAGTGAGACTCTTTCTAAAAAAAAAAAAAAAAAAGAAAGAACTAATTAATATTATTAGAACTCCTAAATTTGCATAAACAAATTAATTTTCTCAAAACGGGTGGGGGTGGGTGGCATTGTGTCTGATAAAACAGAAAGGCAGGCTTTTATTCCACTTTTGACCCATAGCTTACTTTCTGTTTGCTGTGGTCGTATATGATTGTATATGACAAAACTCAATTTAAGAATGTTGATGTCTGTATTTACTTCAACCCATTAGTATATTAATTTTAGTCGATATTTATTACCAAAAATAATTGTCTTATACAGTAGAGAAAGTGTTCACAATACCAAATAAGCTGATTATGCCACTGCCAAAGTCTACTCTTTTTGAGAAGGCCACTCTCTTGCCACTTCAACACAGTGAGAGCTTCTTTGTACATGAAGTAATGATCTATACGTGGGTCTGCTCCGCTCCATTGGTATAACCATCTATACTAACCCAATACGATGCAACTTAGTTGCATCTGGCCATATAAGTCCTCACACATTGTTCGTTTTTAGGACTCTTTGGCTGTTTTTGGCTATCTCTATTTTTATATAAATGTTTCAATCAACTTGTCAATTTCCATAAAAATACGCTTGGTTTTTGCATAATATTACCTTAAACTATGTATAAACTTGAAAGAAAATAACATCTTTAGAATATTAACCTTCCACAAACATGTTAGATCTCTCTCTTTACTGGTCTTTAAAATTTTATCTGAAATACCTCTTATGAATATCTGTATAAAGTCTTATTTATACAGATATTTCTGAATATATATTTATTCCTGGGTATTTAAAAGTTATTAATACTACTATACGTGCTATAATGTTAAAAAATTGTGTTCCAACTTGTTAATATCTATAAATATAATTGATTTTGTTATGTTAATATTGGGTACAGTCACTCTGCTAAATATATTTATTAGTTTAACTGAAATGTACAGATTTTTGTGAATTTTCTTAATTCACAATCATTTAATACAATATTTTTAAAAATTGCTTACTTTCCATGTCTTACGTATTTCATTTATTTTTTGTGTCCTATGTCTCAGTCTTGTATTTCTCAGTCTAGGATTTGTTTCCTATGTCTCAGTCTAGTATAATATAGTCGTGTACAATATTGCATATAATTGGTACGTCAAAGAGAAATCAATTAACATTTGATCATTAAGATAATGATATCATTAAGTATAATGTTTCTCTGGGTGATTAGTAGATACCCAGTCTCAGTCTAATATAGTCCCAGGCTAGTCTCAGTCTAGTATAGTCTCAGTCTAGTATTATGTAATTGTGCACAATATTGTATGTAATTGGTACGTCAAGGAGAAATCAATTAACATCTTAGCATTAAGTAAAATGTTTTCTCTGGGTGATTAGTAGATACCCTTTTGTAGATCAAGGATACAGCATTCTATCCTTAGTTTTTTAAAAGCTATTAATATAAATTCATACACATATGCATTTTTTTCTAAACTACTTTATTCCTTATCTGTTAAGGTAATAATCATACAATTTTTAATTTTGCTTTGTTCCCATTAGTGACTTACATTGAGTGATATTAGGATTTTAAATAATATTACCTTTCTGAAATAAATCCTACTTGATGATGATACAGCATAATTTGTATATACTGCAAAAGTAATTTGTTTATAATTTATTATTTATGACTGATATTTGTCAGTGATTTACCTTTCCTGTAATTAAACTGTAAAGTTATTTTGAACTTATATATTTGGAAGTATTATCACTTATTAGAGTTTTCTAGCAATATTTTGTGTAAAACTGGCATTATATCTTGCCTTAGCATTTGTTGGATCTCAGCAGCAAAGTCATGTACCTTCAGTTTTCTAAATAAAAAGCTTTCAACTTTAGATTCATTATTCATTATTTTCGATAAAAGATTAAATATTTTACTTCTGTCATATTTTGTAAATTGTCTTTCTTTTTTTTTTTTTTTCTTTTATTATTATTATTATTATTATACTTTAGGTTTTATGGTACATGTGCCCAATGTGCAGGTAAGTTACATATGTATACATGTGCCATGCTGGTGTGCTGCACCCACCAACTCGTCATCTAGCATTAGGTATATCTCCCAATGCTATCCCTCCCCCCTCCCACCAACCCACAACAGTCCCCGAAGTGTGATGTTCCCCTTCCTGTGTCCATGTGTTCTCATTGTTCAATTCCTTGTCTTTCTAGAAATTTGTTTATTTCACGTCAGTTTTCAGAATGATTTATGTAAAGTTTGCTACAATCTCTTCTCATTGTCTTTTCAATTACTGCAGAGTCTATGATGATGTCTTATTTTCTAATATTGCTTTGTTTTGCCTTCTCTCTTATTTTAAATGTTTCCAGTACTTTTTGATCCCCAGTTGTAGATACTTTATCACATAAAATTCTCTCATTTTTTGCTATGTTTTTTAAAATCATAGTTTTAAATTCATATACTTTTTTCAAAAATAGTGTTAAATTCATATACTTTTTTCAGTCGTATTCAGTTCTCTTTATTGTTTGGTTTCCTTTGTTTTCTTTGAAGTAATTTCTTACACTTTTTCTAACTTTTAAATATTAATTTATTCATTCTCTATTTTTCCCATTAGGTGCATTAAAAGCTATATTTCTCTTTTCCCTGAACTCAACTTGAATTCTATTTTGCACATTTGGAAATCTGCATCTTAAACAATTTTTAATTCTAAATATATTGATTTCTATCAACTTTTCTTCTTTGTTTCATGGACTATTGAAAAGTACAGTATATAATTTTCAAGCAGACAGGGATTTTTCACAGTTACCTTTGTGTTACTTTTTTCAAGCTTAATTACATACTGTTAATAGGGTATATTTTATATAGTTTCATTATTTTGTACTTCGATGACAACTAAATTCATGGGCTAGAAGACTGATTTTCTACCATAGCACTATTAATATTTTGGGTAAAATAATTCTTTATTGTGGGGTGGTATTGTGTATTGCAGTGTGTTTAGTGTTCTTCTTGGTTTCACCTATCAAGTTCTGGTAGCGCACACCTCTCTACCAAGTCATGACCATCAAAATGTCTCCACACTTCATTAAATGTCTCCTGGTGTGGAAAAAATTTCCAATGCTAGACAAGCACTGGTTTAGAAATGGGTCAATTTTGTAAGTATTCCACATGGCCTCCAAACAATTTAAATACATTTCCAGCCCCAAATGTATAAGAAAGTTTTATCCTGTATTTTGGTACTATCTGTAATTTGAGAATCACATCCTTACTTTTGTGAAAACCATTACAGATTCTTCTGTAAAACAACTTGTTTACATGTTTTTGACTTTCTTACTTTAATCTTTATCTCTGAGTTTCCACATAGGTAATTCTGAAGAATTTATTTGGTAGATCTTTTAGTATGATTCTTTCTGCTGGTGATGACTTAGTCTCCATTTTCATTTGTACAAATATATCTAAAGTGTATTCTAAATGGCGTGGCTGATAGATTCTCATTTTTTGTATTCTTTTTTTTTTGGAACAGTTAAAATATAATCACATTGTCATGTACTTTCCACTGTTTTAGTTGAGAAATCCGATCTAGTTTTACTATTTTTCTTTGAGGATACAATGTCTGATGTTTCTAAGATCTTTTTGTCATACTTTCTGCTTCTTAAGAGTTTTAATACAATGTGAAGGAATATATATATAAATATACCCATATATATTTATATACCTAGATGTATAGATATCTATAAAATAGATATCAATACAGATATACAGATGGTATATGGTAGATAGATATGTATATCTATATATATACTATATATATGGATATATAGTAATGAAGTGCTATTAAAACTGTCCTGATGACTTTCATTGGTTTTAGAAATTTTGTCATTGCTTTTGAAATATATCTTCTATTTTATTCTATTTTCCTACATTATGTAGCTCTAATTACCTGTATAATTAACCTCTTTTTACCATATTTCCTCTCCCTCTGCAATCTTTTAATATTTATTATTCTTTAACTTTTCTGTTTTTTTGGGAGGTGTATATATATATTCTTTATGTCATCTAGTTCACTCATTCTCTGTTTACTCATATCTACCCCATTGCTAAATACATTTTTTGTGTATTTAATTACATCTACTTTTATCATTCAGTTATACAAATGGAAATTTGATTTATTTTTCTATAGTTTTTAGTTATCTGTGGAAATTCTTAATCAGCCATTTTATTTTGTTGAAAATATTAAACATAGTTACTTTAAAATTTGTATGTGATATGTCCATTATCTCTCATCTCTTTCTCTTTTTTCTCTTTAAAAAAATGGTTCTTTCTCAGGTGGTGGAAGTTGCAGTGAGCCAAGATTGCACCACTGCACTCCAGCCTGGGTGACAGAACGAGACTCTGTCAAAAAAAAAAAAAAAAAAAGTATATAAAAACAATACAATACAATAAAATAAAAAACAGTTCTTTGTCTCTTTGTCTAATTTGTGCAGTACATTGTTAAAAATATTTTGAGAAATGGTTTCAGGTATAAGGAAATGTTTTATGTTCCTCCAGAAAGTTTTTTTTTTTTTTTGGTAAGAGGCCTATGGACAATGGAAGTTTTATGTGAAATAGTCTCAAGCAACAGTAGGGTCCCAATGATCACCAGAGCTGCCAATATTTCTTGTTCTTTTTACTTTTATTGTAAGATTTTTTTAAGGATATCAAACTAAATATAGGTTGGTTTATCAGAGCATCTCAATTTTTAGTGTATTTGGAACTTACATTTTTGTCTCTGAACCAGGGGCTGTGAAAACTCTGCTTGTGACTCCAGTGTCTCAGCATCATCCTCTGCAATCACCAGGTTCCCCCTGAGGACTCAAAGGCTCCACATCCTTTAAGTTATAGTGGATCTTGGGAGTTCTTCAAGACATTTCTACAGATGTTTTTTAAAAAAGATGTTTCAGGGTTTTTTTTAAATATAATTTTTCTTAGTAGGAGAGCTTTTCTGAATTACTTACTTTTCTATTTCCAGGAGTTGGATTTAATTCTCCAGGACAAAATGTTAAGTTGTAGTTTATGGTGAAGAATACTGTTTTTTACATACTTAGGAAAACAACTTGAGTCTACCTAAACCAAGAAAATAAAAGTCTCATTCATCACCAAAGAAAACAAGTAATATGAAGGTATCTTCTCAAACAAAATATCTTCAAAGATGCCCTCTGGTAGGTGGGCAGTAAATCTGGTATTGCTATTCTGTTGTCAAATACAGTATGTGAACTGTGAACTGTACTACATAGAACAGCACAAAGCTGCAAACAAGATTTTAAGTGTTAAGTAGGTGGGAATAAGTCATATACTTTAGTGATAAAGATAAGTTGAGGACAGCTTTAATAGGTTGTTCTCATTAAAACTCAATAATATGCAATGTGGTATAAACTTTTGAATATACATGGGCCATTTCTTCATTGTAAGGTTTTTATCAGAGGAAATCGGAATTCTATTGAGATGTAATATTAAATTGACAAGGTTGCTCTTCCAAGGAACATAATGACATACAAAATTTTAAAAAGCATTTCCTTGGTTACTAAGGCAGCAGTTTAACCTTAACTGGAGGATGAGCTTTTAGATATCACACAAAGGGTAAATATTTGGATTTTTATTTTAAAAAATGTTATTAAGAAAGGAACAACTCTAATTACTAGCCTACTGATGTAAAGACTAAAGACCAATCCACTGCTTCAAGTTGAAGATGGCTCCCTCCAGGATATACGTCACTGTCACTTTACCAGTTAACAGCAATATAATGTGTACGCAAGTCAGAGGATAGTGGATTGCATAATCCATTTCAAAGTTATTCACCCCAAATTTTGCTTAATTGAATAAGGAAATTTTATACAATTATTCAATTATGATATTGTATTACACTTCAGGAAGAAAGTGTTTTTTCACCCTTACTCTCTGTACAAATAAAAAACTGAGAACGTAAGCTATAAACAGCACCCGATGGCCCCTGCAGTGTAGAGTAACTGACCAGCTGCTAAGAAATTTCAACAATTGCCATAATGCGGGAAGTTAACATATTTATCAGATACTTGAGATGAAAAAATCGTATTTCATGGAGACTTTTTACCCTATGCCATCTGGTCCTGAGGTGCCTATTACATCTATTATTGACTCATTAAAGTCAATGAGGTGAATAACACAATTAAACTTGTTTACTTGTCATGTAACAGTCAGTTAACATTGAAATGTAACTTCCAGTTTCAGTACCGCTATGCAGCACAAACCCATTCCGACCACACTTAGTGATACCCAAAATTAATCTCAGATTAATATCTTTCAAAAATTATAGAGCAATTTAAAAGTACATGAATATTTGAGGCTACATTTCAACATACAAATGCCGTATAAGAGTCACAATGAAGATCGGTCTTTATAATTAAAACAATATAAAAGTAATAAGTGGCCAATGGGGACCAAACACAGGATACATATTCCTGCACTCCACTAATCACTCAGCTGCAGATGGCTTGCACATTTGCAAATAGCTTGGAGAAAACATGGATCTGTGTGTGCAGGCAGGGCAGCAAAAGGAAAAGCTATCAGAATGGAAAAGCTTATTTCTACAAAACAGCTTAAGAATTCATTATTAGATAAGCTCTGAAATATGTACATAAATGGTTCTGGCAAAATGAAAGTACTATACTTATTATTTTAATTTACCCTCAATATTCCATCATGAGAATAATGCAAAGAAATATCTTTTGATTTAACACTGGACCTAAGAAAACCAATATAAAAATGTTTTAGACTATAAATATTTAAATAGTTATAACACAGGAACTTTTGTTTAGTTTTGTTTTGTTTTGAGATGGAGTTTTGCTCTTGTTGCCCAGGCTGGAGTGCAATGACGTGATCTCAGCTAATCTAACACTGGCACTTCTCAACATCCTTCTCTGAGACATAACAAGACAGAAAATCTACTTTTTATTTATAAACGCTTACTTATATAAAGCAAGTAAACATCATTTGTTCATTATACACATTTTAAGTTCAGACAAATTAGTAAAATGCCAGTTTTAAAATTAAAGTTTCTTGAATAAATGCCATGAGGCTTCAGAAATAAG
This sequence comes from Pongo pygmaeus, assembly GCF_028885625.2. Taxonomy (NCBI): domain Eukaryota; kingdom Metazoa; phylum Chordata; class Mammalia; order Primates; family Hominidae; genus Pongo; species Pongo pygmaeus. The sequence continues at coordinate 114,916,848 of NC_072387.2, read as the reverse complement.
CATGGACTCCATCACTGACAGTCACACATGCATTAAGACCAATAAGCATTTAGAGAAAAAAATAGAGAGGGAAAGAGAAAGAGATTGCCAACCACAATAGCATAATGTCTTCTGAAAAATTATTGAAGCCAAAATAATTTCAGTTATTGCCTCAACTTTATCTCTGTGAATTCCTACCAACTGGCAAGCACCTAAGGAGAGATTTGTGTTACTGATGGCTGCCACCACTCTTGGGGCTAAAATAAATATTTATTTTGCTTGAAGATGAAGTTCTTTTCCTTAAAATAAAATATCTATTTATTAAAATCCATGTAAAAATTTTAAATATTTTTACTAATGATATCTGCATTTCTTTTACCAAATGTGGACAAATAGTCACCAGAAATTGTCCATTCAAGTAACCTCTAGAGCAAACAAGTTCATTGGGTGTTTTTCATCAATTATAAGACATCCAGGGATATCATCAGCCGTTGAACTTAAATAAGTAGCACACTGAAAGATACATCCCCACATGGTCACAGGCCTCCTCAACAGTATGTTTTAATCTAAGCAACTTAACTTAGAATTTACAATGTAAAATCTATTAAGAAAGAGAAAGTGACCAATAATCCAGACATTCAAACTCGCTCACTACATTATATAACTAAAAGTTCATGCTCCTCATGTTATAAAAATAAAATAGAAAACCATGTAATACAAATAAATATTTATCGCATCAGTATGCTATAGGATTGTAAACAAAGCTACATTTTTGCAACTAGATATATGGAAATGGTCATTGCAATGAACTCCACTAATATATCTCAGGGACTTAGTAGTTTAAAGATAATGAACTTACTTCTTCATTCCAGTATATAAGGCAATATTTGGTGAGATCTGAAAACTAAAAATAATAACAGCTTTGAAATTCCATGTATCTTTATAATCATAGATTTTAGTCAATTTAAAAACATATTAAAAGGACCTAATTTAGGGTTGAAGTTATTTACTTTAGACTATCATAACATATTGATTGTTTTCAAAGTATAATGTTTCCGTGTATTTTTGAGAAATAATTGTGATGTTTTCTAGTCATACAAAGAGAAGGGCAAAGGTTAACTGGTGTGCGTGTTGAGCTTATTGATAATTTTCAAGTAGTAAAAGTCCTTTCCATTAAAGAGTACATGTCTAACAGCACTTCAAAGAAAGCTCTACATAAAAATTAGATTGATTTCAATTTGGTTCAACCTCATGACTATCTAATCCATTTGAACATACAATGTAGATTTTAATTACTTAAAGAAAAACAAAAATCCATTTGCTTTTTTTGACATTGAACTTAAATTATGTAAAAGTAAACATACATTCAAGGCTTTAAAAATTCTGGATGGTATTCAACAGGAAAAGACTTGAGAACATATTCTATAAAAATATCTTTATATCACATGGAGCACTCTTACATGATCTGCTTAGGAAAGTAGTAATTATACAAAACCAAGCTATTCATTGTCAGATCAAGTAACCTTCTAAAACAGGGAAATTGATCTGCAAATGGACACTTGGGATGAAATGATAGTAAGCAATCCATATGGACCTGAATAAGTAAGTACAGGATTACGTATTTCGTTTTGGAAAAGTGAGAAAAGGAAGATTCAAGGCAATGAAGAATCAATTAATGCATCTTTAATGCATAAGATGAATCAAGAGCAAAACCAATTTAACTATGAAAATATACAGGCTGAAAGAAACCACTAACTTTAAAAATTACAGTATTTTATATCAAAGCTATGTTTTCTCATATAATATTAGCAGTACTTTTATCTCCTATGAATATAACTGAGTGGAAAAAGCATTTTTGTGGAATCAGTGATATATAAAATGCATGGTAATTTTTTTTACACCCCATGTAAAAAAATTTACACCTCCTGTGAAAAAATAAATTTGAAAGGATTACTGAGCACTTTTCAAATAAAGTGCAATAACATACCTAATAATATTGAGTAAGTAGTAACACATTCAAATATGGAAACATAAAACTAGACAAGTAACAGCATCCACAGTAATGCAAATTAATATTTTCAGATCTTTTCATTAGGATGAAAAGGTCTAAAAGCCTGTGAGTGCTGTAAAATGTACACTGAATTACACACGCTCCGGGTCTCATCAAAAGCTTCTGCACTTTTACTTATGGTGAGCATGTTGCCAGCACCTTACTTCTTCCTCTACCTACAGATGAGAGAACTTGTTTGGACAAATTTAGAACACATGGAAAGTGAACTCCCCAGGATTTTAGTTTATTCTGAGAAAAGCAAAACTTCCTGGATTCTTTCTTTTTTTAAAAGAGTCTTAAAGGATTATCAGAAAGTCTCAATAGCCTTCATGGATATCAAATCACTCTAAAAGACCGGGTGTTTTGATGATTTAAGTGTAAATGATTCAAAAACACATGGATTAAATTTCCATTAAAATACATAAGGTTGTAAAAATCAAGGGAGAAATCATTCCAAAAGGGGCATTCGGTGCTTTAACTTCGAGTGCTTGAAAGCATTTCAAGATGTCCAGCAAAACCAACCTGCAGACAGGACACATCATTCAGATTGTATTTTACTGCAGAACAGGGATGATTTTCCATTCAGGCAGATTTGTGCTGATACATACCATATAACTTTAGAGATTATTACATGCCCAAATAAAATCAGATAAACAGTAATTTAAATATATGAAAATTAATACAGATATGATACAAAATAATCATGTAGGTTTTGCCAATAAAAAGTTATTTTTAACTCACATTTTGCAATTAAATCAGAAAGTGGTTAATTAGGCTTTAACTGAAATCTTACCAACTAACTACATTTTAGATTATTTTACTGACAACTCACGTGAAAGGTACTCTTATTGAGAAGCCAAAAAATAGAAAAGATAAATGGAAAATGGTTCTACCTTTGGGCAAAGGAATGATGATAAAAGTCCACTCATTCACTGTGACACTATTTTTATTCTACCTGTATTGGGATCCAACTCATGTAACAAATCCCATCCAGTTATGGTATATTTTAGAGTATATTTAGAGGTTGTGAAACCATTACCACAATGAATTTTAGAAAATTTTATCATCCTCCAAAGAAACCCCATTCTCTTGAGTAGTCATTTCCCAGCCGACTCCCAGACTTGGACAACTACCAATCTTCTGCCTTTCTCTATGAATTTGCTTATTCTGTACATTTCAAATAAACACATACAATATGTGGTGGTGTGTGACTGGCTTCTTCCTCTTAGTGTAATTTTTTCAAGGTTTATGCATGCTATAGCGTTTACAATACTTTTTTTAAATTGTCAAATAATATAACATTGCATGTATAGCACATTTTTTTTATCCATTCATCACTTGATGGACATTTGAGCTATTTTCACTTGTTGGCTGCTATGACTAATGCTGCTATGAATATTCATGCAAAACTTTTCTTTGTGTGGACGTATGTTTCCATTCCTCTTGTATATGTACCTAGGACTGAAATTTCAGAGTAGCTTGGTCGTTCCATATTTAAACTTTAGAGGAACTGTCAGACTATTATCTAAAACAGTTACCATTTTACTTTCCCCTCAGCACAACGTGAAGGTTGTAATTTTTCACATCCTCACCAACACTTGTTATTATCTATCTTCTGATTCTAGACACCTTAGTGGATATGAAATGGTATTTTCTCTAGTTTTTAATTACATTTCCCTGAGTTACAACATAGACTTGTCCGTGCTGTCTAGATACTTACGTTGTCATGAAGATCATCTACCTCTACTTATATAGATGATACATACAGACAGATAATAAATAAAACATAATTTCATACAGTCAGAGGGACAGCGAAAAAATATGAAATAGGGTAATGTGATTGATATAAATTGCCCAGAATAGTGATCATTTTAAGCATCAGAAAGAACCTCTTGATTAGGTGAGCTTTGAGTTGAAATAAAAAGGATGAAAAAAAAGCCTCGTGAAGAACGCAGAATACATTTTTCTTCACTAGGGGAGAAGAGCAAGTGTAAACTCTCTAAGACAGAAGTCAGCTTGGCACTTTCAAGGAACCTAAGGCAGCCTCGTGTGACTGGAGCATAGAGAGTGGGAGGGAAGACGCGTGATTGAATGAGGAATTCATGGCCAATGAGTGGAACCTCAACTCACACACACCAGGCGCTTAACAAATGCTGCTTGTTATTGTTGTTATTCTTATTTTACTAACCTATGTATTAGCCAGGGTAGTACAAAGATGAGGCTTATTAAAGAATGGTATAATTTCTGTGGATAAAATACTCTACCACTTTATGATTTTTAAAATTATTAATTTATCATTGAAGTCAGATGGCACAAAGGAAAAACCCGAAGCTGTGGAAAGCCTGGGTGAAAATCTCAAGTCTGCCACTTTTATAGCAAATGTGCAGGGAGTAGAGTGTGGAATAGGAGTGGGAAGATCTTTTACTGCCACCCCACAGGTGGGAAGCTTGAATTTTGAGGTGGCTTCATTTTGTTACAACTTGGCCAGCCTGGGGATTTTCTTTCCACCACCAAGCCTCAAAGTGTCTGTGATAATATTCTGTTCTGTGGACTTACCATTGTACCGGATTTCAAAGGCAAGCAGTCCACCCTTTGAGGCTCAGGAAAATGATGAATAAAGCTTTATGGTACAGAGTGTGTAGGGCCAGTCTTGTAGGATAATGGCTGGCTCGGATGCTGACTGATATTACTGGTCCATCCCCAGTGCGTAATTACAAGACAGACATGTGGTACGTGTCTGCTAGGCACAGGTGGGTATCAGTTCTCATTTGAATTCAGCCTGGGTGTTTCCAGGTGGAAACACGTGGTTTCCCCTGGCTTCCGGCCCTAGTGGCAGATGGTCTTTGCCCGGACTTGGCTAGGAGGCTGTTATTGGCCTCACTCTCTCCCTCTCCACCTACCATAACCTATGGAACATTAAAAGACAGAATAAGAAGATGGACTGTGGGTGCCTTTTGAAAGCTTTTCTATATTGCACTTAGACGTAGAATTACGCATTTAAAAGGAATGAATGTATTGGTTCCTTTCCCTTGTTCCATCTGCCTGGCCAGTCCTTAGGAATGAGCTAAGGAAGCTGGTGTTAGGAAGGACACTGTGGGTTATTACATCAATAGTGGAACATGCCACCCATTAACTTTTGTAGCTCAGTCAGCTGTAAGATTATGACAATGACATATTTCAAAGGACTGTGGTGATGAGATAACATAATCTATACTACTATGCAAATTGTAATGCCTACACCTCCCAAATCTTTCAAGATAAAAAATTCTACATTATACTCATATTCTATATATGTATATTTTGTATTTTTGCAGAGGGCTGCTAGCTTCAGTTATTAGACAACTTTCCTGCTCTCCCTGCACTCCCTCCAGGTGACAGCTCTGACCAGTTTTCTGAGCCCTCCCTGCCTTGACCTTTTCTGTTCGGACACTTTCAGCAACTCTGCTGTTCCCAGAGCATCACTTCACTTCAGCACTTTGCACTGGCTCTCCCCTGTGCATGGAATGGTCTTTCACCCTCTGGCCATGTGGCTTGCTGTCTTCTCATTGTATACAGGTCTCAGTTTGACTTTTCCTTGGCTTCTGCTGTGTTCATGTTTTCTTTTTCTTAATAGCCTTCAATACCATTGGACAGAATATAGGCCTGTTTACAGTAGTAAAAAGTCATAAAGGAAAAAACTTTTTTTTTACTTTTTACTGTCTATACTCTACCAGTTAGAAAAGTACCTAACATAAAGTAGACATTTAACAAACATTGGCTTAGAAGGCATGAATGAATTTGTCCTAAATTTTTTTTATTAATCAGCAAAGAATATTTGGGGGTGAAGTTAGAGCAATGGGTTACTAAACAGGTTATAGCTACTCAGGAGGCTGAGGCAGGAGAATTTTTGTATTTTTAGTAGAGATGGGGTTTCACCATGTTGGCCAGGCTGGTCCCGAACTCCTGACCTCGTGATCCACCTGCCTCAGCCTCCCAAAGTGCTGGGATTACGGGGGTGAGCCACTACACCTGGCTGCCTCTAATTGTTGGTGTATTTGAGTGACATATTCCAAGCAGAATCAGCATGCCCTTTGAAAGCATTAAATGCTTGCTACTCCAAAAATGGTCATTTATTGGTCCAGAACCATCACCATTGCCTAGAGCTCCTGAAAATGATGAATCTCAGCCTACTCCAGACCTACAGAACAAGAACCTGTAATTTTAACAAGATCTCCAGGTGATTCTCATACACATTTGCTGTTGAGAAGGTCTGGGTTAAGCTATGCATCAATTATTCAAGTACGTGCAGGGACAAGGCAGACAATACAAAGAGTAAATTGGAACTGGGTATGAGGTAAAAACAAGTGCGTCAGGCTGAGGAGCATGGGATAGTATGTACACATTCCTACAAAGGTTTTCAATATGATGGAAGGGAAAAATAATACACTGTGCTGGGAGAAAAATAAAAAAAATAAGAGAACTTCTGGCTAGCTGTATTTTCCATCTCTTCGTTGAAATCATATAATTTATGATGAGTTACAATAAAATGTTATTTCAAGCCAATCAACATGAAAGGGATGCCAATTTTAATGAGGTATAATAGAACTTTAGGTAATATTTGGGAGCAGAAAGCATTTTAAGACAGTGGTTTTGGACCTTGGAAGATCAGTAGCAGGGCAATAAGTCTTCAGGGTTGTTGAGGGAAAAGAGAAGGCTTAAGTAAAACTTTGCAATTTTCCCTTTCAAATCCAAAGAGAAACCAGATCCCCTTGAAAAGAATAAGCAATGTGTCCAAGGTCGCATTGTCGGGGAGTGTTGGGACTGCGATTGCGCTCCCTAATCTCATAACCCAGGCATCCCTCATCCTGGAAGGAAGAGTGGTCCTGATGACTTTACCTCTATTAGATTAATGTGTCAAACCTAGCTGACTCCAAGGTACCATATATGTCTGGATCTTGCCTTTGATTGGATTATTTTGTATATCTTTATAACTCTCCTTCTATATTCTTTATTTCTGACCTATGAAAGGCTGAACTTTGGGTAGCATTTTATTCTTTCTTGGTGAAAGTTATCTTTTCCTTTTGCCATAATTTTTCTGATGCCATTAATAATCAAATTTTATATTATCTGTATTTCTTTTGCTGAAGATTTATGTTGAACTTGCATAGATTGCCCCATCTCTCATCTTTACAGCATAAGTTCTTTTCTTGTCCTACTCATCTCAAATCCACATATGACAATGCCATTTAAATAAGAATATTTTATAAGTAATTTTCTGCTTTACTTTTTCAATATTGTAGTACATTATTCTGGTTTGTCTTATACACTGCTTGCTCCTAGACATAAATTGCTTCTAGTTCTTAGGTTGTTTGCTTGGTCTTGAGAGAGTATTCTTTATTAGTTTATCCTGTCCTAAACGCAAATTCTCTGTCCAACTCATTCGGAACGAACCTGGATGCTCTCACGCTGCTGCAATTTCTTATTCTGGTAATTCTTTGTTGTGGGGGCCGGATTGTGCATGAAAAGATGTTTAGCAGCATCCCTGGACTCTACCTACTGCAGGATGGTAGCTCTTCTTCCACATCCAGGTCATGCCAGTCGAAAACATCTCCAAATATTGCCAAATGTTCTGAAGGTCACAACCACTGCTCTATTGAAACCTGTCATCCTAAAGTCACTCGTGACCAGAAACAACAGCCAATTTTTATTTTTATTTATTTTTTATTTATTTATTTTATTTTTATTTTTTTATTTTTTTTTTTAGTGGAGTCTTGCTCTGTCGCCCAGGCTGGAGTGCAGTGGCGCGATATTGGCTCACTGCAAGCTCCGCCTCCCGGGTTCATGCCGTTCTCCTGCCTCAGCCTCCTGAGTAGCTGGGACTACAGGCACCCGCCACCACGCCCGGTAATTTTTTTGTATTTTTAGTAGAGACGGGGGTTTCACCGTGTTAGCCAGGATGGTCTCGATCTCCTGACCTCGTGATCCGCCCGCCTCGGCCTTCCGAAGCACTGGGATTACAGGTGCGAGCCACCGCGCCCGGCCCAATTTTTATTTTTTACATTATTCCTGAAAGCTGAAAGCCCCTGTTCCCATGGAGTTTCCTTCGTTCAGAGATTACACTGCACCATTCTCTTGGTTCTGTTTCTAGCACACTTCGGACTTTTGAGTTGTCTGCTTTCTTTCCCTGACCTTGAACAGTGTGCCCACCTGGGTTCTCAGATACCATTGCCTCAGGATAACCATTGTTCTGAGGGTTTCCACTCCCATTCTACGTTCTGACGACTGCCCTCCTTCAGTTCTAGTCCCTGAAGCATCTCTCCTGAGAGCCAGTCCTGGACCTCGACCCTTGGCTGCCCAGCCAGCACTCATGTGATTACATTAGTCCACTGTATTTTCCTTTCCTCCTCCATCAGACCTGGTATTCGTCACACATTTCCGTTGTCACTTTATGTCCTCATCACTCAGCTAGTCTCCCTCCCTTCTAAATTTAGATTTATTACCAAAACCTATTTATTACAAACACACATATCCAGAATTTGATCTTTCCAATCTATCATCATAATCTTTCCTTAAAGCTAGAGAAATACTGAAGTTTCCTCATCTCTTGCCTGCACTATTTTGACAACCTCCTAAATATTCTTCCAGGCTGCCAGGCTCCCTAGATTTTGTCTGCTGCACATGTTGCTGACAAGTTTATTGTCCCTAAGATAAACTTGAATATGTCCTTCCATTGATTAAAAGACCTCGGCTACCATGCATTGTTTTCTGAGTATAATTCAATCACCTTAATAAAGCATTGAAAGACCTCTGTGATCAGGCCCCACATATCTCACTGGAGTTAGCACCCTTTTCGACCACCAGCCGCTGTGTGGCCATGTCCTTGTGCAATCCCACTTCAGATGTTGCACTTTTTCTGTCCTGGGTCACCTGCCCTACTTCCTGGCTGACAAACTCTTATTGATTCTTCCCTAAACCGCTCAATTAACCCTTCCCTCTGAAGGGGACTTGAACTTACATAGGCATAAAAAGAAACTTGGAAACTATTTTCATTTATCAGAATGTGCTATAAGTATTCTTTTAGACTTGCATTTTCCTCTTATGAACTATCAGATCATAGGATCTGATTATTTCTCAATAGATTAAACAAGATTGTTAGCCAGGATGGTCTCGATCTCCTGACCTCCTGATCCGCAAAATTATTTCTCAATAAACAAACAAGATTATTTCTCAATAAAGAAAAAAAAAACAAAATGACTCAAATAAAAGGTTCTATAATTCAATTGTACATTTCACAATAACATTGAGAAATAAAAGTGAAAGAAAGCAATATATATTTAGGCGTGTGTGTGTGTATGTGGAGACAGAGAGAGAGAGAACATTGAGCTATACTATTACAGTAGGAATATTTAACAAAATAATTTCCTTGATCTTATATTAATCTAAATCATACAAATATTAGAAATTTTACTACAATCCTAAGAAAAAAAAGGTTATTGTGCATATAAATTAAAATGAAACTTTCATGGAGAGAAAAATAATATCAGCACATTGTTATATAGCAGCTTTCACATTTAATCAAATTAACTGCTAATAAATTTCATATCACTCAGAAATAGAAATGCAGAAATATATTTTGAAAAGTAATAAAAAACAAATGCATGTTTATATTGGATTTTACATTTTCAAATGCCAGAAGTCCTCATTAAAGATCTTACAAGCTGAGTATTTTCTTTGCATTCTGTTTAAATGCATACAACTTTAACCTCAGCCAATTAATTTCATCATCTTAACAGTACCAAGATGTACTTTGGATTTCAGTTCTACTTATTCAGGGCTAGAGACTTTGAATCATGGCTCAAAATTGATGCAATCTTAAAAATGAAAGGCCAGTACTTTATCCTATAATCTTCTTCAAAATATTGACTCAGTGTCCATGGATGTTCATCATTGCCCAGGGATAAATCAGTAAGACTATCTTAGTGGAGTTTGATCAGTGAATGCAGCCACATGTGTTCACAGGACCTAGCCTAATAACTGAGTCAATATGTTCAGACCCATTGTCTGTGTGTAGTGATTTCATTAGATAAAAAAAATCTTTGCCCACTTTTTTCTAATTGTTTTAGGAGTATAATTCCTGCTGATAATCTACAACATTGACTTGTACATGGGAAGGCAAACATTTGTTAGAAATTCTTTCTGGTATCTTTGATCGGAATGAAAGAAAAAAAAATCAAGAGATATTAAAATCAATTACAAAGGCAAAGGAACTTGTCTTTTCAGGTAAAATTGAGTTATTTAAGGCTGATTTACAATTATATGTATTTTACAGTGTCTCCTGCAAATGTATATAGCTTTCACTAACAGTGCAATGATACTTGCCATCAAAAATAAAATGCAGAAACCTCTTTTCCCATCTTATTGATAAGAAGGTAAAATTTAAATCCTGAACAGTTCTTTCCATCAGAACATGATCTTTGGTTTCACAAACTCTTCCTTCAGTAACAGAGCATAAGTCTGGAATGTCATGCTTTATTTTCACCCACTAATGCCATTTTCTGTTTGAAGAAAATAATAATGTGCAGCTGCTGCTCTATCAGGGTGACTGGCAAGTCATTCCCAAGCTTCATCCTAATTAGATCAATAAAAACTAATCCCTATGAGAGTATACATAAGACTTGCCAATTACACACTTAATTTAGAGAGAAGTAGTACTATTTTCAATAAGTGGAACTATCATGACTATTTCATTGCTCCTTTCCAACATTTATTTCCCTGGATCACTGAACTGCAGATGTAACCAGTGAGATGTGAGACAGGGTGGGGCGTGGTGAATGGGAGGAGCAATCACTGGTTAATACTTATGGCTGCTTTGATGCTTACAGAATGATTACACAAGAGGAAAAAAAATGGTTTTAGAAAAGCTCATGTGATCGTATAATAATTGCTCTATATGCTTCTGTGAACAGTAGAAACTCTAAGACAATTATTATAGGTACCTGTGTTTAAATAACAAAATCATTCCACTCTGCCATTTCTGGAAAAGATTAAGAAGCAACACAGTCCCGCAATCTGAGAGCTGTGACCATGTGATACAAGTAGAGTTCAGGTCAATTTGTCATCATTGCCAATAATTAAATAGTCTTTGCTTTGAGCTGCTTTACCCATTTGAATAGGAACTATGTCCACCACCCCCAGAGTCACTTTCTATGGCCCAGGTATTGATTTGGTTCTTTGTTTTCTTCTACATGCGGAATCACCAATTACAACTGGTTATTGATATCATGGAAGGATCTAAATTGGCTTTTTTTCCATAGTAGGTAAAAACTAAGGAAGAAAATCGTGATTTCTGTTCTGACAAAATAAACTAATTTTAGAATGTTATTACTTGATTTACTATTTTGCAGAACATGTAATTCTTTTAAAATTGATTCAACTTTTCAGTTCATTGGCTTTCTCTTCAACATTTATTTTAATGTAAAATGATACAAAGATATCTAAGTATTTAACATTATGTGCATATGGGTTTGTAAAGGTGCAGTTGTCCAATATATACTATTGAATAAAATGGCATTTATAAAATTTGATTGTGAGCATATATTGTAATTACAGTTATATAAAATATTTGCATTTACTAAAAATACAAACACGAATTTTTGTTTTAAACAAGGCAATACATATAATTTCTATTAATATGCAGCAGATTCGTCTTACATCTAAGTTTTAAAATCGCTAGGGATAACTTATCACTACCAATGGTTGTGTCAATTTATATATCTAATTCTGCAAGCAGAACATCTCTCTATCCCTGCCTATCACAGCATAGCTTCAGAGAAATTTCCCCTCTATGCACCATATAGGAACATGACCAGATTCATTCTATTTAGGACAATGTGGCAGCTGGGAGAGCAGTTCTTCAGTTTCACAGAATAAGTCAGTATGACATTCACCTTGAACTCAAATTTTATATAACTTTCATATCCAAGATAGCACATACATTTTGGGGGAATATGTCAAACTAAAATATATCACCTGTGACTTAAGAAATGAAAAGTCTCATACATTTTGGGATATATATGGCTAACTGGATAGATACAGATATGTAAATATACCAAATGAACAAAAAAGAGGAGAAATATCTGCCCAAGTACACTGAAGAAATAGATGCTTACATGATATTTGGATTATTTTATTGACTTCTCAGAATTAGGCAGAAAAATCATGCCATCGGTGCTATGTAAATAGGATGCTAAATTTTAAAAAGTTTTACTCTCCTCCAAATGCAATAGAAAGTGAGAATGTGGTGATGAGATGCTCTCTTGCCTTGAAGTCAGCTGGGCATGCTACTAACAGCCAAGGCCGAGCAGCAGATCAAGCTTCTCCTGGCCTGCTGCCTGCCAGTCATGATCTCTCAAGAGCTATTTCACCTCGCTCCACTGTGTGTGATGCGTAGGTTCTCTGGACTAACAATCCATGGTCCTTTTCACTTTGGGTGAAGGACAGAGGCCTACTTTCATACAGGAAGAAAAATGAAGACAAAGGAAAGACTGGATTAGGTATAGTATCTGAAATGATGTTGGACAGTCACAATGGTAAGAATGCCAGAAAAACTAAACTTTGTTTTCAAATAGACATCTGGAACAACAGCACTACATTTTTTGGAATCTTACTACGACTGGTTTATAACACTTCAAAATTTTGCCTCTTTCATGCATTCACATTTACAATAGGTAGGTGATGACTGATCCTCCAGCTGGAGTCTGGGGGTCTGGCATGCCTCAACTCTCAGAGGACACTTAACTGTCCCAAAGAAATGGTCATTTCATCATTTAATCAGGTACTTGCATGTAATTGCATTTGGATACACAGGCAGTCACACACTTACACAACTACATTTAAACTTCAAAGAGAAACTTTCTAAAGGGCATTTGCTTCTTATGGAAGTAAAGTCAGAATGAGCTGTATTCAAAGGGTGAGGAAAGCTATACACAGGAGACCTCTGTTTTATTGTGGTTTAGCTCATGGAGCAAATATGTTTAGTGGTTTCGGTCTACTTCCTTGGAAAAATGTCCACATTGAAAATGACCACCCAGGTTAGCAAAGTTTGGCATAACGCTCACATCCTAGAAAACAGAAGTCTCTATCCAGGGCCAATGTCCACTTCCAACTCTTACTACATTTCTTTTCCTCAGGGAAGACATTTAAGTAGAATCAAAAGAAGTTATTCTATGGGTCTAGAAAAAATACAATAAATTGCGCACTTTAAACTCATAACTACTAAATCAAAATAATTTATTGTCCTCCATTTTTAACCATAAATAGAGACCATCCACTATGGGATCAATCAAGAGTGAACTATTCCCCAGCTGGTTATGAAATTTATTTAGATGTCACGGAACTGTGACCTGGTAACCTGCCCAGTTTTAGAGATGCTGAACATTACAAATGTGGAGGCAGTTGGGCTACGTGAAATTCTTTCCCAAAACAGTGTAGCATTGTCAAAAAGTCATATAAATATCAATCCATGCCACAATCTTATAAAAAACTGCCAGCCTCATTCTTTTTGTTTCCCTTTCTATTTACCCTTCTTAGCAAATGACTGATTGATTCCTTGGGCAGACTTTAGACTCCTACCTAGCAGGTACTGAGGAGGCTTATGCAGTCCCTGGGCAAGACCATGAGTTCCATACAGGGTGAAAGCATGAATTTTGCTTTCAAAGAGCCCACATTTTTCAGGGGGCAATACAATTAAATATATGGCTTCCTTCAGACATTTTCAACAGTAATATAGACTTGTGGAAGAATTTTGTGCAATTGGCATTGAAGTAAACATAAATGCACTAAAGAAAGTGGATGCAATTGCTGCAAATAACTCCTTTTTTGAATATATTGAGTCAAAATTTTGGAAATTTTAAACAATAAGCCTTGTGCAGACATGCAATTAGTGACAGAGACATGTTCTGATAAATGTGTCCTTACGTGATTTTTGTCCTTGTGCTAACATCAAAGAGTGTACTTACATAAACCTAGATGGGATAGCCTAGCACCTAGGCTACGTGGTATATAGCCTACTGCTCCTAGGCTACAAACGTATACAGCATGTTATTGGACTGAATACTGGAGGCAATTGTAACACAGTGGTGAGCATTCATGTACTTAAACATATTTAAACATAGAAAAGGTACAGTAAAAATATGGCATAAAAGATTTAAAAATGGTAGACCTGTCTAGGAACTTAGCATGTATGAAGTTAATTGGACTGAAGTTGCTCTGAGTGGGTCAGTGAGTGAGTGGTGAGTGGTTGTGATGGCCTGGGACACGACTGTTGGCTTTATGAACACTGTACACACAGACTATACTGTGTTTATTATAAAAATTGTTTTTATTCAATCATACATTTATCTTAACTTATTGTAACTTTTTTACTTTATAAACTTTTTAATTTTGTAAACTTTTTTACTATTTTGTAATAACACTGAGCTTAAAACACACATTGTAACCTGGACAAAAATATTTTCTTTCTTTATATCCTTATGTTATAAGCTTTTCTCTACTTTAAATTTTTAACTTTTATTTTTTACTTTTTAAAATTTTTTTAAAAACCGTGACACAAACACACATACCACCCTAGGCTTATACAGGGTCAGGATTATCACTATCATTGTTTCTGCCTCCACATCTTGTCCCCCTGGAAGGTTTTCCGGTGTAACGGCACACAAGAAGCTGTCATCTCCTGTAACAATGCTATCTTCTGGGTACCTTCCCTGCCCGAGGCTATTTTACAGTTAACAATTTTCTCGTAAGTGGAAAAGGTACACTCTAAAATAATGGTAAAAAATATAGTATGGTAAATACACAAACTAGTAATATAGTCGTTCATTACCATTATCAAGGATTATGCGCGGTATATAATTGTATATGCTATACTTTTATATGACTGATAGTGTGTTTACACCAACATCACCACAAACATGTGAATAATGTGTTGTGTTATAATCTTATGATGACTACATCATTAGACCATAGGAATTTTTCAGATCCATTATAATTGTATGCAACCACTATTATATATGCAGTCCATTATTAACCAAAATATGTCCTTATGCATGACTGTGTGTGTGTATACATCTACACAAATGTATATACACCCACATATATAAGTATAATTTATTCTATATACTCTCTGATTTCTGTCACTGAGATTTACTCAGAATGTTCCAAATAATATAATAATTTGCTTTGCCTACAGAATGAAGCAAACTATAGAAATTAAGTATAGGTAATGTCAGCATTATTTGAAGATTTTTCCTATATTACCCAAATATTTATTTCAATTTCACCTAGTCAATTCCTAATTTGATTTCTCATTAAATATTATAGAATTGCCACTTTTTAAAAAATAGCCATGCTTGCTTGTGCAATCTTTGTCAATTTTTGAATGTATCTTTTTCAAGCATTTTTCCAGAAAAGCAGAAGTCAAATAGTTTTTCAGGCTATAATAGTAAGAAAACTTCTACCTGAGTACAATGAACATGAAAATTTTTTAGAAAAATGTAACTCCAATATTCAAACCAGAGTGTTACCTGTAGGAAAGAGAGAGCTAGAATAATGCATGATGAAAGTCAACACTGAAACCAATTTTATTACAACTCTCAAAGTTATTTCAGTAAGTTTTAGTTTGGGGTAAAGAATCCATATTCTATTTACTTCTGAAAAAGTCTCCAAAATGAAACAATGAAGGTGAATACTTGCATATATATGTGTTAGTAGACAATATTCATTGTATACCCCAGTAATACACTGAGGTTGCAAAGCATCAAATCAAAACAATTCAATGCAAAGCAACATGAAAAATTCTAAAACACATAATTGAAAAGCACAACGTACAGCTCTTTCCTACTCCTGAGTCTCTTACAACAGATCTAAAGTATTTGTTTCTCCTAATTAAGTAAATATACTCCCTTAATACTCTTTCACTTTGCCACTAACTCTGGGTTCTTGAATTTAAAACTTCAATAAAGTAACTAAAATAAAGTTTCCTTAAAAGCAATAATGATGGTAAAGAATCTGGTAGAGGGGTATGGGATACGGTAACAGAGCAAATGAGAAATTGTGAATGCCTTAAAAGCAGAGACACTGCTCTTTTCAGGCTCAGGACTTATTGCAGTGCTTGGCATCAAAAGGAAATCAATAATTGCTTTTGAATTTTTGAATTAACTCTCTTCATCTTGTGGTGGAATTTTTATCTTAGTTGAAGATTTACCTTGTCAACTAAAACCACTTGATAGTTTAGGTTTCCTTTAATCATCCAATCAATAACTTAATTGTAGCTGTATTTGACTCTCAAGTAATCCATATAAAAGTGGCAAATGGTATTGTATATGTTTGCATTAATCAATTATAGTAACTTGGAAAAAACAGTCACATTATATTTCAATACAAATACTTCTTTAATTCAGTGATTAACATGAAACATAAACCATGGTTTGTTTTTACGAAGGGAATTTTACTATTACTCCGGTTTTACTAACAATAATTGAAAGAAAATATGTCATCCCAGTGAGTGGTATTTTCAGTACCATTATCATCACAATACTAATTTTAGTTTTTTTTCTCTTCCAGTTGAATAGAAGAACTGCTGTCTCATTATGGCCTTTTTCAATTAAAATGAACTCATGTTGATAGACAAATATTTGCATTGCTATAATATTGGATTAATAACACTCACAGCAACAGCAATTAAATCTCCCTTCACCAACATTTAGTGTCCAATTTTAATCAAGTCTATGGGGAATGTAATTGAAAAAAATTCCCATGTTCTTCCTTTGCTTTTGCTGTGCATAGATTTCTTTATATTTCTTTACACATACAATATCATTCCAATAATATTTGTCATAAGAAATAGTAAAAATTAAGAACTGATCATATCTTCATTTCATTTCATTTCTCTAGGGCAAAAAGTGAGAAACACCAAATTTAATCAATCTTACTACCAAAATATGGTAATTTCTTTGATGATGAAAATTACAAGGTTATGTCATTTATTACCAGGACATTAATTATTGGTAAAATGTAGAAATTCATTATAAAAAATGCTATACACAATACTCTAACAATGGAATTACATACACATGCCCACCCGTGCATGTGTGTGTACCACCTGTATGTACATACACTAACTTCTTTCCAGAATGTATTTAATACAGTACTGACTGAGTGTTATTTTGTTCAACTACATGATAATAAAAGTCTTCTGAAGATTGTCCAGCATAGGTATCATGTTAAAAAGCAGATTCCACATTTTCTGTGCTTTCAAAAACTGAGTAGAAGGATATTAGAGTCTTTCCTGTCAAAATTATTCATAGAACACAATCTCAGTTTGCTTTTAAATTAAAAAACAAAGCAAAACAAAAGCAAACAATAAAAACAAAGATCAACTGAACTTTCTATATAGAGCTCAAAGAGGTGATATTTAAGAAAGTGAGAGTCAGGGAGAAATAACATATTTACACTGGTCTGTGTTGATAGTCTGTTTACCATGAATATTTTGTACTAATTTTGAGTTTTAAAATATTTATCAAATATTATTTATCTTGATCACTGTGGGGTTTTTGTCCTATATTAAATTTTGTTCCCAATTATGTTTGAATGGAGTCCAATTATTGATCACAGATACAATTTTTAATAAGTGTTTTATTATTAAATATAAAAGCAGGTAAAATCATTTTCTCTCCATTATGAAAGCAAATAGTATCAACTAATTTTAAGCCCCATGTACATTAAAATTTTGACTCTTTACTATGCTTTTATTTCTACAATTCTAGGTAGTTTCTCTTCCAATTAATATTTAATTTAAACGTAATTCAAATATTTATTTCATTATTCTAAAACTTTATTTTTAAGAACTTGTATTGTGTTCTATTCTGCCCTAGCATCTAGCTTCTCTATATTCTTCTGCTTTCTCCATTTGGCTGAGTTCTAATTTTATACTTTCCTAGAGCATTAAGCTCTAATCTAAAATGCCTGATCATAGTAAAGACAGGAAGATTTTTTAAACCAACACATTCAGAGTAAAGCCCTCTATATGATTATCCCCCTAACTGTGTATCTCTTTTAGTGCACAGTATTATTTTACCAATTCCATTTAATTCATTAGAAAACATGCTTCACAAATTTGCCTTACTTTTTTATTTTCAGCAGTCCTTTCAAACTAAGTTTTAATGTCTTTTAATCTGAGGCATCAGTATCTGCCACATCACTGTAGGTCACCTATAGAACGTCTTCATGTAATTTATGTCTTTATGCCACACTACCATTTTTCTTTTCTTTCACATTTCTTCCCTCATTTTTTTCATACTTATTTTTCTCTTTCAATTTTGTTTTTGTTTGGAATACAACACCCTTGGGAAGAAGTGTAAGAAAGAGAGAAATAAAACTAAATAAGTGATACGTGATACAGCTTTTTTTCTGGTTTGTTCTTGTATGATTTAACAATAAAGCCAAAACAGTTCTCCTAGGTGTTTATGTAATGACCAGCCCCCACCTTTAACTATGCACTGAGGCTGTACAGGAGCTTTCCATTTTCATCTTATTGAATTAAAATTCATAAAGTTTGACCTTTATGATTTTCTATTAATTGCTTTTCTTTTTATGATTTTCAATTTGCCAGACAATCAATTGTCAAATTCAATGTTATACTTCTTTCTGCATTATGAATATTTTTGTATTTCTGTTTGCCATGAAATGCTTACATTTTTAAAATTAAAATATCGTTTTGCCTCCTTTTTGTCAGACACATCTTACTACATCTATGTAATGTCGATGAAAAGAACCTTCACTTATCTTATAGAAATATAACTGGGCCATTCATGTAGATTTGCCATAGTTGACAGTACTTAGCAAATCCGTGTTTAAATGTAAATTGTTGTTCAAAGTAGAGCTTGAACAACAATTTGAATCGTCAAACTTGGCAACATTCCTTTCAGACAATATAAAAAATAAAATACTCCTTTTGTATTCACTTGACATTTTCCTCTGTGTTTGCAAGGAATTAAGAGAAGGTTCTGTAAAAAAAAAAAAAAAAAAAAAAAAAAGTAAAATATCAAAATGTTCATGACTAAACAAGCAGATTAATGATCAGAGGGAGCAACACATTTTGGAATCCTTTTATCCCATCTTTAGTATGTGCCTAAGCCTATGGATCCCAGTAACTGCTGGAATCGATCACAGCTGTAGACCTTCCTTCAGAAGCACATGCTTCATCTGTTAGTGATGCAGCTGGGGTTTGTGTATGTTTTCTCCCCATGATTAACCCCTATTCAATCTAACTAAAAAGGGGTCTAATATTCTCAGCACTGAAACTATATCATGTCACTAATTCTAATACTAGTGTTTTTATAAACATTGCATAAGCTAGAATACTAACATTTCCCTAGTCTTATTTTATTGTTAGGACATTTCTGACTCAAAAACAGAGGTAAAAGAATGAACTTCAATGAAGTTTTTATTTCATACTTAAAAATTGCATTTGTGTGTGTGCTAGTTTTGCATGGTGAGAATACAGCTAAATAGACTCAGATAGAAAAAAACCTATTTATTAAAAATTTTTAAAGATAAAGAGTAGTAAGCAATAATAACAAAAGAAAAATCTGGAACCCATTCAGCTCAACTAACATCCTTGGCAAGTTCCTATTTACAGCATGAGAAAGTTAATGACCAATGCATATTAAACAAAGACTGCCTACATTTTGTCACATGTGCTTTGTTTTTGAAAGAACGCTAAAAAATATGCCTACCAGACAGGGCATTTTCATTACATTTAACAACTTTTGTTTTTCTTAACTCTTGAATAGGGGCTTGAATGCTTTAAAGATGGTACAAGAGGTCTACAGTCTTGTTCAATGAGAATTTATCTCTATATATTATCAATTACTGATACATGTTGTTTTGTTATAAATCTCTCTCACGATCTGTATAAAAATAAACCCTGTTTTTCCAAAGGGAGAAGTTTTATGGCTTTTCTCGTGTTGTTTTGTTGCTGTTGTGTTTGTTAGGATGTTTCCCATTTAGTGCTCCCATGTGGTTCAAATTAGAGAAAGAATCCTGTAATTCAAGAGCCACTCTCAACTTACAATGAAAAAGTAAACGAATAAAATACCAGATTTAATAGTCCACAGGAAAAATATTTAGGAAAGTAAGCTTTTCATTGTATTAGCTGATAAGGAACAGAATAAGAATAAATATCTATTTATTGATTATTTTATTTTGTTAATTGGCTGTAGCCCCTGAAAAATATCTACGCAGTAAGGAGTAACACAAATATGACTTGGACAATCAATCAATTGCACTGAAAGATAGGGCAACCTCCGCAAATGGATTTTTCTTTTTTATTGTTACCTGAGGAAAAAATTCATCTTCTGTGAAGTGGAAGGGTGAGTTGAGTGGTGTTTTTTATACAAACCCTGGGCAATCAGTTCCTTCTGAGGAAGTCCAGCCTGCCTCAATCTCTCGGTAAGCATAGCTGGTTCCCGGAGGAGGGAGGCCTAAGCGACCCTTAAAGTTGTTGTTATTATTATTTTGTTTATTTGGACTGAAGGTCTGGGCTCAGAGAAGGTACTAAGGATTTTAGGTTGTGTGTTAGGAGGGGAGGGAGTATGGGCAGTTTGGGGACAGCCCCTGGCCAAGGCTGACAGCTCTCCTCCACTCATTTATCCTTGAATCATGCTTTGCGTTGGAGAAAGTCCATGAGTGTAAACTCAGAGAACTATGTGCTGGTGTCCATGAACTGGACGAACTGCAGCATTGAACCATACATGAAGTCAGGCATGGGACCATGGAGGAGTCGCCTTCAGAGAAAACAGATGACAGAATGAAGCAGAAGTAAGGGTCCCTAGGAACTCCCATTTCCAGGCAGTTCTATGCCTTTCATTACAAGCAATCCCTTTTTGCCTAAATACATTTCAAGATGACTGTAGAAAACGGAAGCCTCAAAAGGAAAACAATTAACAATGCATTTGGGCACTCTATCACCTTGCTACTTAAAAAATAGTTCTACAAACCAGTGGCTTCAATATTACTAAGTAGCTTTTTTAAAATAGACACTCTCTGGCCCCACCCCAAAGCCACTGAAACAGCATCTGTATTTTAAATGGATCCCCACATTATTCATATGCATGTAGAAGATTGAAAAGCATGATCCTTGTGATTAATTATGAAAAAAATAATTTTCTGTTTGAGGAATCAATAAAATATAATACACATATAATATTTGTTCATAAATGTGTATTTATAATTAGATAAGATGTATATGGGTATGGTCGCTGCCCCTTATTAAGTTAATATTTCTGTAAGTGGTGACAGCCATGATTTATTAGCTCTTTGGTTATATTTGAAGAAGGTGGTGCTTTTCAGGTTTACTTGATTAAATAAATGCTATACTTACATGCAAATACATTTCTGCCCAAATGATAAAATAATTGCTTTTCAAGGAAGAAAGTGAGTGTTATTCCTAAACTCAGAATTTACCAAAAAAGAAATCGATGACAACAGCAAATGCCACCGGTTTAGGAGCCTTTGTCACAACAGGACGAAGTGGAGAGGATAAACCCAGGAGTTTATTGGAACTCAGGTAGCTCTCCAAGGCCCCTAAGGCTGCCTACAGCTAACTCATCAGCACAGAAACTTAATCATGTTTTCCTCTGTACATGGATCAAAACTTTAGAATCGAGAATCCATTGACTAAAGAAGCAAAATGATAAAAATTATAATCCCACTTCAAAATTCAACTGATAAAAATAATGCAAAGAATGATTTAAATTTCTGAAGCATTCATCTGAGTATATACATCTGACTGCTAGAAAAGAAACAGATGGTTAAGAATTAATGAAAGGAAGACCCAAAAAATGCTGAAATTATTTCAGAATGAGTTTCCCAAAATGTGGCAAATGGCTGGAAACAAGTTCTATGATATGCTGTTAAATACATTAGGTGAATTCTTGCTTCAACCTGTTATTTTTTCTCTTTTCTTTGTTTCTTTCTTTTCTTTATCTCTTTTCTTTCTTTCTCTCCCTCCCTCCTGCTTTCTCTCGCCATTTCCCTTTTTTACCGCTCCTACTTCCTCTTCCTCCCCACTCCTCCTCCATCCTTCCCTCTTTTCTTCTTCCTAATCTAACATAGAGAATGCCTGTAGTCAAGAGGTACTGAAAATCATTTATTAACTATATGCTACCCAAAGAAATGATGGTAATGATTATGTATTTCCCTTCAACATTAATAAGAGCTCTTTCTCCTTTACCTTTTCAGCTTTTTCTTACCCCATTTCAAATGTCATAATAAGGATAAGAAGCATTTTGTTTCCCAGAAATGGAGTGATTGATCTGATATGTGTCATGTTCGATGACATAAAGAAGAAAATATATGTGCCAGTAAGGGCCAAAAGAGTCATTTGGCATTCAATCCTATAGGTTTTCTAAGTTTCAGGTATTTTATATCTTTTCATTTTATTTCAGGAAGAGATAAACAGCTTGAAGCCAGAATGCCCAACTACCATAGTTACAAGAAAACTGGCAATTAGTTCTCTATACAATGCTATTTTATATACTGTAAATCTCCTAAATAGTTGATTTTAGTCTTGGACACTCTTAAAATCCAGAGTTTTGGAAAAAAAAAAAAAAAAAAAACCTCATGAAAATGTATTTGTTTCAGGCAGTCTACTAATCTTTTAAAAAAGAAGATATAAGTGTTAAGAAGGGTCCAAGCTAGAATTAAGCAATATGTTAACTATTACTTTAGCTCTGAACTATCCTGTTTTGTGTTGAAATAATTAGTCTTTGAAGGAAGCCGTGCAAATTACTACAAGACTTGACCTGAAAGAAATTATTTGGGCTCTCAAGGCTATGTGATCCACAGCACTGTCGCCTACTTTAGACTATTAATTCCCAATAAGCCTTGCATTTGTTATGCATGTGTACCCGGAAGCCTATTTGAGCATTTTCTGTAAGCCATATGTAATTCTCTTCAATTTTCCTTGAAATTGCATGAAGCCTTTGAATATTCTAAGTTACAATCTATGAACTAAATTATGGAACTCAGTAGAAAGACCATTAGATCAATATTTTGTCATTCAGATGACATAAATATGGTGCTTAAAAGAGTCCATGCCATATAAGAATTGTTACATATGTGTTAGATATTATTACTATTGTTAAATTATTTTTTGAAAATGTGAAATTCTAATTTTTATAATTATAAATATTCCAGAAATTTAATGTGAAGTTTATATTATGTTTACCAGACTATAAATTATATATTCTCTGTATACCCAACACAAATCTGTTGTTATTAATACATAAGACAAGTCATAATTTGTCCTGCAGTAGATATTTAGAATTTAAAAAGTATCAAATCGTATAATATTATACTCTTAAAAATAATAATCTGACTTTATTACTGGTTTCAGAATTGAATACTCATATTTCCTCTAATATAACAGTTCAATGTTCAGTAAGTCTAATTATGTTTTCTATTTTCTCAAATAACTATTTTAGTTTTCATAATCAGTATCTTCCTATATGCTTTTAAAATGATAAAAATATATACTGTTAATATTTTTTAAACCTAGTGTTTTAGTCTGTTAACATGATGCTATAAGGACATACTCAAGACTGGGTAATTTATAAAGGAAAGAGGTTTAATTGACTCACAGTTTTGCAGGGCTGGGGAGGCCTCAGGAAACTTACAATCATGGCAGAAGAGGAAGCAAACACGTCGTTTTCACAAGGCAGCAGCAAGGAGAAGAATGAAAGTAAAAGGCGGGAAAGGCCCCTTATAAAACCATCAGATCTTGTGGGAACTCACTCACTATTAGGAGAACAGCATGAGGGTAACCACCCCATAATTAAATTACTTCCACCTGGTCCCTCCCATGACACGTGGGGATTATGGGAATGACAATTCAAGATGATGTTTGGGTGGAGACAGCCAAACCATGTCACATAGTCACTATACTTATTATTAGGAATAATAAAATTTTTTTATAACCATGTTATAGGTACTAATACATTTCTTATTGCATATAAATTGAAACTGAGGCACAGAAGATTTTAGTAAGGCTGAGGCCTCACAGTTAGTAAGATTGGAACGGTGAGCAAAGTCTGGGCCTGGCCTCAGAGCTTCCTCCCTCACCTTTTGGGACCTCCTGTAATCTCTCTGTAGGACGAACAGAGAATTCGCTACCTGAGTAGAAAATAAGAACCACTGGGTACTTTAATACCATTTTCTTGTTTTATATAATCTGCTATTATTTTGTGTTTTTTCTTTATTTTTCCTACAAGCAGGGATGACATAAATTTTTTGACACAGAGATTTTATACTTCTAGCCAACCACTTTTGCTATTAGTTTGTGACTGGAGATATATTTATCCTCAAATGTAGCACTTTTCAGTTTTTTCTAATGTTTTCCAATACTGTCTTCATTTAATTATGAAAAGGAATATTTCTAATTTCTAAAGCTCATTTTCAATATTATTTTTGTATGTTTATTTTTTTCATAAATAGAGTAACACCATTTGATAAATCAACTATTTCTTACAAGTCATTAGTAAGACTATTTACTAGAATGTATATCAAGACTAACACTTTAATAATGCTGTTTATCAACTTAACAACAGTTACATTGATAGTTTCTTAGCTTCCCAATAAGACCTACACAGATAGAATAGAAATTTGACAGATAGAAAGGAAAATTGTTCTATTCTACACCTTGTACATATGAAGCCATCCTAGGTTCAATAAGATCTTTCCTTCAGCGTGTTCTTTTATTTTTTATGCAGCAAAATAATCATTTCCAGGGTTGCATCCACACAGAAGGAAGGATTTATTCATGTATTTATTCATTTCTTCATTCTACATGAATTTATGTAATATCTATTCAATCAGTTCAAAACATATTTATTTAACCTTAATCTTGAGCAGTACAGTATGCCAGACACAGAGAAGGATGGAGTGAAAAAAATCAGATTAGAAAGGAGCACAGCCTAATCTTTACCATATTTCACCTTTACTCCCAGAGCCTCTGTGTTCTGCTGATTTGCTCTGATGTGACTTGATAGTCTTAGTCATTTCAACATGATGTAGCCTCATATGAAAAACAAATATCTCCCTAAGTGTCTGACTTACTACCAAGAGGAAATATAATCAGCAAGGGAAATCAGACTCAATGTATGCAGCCTGCATGTGATGTTTGCAGAGGGTGTTGAAACACAAAATATAGAATACAATATATACATGACAAGAACCCATGCATTGGCTTCAGGAATCTGGGCTGCTTTGGACCTTATTTATTTGTTTATTTTTGGATCCCATTTAAATCCAGGCTGCCTGCACCTCCTGATAACAACATTCTGCTCTCTCACGCTGAATTCTTCTACAGTCTAACAGCAAGTAATACCCTTCTAACAGCCGTGAATATACCTACTCCGCTGAATATGAATTACGTTCACATGGCAATCTTTGTGGTCTCCAGTTGCCCATGAAACAGAGCCTTGAAATTCCTCCAGAACCTAGGTCACCTTCATACTAGCAGTCTGCTCGATGCTTACTCACTAAAAGGCAGGGCTTGCTAAGTTAGGGAGCCTCATGAAAATAAAGTGATGTAACTATCAGGATCTTGTTCTTTTTTCATTGCACCAACAAAATAGAAAATATAAATGGTTCCCCAGAATGTAATATTTAAAGACCTATCTCCACTAATGAAAGAAAAACTCATATATATTATGCTTCCTTAGACGTAGGTTTTCATCTTTTTTGTTCTTTAAAACATAGATATTTTCTACATACTTTTCTTGCCAATAAAAATTTGAGGCAATTTTGTTAAAAAAGTACAAGGATATATAGGTGTGTGTGTGAGTGTATGTGTGTGTTTGTATACATATACGTACATATGTGTGTGTGTGTATACACATAGATATATATTTCATCTCTCACTAAAGGTACTCACTAGACACGTGTTCTCATTTACACAGTAAATGCACACACGTGCATATGTGCACCCAACTTGACTGAAATTTAAAAAATCTTGGCCTTCTCTCTAACTCTTTACATCTAAGAGTATGTTTTCTATATGAGATGTCCTAAAAATTATAGTAACCAGTTATGGCACACCATTGCTGAGAAGATTTTGAAAATATCAAGTCCCAGACACATACTGTCTAAATGTAAGACAGGCTGAAGAATGGGAATACTTCTTCTTTCAATTCCTTAGGCTTTACACCTATAGAAATGAAAACCTATTAAAATGACTCAATGAAAAAGCTGTGGCTCATTTCAGGATTTTTTTTATGTCAGGCATGAATAGAAGTATGGATTCCAAAACAGTAATTACCAGGGCCTGAAAATGTACATCTGAAATTAACCCTATGGAGAATTAGGAGAAATATGCTTGGAATATAAGGAGAAACTGGAAGGATTAAAGGAATAAAAACAATGCATTTTTTTCTTCTTTAGTTTAGTGAACTCAATAAGATTGACTAGCATCAACCATTGAAAATGGAGGAAAGAATACAATTTTTATATTTTTATATTTTGTTTAACAAAATGTATCACTTCCTTATTTGAAGGGCTTCAGTTTGGGTCCTACTGTTGTCACTAAAGAACTGTGTGATATTTATGGTATCATAAATTGATTTAATAAATAACCAAATATAGGGTTAATCTATATCTATAGGCATAGCCTTAGCTAGAATCAATATATACTTAGATTTCAAGTAATCTGGTAGGCTTTTCAATTTCTGGAGACATATTTATTTATTTTAGATTATATCTATGTAAAGTTTTTAAAATAAGGTAAATCAGCTTAAAAGTGATTAAGGTAAATCAGCTTAAAGTCCATAAAAGTAATAAATATTTCTTGTGATTCATTACATTGTAAGCATTAGTTTGAAAATATTATATTGTAAGCACTAGTTTGAGAATTAGCAACTGAGGATTTACATTGATAAGAATGTTTAGTTGATGGATTAACCCCACACCACAGGCCAAATTAAGGTGTCACTGCATGCCTTACAGTTCCAAGAGATGTTACGAAATAGTAAATACTAACTACAGCCTGTTGTGTAAAAGATGACTTTTACACAATTAGAATTTATGTCCCATCCCATGGTTAGAACTTCCTTGAGGGTCAGAGCCTCCCACATTCTCAGAAAATAAGGCAGTACGTGTTTTGATCTGTTAAATGAAAAGTGTAAATTAATGACTACATTTCTAAGTGAGTCACTATTATACTACCTTTCCAAAATTTTAATAGAAAATATAAAAATTGATAGGAAAATTCTCATTGTCAAATACCATACTTCTCTAATTAATCTCAAAGCAAGATGGATAATTGTGTGGGGTTTCACAAAGACAAAGTTGTTTCTATTCAGCTTGCTCTAAAAAAGAAAAGAAAATTAAAAGGATCTAAAGTCAAACTTTTAGTTCACATTAAGACATGTAAAATCTGAATACATTATACCTATTATTTTCTTTTTTTTATTATACTTTAAGTTTTAGGGTACATGTGCACAACGTGCAGGTTTGTTACATATGTATACATGTGCCATGTTGGTGTGCTGCACCCATTAACTCGTCATTTCGCATTAGGTATATCTCCTAATGCTATCCCTCCCCCCTCCCCCCACCCCACAACATTATACCTATTATTTTCTAATTTTCAAATTAGTACATAAAAATAATGAGTCACAAGAAATATTTGTTTCATTTATGAACTTTAATATCAAAATACATTCACTTTTAAGCTGATTTAACTTATTTTAAAAACTTGACGTAGAAATAATTTAAAGCAAATCAGGACATCTTCAGAAACTCAAGAGCCTACCAAATTACTTGAAATGCAAGACTGTGTTCATTCTAGTTGAGGCTATGCCTGTAGATATAGATGAACCCTATATTTGGAAATGTGAGACTCATTTTCCTCATTTTTACTTCATTATTTTTGCATTTTTATTAATATTTTTAAGACTCTTTTTACTTTATTTGATACAAAAGTATTCTTGATGCTGTATCTAGAAAACATTAGAAAGACAATAATTTCTTTTTTTTATTATACTTCAAGTTCTAGGGTACATCTGTACAACGTGCAGGTTTGTTATGTATGTATACATGTGACATGTTGATTTGTTGCACCCATTAACTCGTCATTTACATTAGGTATATCTCCTAATGCTATCCCTCCCTCCTCCTCCCACCCCATGACAGGCCCCAGTGTGTGATGTTCCCCACCCTGTGTCCAAGTGTTCTCATTGTTCAATTCCCACCTTTGAGTGAGAACACGCAGTGTTTGGTTTTCTGTCCTTGTGATAGTTTGCTCAGAATGATGGTTTCCAGCTTCATCCATGTCCCTACAAAGGACATGAACTCATCCTTTTTTATGGCTGCATAGTATTCCATGGTGTATATGTGCCACATTTTCTTAATCCAGTCTATCATTTGATGGACATTTGGGTTGGTTCCAAATCTTTGCTATTGTGAATAGTGCCACAATAAACATATGTCCTTATAGCAGCATGATTTATAATCCTTTGGGTATATACCCAGTAATGGGATGGCTGGGTCAAATGGTATTTCTAGTTCTAGGTCCTTGAGGAATCGCCACACTGTCTTCCACAATGGTTGAACTAGTTTACAGTCCCACCAACAGTGTAAAAGTGTTCCTATTTCTCCACATCCTCTCCAACACCTGTTGTTTCCTGACTTTTTAATGATCGCCATTCTAACTGGTGTGAGATGGTATCTCATTGTAGTTTGGATTTGCATTTCTCTGATGGCCAGTGATGATGAGCATTTTTTCATGTGTCTCTTGGCTGCATAAATGTCTTCTTTCGAGAAGTGTCTGTTCATATCGTTTGCCCACTTTTTGATGGGGTTGTTTGATTTTTTTCTTGTAAATTTGTTTAAGTTTGGTAGATTCTGGATATTAGCCCTTTGTCAGATGGGTATATTGTAAAAATTTTCTCCCATTCTGTAGGTTGCCTGTTCACTCTGATGGTAGTTTCTTTTGCTGTGCAGAAGCTCTTTAATTAGATCCCAGTTGTCAATTTTTGCTTTTGTTGCCGTTGTTTTGGTGTTTTAGTCATGAAGTCCTTGCCCATGCCTAGGTCCTGAATGGTATTGCCTAGGTTTTCTTCTAGGGTTTTTATGGTTTTACGTCTAACAAATGTTAGACCTAATCCATCTTGAATTAATTTTGTATAAGGTGTGAGGAAGGGATCCAGTTTCAGCTTTCTACATATGGCTAGCCGGTTTTCCCAGCACAGTTTATTAAATAGGGAATCCTTTCCCCATTTCTTGTTTTTGTCAGGTTTGTCAAAGATCAGATGGTTGTAGATGTGTGGTATTATTTCTGAGGGCTCTATTCTGTTCCATTAGTCTATATCTCTGTTTTGGTACAAGTATCATGCTGTTTTGGTTACTGTAGCCTTGTAGTATAGTTTGAAGTCAGGTAGTGTGATGCCTCCAGCTGTGTTCTTTTGGCTTAGGATTCTCTTGGCAATGAGGGCTCCTTTTTGGTTCCATATAAACTTTAAAGTAGTTTTTTCCAATTCTGGGAAGAAAGTCATTGGTAGCTTGATGGGGATGGCATTGAATCTATAAATTACCTTGGGCAGCATGGCCATTTTCACGATATTGATTGTTCCTATCCATGAGCATGGAATGTTCTTCCATTTGTTTGTGTCCTCTTTTATTTCATTGAATAGTGGTTTGTAGTTCTCCTTGAAGAAGTACTTCACATCCCTTGTAAGTTGGATTCCTAGGTATTTTATTCTCTTTCAAGCAATTGTGAATGGGAGTTCACTCGTGATTTGGCTCTCTGTTCTTAAACATATCAGCATTATTTGTAAGTTTTATAGTAGTATTTAGTGATATGCCACTAATAAAGAGCAGTTCATTTAGTAGGAACTGTATATATTTAAAAACTGGTATAAACTAATTATAATACACAAAACTACTCTGCTTACTAATTAAATTTCTTATAAATTTGTTAGTCTGGAAGCAGTAGCCAAGGTGGACCAAATAGTTCAATGTACCCATGGAAGCATTCAGCTAATTCATTACTGAAAAGCCCAAGTTGTATCTTAACCAATACCTTATTCAAAAACAAAAGGTCCATAGAGTTATACTTCCTAATATGAAACCGTTTTAAAATATACATATATTACATTTAAGCTCCTTTTACAAAATGCATGTTTCTTCTTTATTCTCTTTAAATTTGGTTGATATATTTACATGGACAAATTTTAAATACCACAAATTTTGAATATTGGAATGACAAGCTCACTTTTTGCCCTAGATTATTTTTCCAAATGAGTAAACAAAAAATGGCAACTACAATATAAAATAAATTATCCATCAACAGTACAGTGCATTGCAAACAAACAAGCTCTGCTTCCAGCCTCGCTTCTCTAGAATGTAAATTGAATGTGGAAGAGAAACAAAATACTTTTGGAAATAAAGAGAATTGTGAAAAGGAGAGAGTGTTTGTTGTTTGGTTTTTTGTACTGTGAAAAACCAGATCTCTGATGACATAAAAATTTCAAATGGACGCCCAGGCTAAATTTTAGAAAGTCAATGTGGTTTTCACAGTAGATTTGTTTACATTATCTATTTATTATTAGTTAGTTATCATTATAAATACTCTCTTGAATAAAAATTATGAAGAGAGAAAAACTGAATAGATGTAATGTCTATATTATCAAAACCCTGAAGTATTATGTACCTTACAAAGAACTCAAAAGGAAGGGATTACAAATTATCACATATTTAGTCAATGTATTTATTTAATTGTAACAAGTGAAATAACATTAAATAAATGATATTCTGTCTTCAGGCTAAACTCATTCCAATTAAGGGTAAGCATTTTGTAAGTGCTTTGCATATGTCATTGTAGTAAAAACAACTCATGTAATAATACCATGGAGTTTCACCAATGGCCCTGGTGGAACTATGACTGTTGTTGGAAACATGTTGTATTTTGCCTCTGGCAAAATCATTTTCATTTGCTCCGTTTGGAGCAAATGGGTAACTGTAGTCATCCATTTTCTAGAGCAATGCTACTTTGGTTGCTAATATCACTAGTCTGTCAAAATGTATGAAGAACTTAAATCTTTTATCCAAATAAAGCCTACAGGGATTTTTCCCCCCCAGTGTACTAGCCATTTGCTTTCTTCTAATAAACAAAAGAAATGTTGATATTAAAAAATTACATTTAGTATTTTGAATATGACAAAAATATTTTGACCTATATTTGAGCATGAGTAATTTCTGTCATTGATAATTGTTAAACAAATTGTTATATCCTTCATAGTAAGAATATTTCAAATGTGTACTTTTACTATTACTGATTATTAAAGTAGCAACCTAACTATATAATATTGTTCCTAATTCAGCTAACTTTTTTATTAAAGGAAGCACGTTTTATTTTGTAAAGTCACATGCAAGTATATATGTATTTAATTTTTTTATTTTAACAAAAATATAATTCTACCCTTGCAATTTATTTTCATTTACCACTATATTAGGAATATTTTTTCAGCCATATCTCTCTTTTTTTCTCTCTCTCAATAGGTAAATAATTATATACTTCATTTTTTCCTTCTCTTAAACATTTGACTTTGACTTTTATGACTTTTAATCATAGATATTTCCAAGTTTCAGGAATCTTATATCTTTACATTTTATTTTAGAATGAGATAAACAGCTTGAAGCCAGAGTACTCACTGAGTCAGTGATGAGAAAACTGTTAGCTCTCTACAAAGTCCTGACTGACTAACACTTAGCACATCACCAAACTAACTTCAAAATTCAATCCTAACATTTGTTATCAAGGAGAATCAGTATATTTACTATTGATTACCATAATGTGTGTGTGTGTCAGGGGGTGTTCTAAAATTTTCTAGTGGAAATAAATGTAAAGGACTCTGGAAAAAGGTTATAGAATATGTTGCCCTTGATGGCAAAAATATATTTTTAAATCTATTGTTTCCTAATTAATGTAGTAATTTTGGCAAGGTATACTAGATTCTCAATTTGTTTTGAGACTAAACACATTTATTTTACTGTCTATATGTAAGAATGATGTGGAGAAATCTGGAGGGTAGAAAATTGGCATCTCTCATTTCTGCACGTGTTACAGAGCAGAGGCAATGATCATCTTTGTTCAGATTATTTTTTCAGAATGTTTTTATAGCAAAA
The DNA here is from genome assembly GCF_028885625.2 of Pongo pygmaeus. Lineage (NCBI taxonomy): Eukaryota > Metazoa > Chordata > Mammalia > Primates > Hominidae > Pongo > Pongo pygmaeus. The sequence goes on along the minus strand of NC_072387.2, from coordinate 114,884,600 downwards.
AGCCTTGGAAGATAGAGACAGTGTTGTACTCTTTGAAGCAAAGGGAAGTTTTTTTTTATTGATTACTATAATAAAAATAATGCTTTTCTCTTAAACGTAAAAAATGTTTATAATAAGATGTTTCTTTTTTCTACACATTCTTCTAGGGTTCCAGGCTTTCAAGGTTTGTCTGGATGTCATCATTTCCAGACACCAAAATGAAACAGTGGAAATCCAGGTCAGAAGTTAATTTTAACAAGGTTGTCCTTCTAATTATAGGGTTGGCTGACATTTAATCACATGGTCACACTTAGCCCGGAAAGATACTGGTGAATGTGGTCTTAACCTGAATAGCCGTGAGGAAGGAGAGAAAAGGTTTGGATAGAGACAGGCTGAACAACCACTGATACACAGTCTTTAAAAATCCTGGGCCGGGCGCGGTGGCTCACGCCTGTAATCCCAGCACTTTGGGAGGCCGAGGTGGGTGGATCACGAGGTCAGGAGATCGAGACCATCCTGGCTCACACGGTGAAACCCCATCTCCACTAAAAATACAAAAAATTCTCTGGGCGTGGTGGCGGGCGCCTGTAGTCCCAACTACTCCGGAGGCTGAGGCAGGAGAATGGTGTAAGCCCGGGAGGCGGAGCTTGCGGCACGCGGAGATCGCCCACTGCACTCCACTCCGCCACTGCACTCCACTCCAGCCTGGGCGACAGAGAGAGACTCCGCCTCAAAAAAAAAAAAAAAAAAAAAAAAAAAAAATTCCTCGGTAAAAAAGAATAAAAACAAGAGAAAATTTTTAACAAAAAGAAAGACTATGTTTAATAATCCAAAATAAAATCTAAACATGATAGCCTGGGAGTTGGGTGGACATCAAAGGGAGATGTTTCAGTAAAAACTGGACAGCCAATAGGACAATGGTCTCAAGGTGAACCATTTCTATCGCCTGGTGATATGGTAGAATTTCCAGTGGGACAAGCTATGTAGGTGGAAGACAGTGAAAATGATTATCTTGACCTTGCGTAGGCCTAGGCTAATGAGTGTGTCTGTGTCTTAATTTTTCATAAAATATTTAAAAGGTAAAAAAAAATTAAAAATAAGAAAAAGCTTATAGAATAAGGATATAAAGAAAGAAAATATTTTTGTACTGCTATATAATGTGTTTGTGTTTTAAGCTAAGTGTTATTACAAAAGAGTAAAAATGTTAAAAAACTAAGTTTATAAAGTAAAGTAGTTACAGTAAGCTAAGGGTAATTTATTATTGAAGAAAAAATATTTTCAATATGTTATTAGTCTGTTTTCATGCTGCTGATAAAGACATACCCGAGACTGGACAATTTACAAAAGAAAGAGAGCTTTAAGGGACTTACAGTTCCACGTGGCTGGGGAGGCCTCAGAATCACGGCAGGAGGCAAGGAGGAGCAAGTTACATCTTACATGGATGGCAGCAGGCAAAGAGATAGAGGTTGTGCAGGGAAACTCCCCTTTGTAAAACCATCAGATCTCGTGAGACTTATTCACTGTCATGAGAACAGCATGGGAAAGACCTGCCCTTATGATTCAATTACTTCACTGGGTGGTCCCTCCCACATCACATGGGAATTCAAGATGAGATTTGGGTGGGGACACAGATATCAAATATCTTAGTGTACCTGTAGTGTAAGGTGTTTATAATGCCTACAGTAGTGCACAGCAACATCCTAGGCCTTCACATTCACTCAGCACTCACTCACTCTCCTCACTGAGGGCAACTTGCAGTCCTGCAAGATCCACTCACAGTAAGTGCCCTATACAGGTGTACCACTTTTAAATCTTCCATTCCATGTTTTTTAATGCGTCATTCCTATATTCATATACTTTTAAACACATGTGACTGTACTGAACCCTGAAAGCAATTGTAACACAATCATAAGTATTTAGGGGCTATAGACATTACCATAGAGTCTAGGTGTACAATGGGCTGTACCATCTAGGTGTGTGTAATTATGGCACACTCTTTGATATTTGCACAAGGACAAAATCAATTGATGATGCATTTCTCAGAACACATTCCCATTGTTAAGCTATGCATGACTGTATGAGATTACACTCTTCTGCTCAAAACCATTTTTTGATTTCCTACTGCCCACAGAATCAAGTCAAATTTTCTTATTCTAACATTTAAAAAGTCATCTATTATTTACTACAATGTTTGTGCATTTTTCTCACTACCATCCATTGCTCATTCCTTTAATTATATCGATTATTATTTTCCAACATTTCTGTTCTATGATTCTGTAATGTAAAGCCGTCTCTTAGTTTTCACCTTCCTCCTCTTCAGATTCATGAGGAAATCCTGCATGTTCCACTTTTGCTATAAATCCTGCAATTGGAGCCTCTTGATGCACTGCCCTTACACCCAGCCACCATCACCTCTCACTGCAAACAGCATGATAGCTTCCCCATTGGGTGTTCAACCTTGATCTTTACCATGTAGAAACTCCACAGTGCCTACACTGAATACTTCTCTATGGATTGAATCACATTATGCCATTTCTAAGCTTGCAAAACTCCAGGACTTTTGCAATTCACTGAGAAACAACAACCAAGTCCCTTCCTTGGACAGGGAGGACTTACATGATCTGACTCACTCACTCTTCTGATCTGATCTTCCACCATTTCTGCCTCACGCATCTTGCTCCAGCCACACTGGCCACTTGCTCTTCCTGGCACTGACATGCTTCTGCCCCCAAGCTCTTGCACTTGCTTTCTCTCTACCTGTAACTTTCTTTTTCTGCTCCTGAAAAGATGCACACCTTGCTCTTTCCTCCTTCTTTCTTCCAATGTGTGCTTAAATGTTACCTTCCCTGCGATCACTTTATATAAAATTGTACTGCTCTCCCACCATTCTGAATCTTCCTTAATTTTATTTTTATAACATTTTGCATTTCATAAACTTATCAATTATTGTTTATTTTTATTTGTTTCTTGTTCCTCTTTGAATTTACACTGAGGGATGATGGGGCTTTTTTTTTTTTCTGTTTTTCTAAAAGCAATTTTCCCATTTCCAAGAATAGAGAATTGCATCTACTATGGAATCAGCAAACCTTCGCTGAGTGAATTTATGTATTTTTCCACATTGTTGATATGCCCTGAAATACCTATCCCTCAATTGTCAGACCTTCTACTTTCCTTGAGAAACCCAGTACAAACACCGTCTCTTCCATCAAGACCTCTTTAATTCCCTCAGTTCTAATTAAATGTTCTTCTGAAAGACTCCAAAGTATTTTAAATTCATATTTTAGAATCTTTCACATTGTATCATGCTTTCAAGTTGCTAAGTATACAGCAATTTCCCCCGGTAGAACATGAGCTCCTTTTCTTTATGATTGTATTGAGAGAGGCAGTCTGCCATGGGCCCTGAGGGTCCCCTCTAGTAGGCTTGCCAGATAAAATAAAGGATGCTCGGCTACATTTAAATTTCAGATAAACAACAAATGCAATATTTGGAACACACTTATATTAAAATATTTATGCTCTTGGAATTCAGTGTAAATTCTAGTCTGTCTGGGTTTTATTTCTCACCTTGCTTACAGAATAAAAGTACACATAGTGTCTTCCAGAAATGAATGTAGGCAAATCCTCATAGTCTCTAGCCCTCCATCTTAATTTTCTTCAAATACTCTTTAATACTGTGAGTCCCTACAATCACTTATTTGAACAAAATGGCAAGAGCCTAGCTGCTGCCTAATTTATTTAATTAATATTTATCTTAAATTCATTAATAACCCTACTCCACCCCTTCACCCTCCTGAATCATACCCTCCCAAGAAAATAAGCCTGTATCCTCGTCTCTTTAAGATCAATGGGAAAACATGGCAATGATATTTTATAGGCTACCTGTAGCATTAGTGACTCATTTTTTAAAAATAAATTCTTGTGGAATAGTATTAGATTTACAGAAAAGGCACAAAGATAATTCAGTGCTATACTTTATCCAATTCCCCCTAATGTTATCATCTTACTTTACTATGATAACATTTGTCAAAACTAATAAATTAACACTTATACAATATTATTAACTGAATGCTTAGTTTTATTCAAATGTCTTCAGTTTTCCCAGTAACGTCTATTTTCTGCTTCAGGATCCCACATTACATTTGATTGTCTTTTCTCCGTAGGCTGCTCTGGTCTAGGACATTGTCTTAGCCTTTGCTTGTTTTTGATGACCTCAAGGTTTTGATGAGTGTCTGTCAGGTAGTTTGTAGGATGTGTTTTCATGTTTCCTTCTGAGGAGACAAATCTGCAGCACAGGGGCCGCCAGTGAGTCAGTCCTCTGAGGATCACGGTGCAGTGGCAGCCAGCGTGGTGTCTCCATTAGAAAGTCCTCACACCCTCTCTTGCCTTACTTCCCTTTCCTCAGCCATGAATTTGTATGTCCAAAATAATGTATCTGTCTTCTAGAAATATCAAGAGAAAAATAGCAGTAATCATGAACTGTGTTTGCTTGGGAGGAAGGGTGAGGAGAGAATTTTGAAAGTGACTGTGATTTTTTTTTTTTTAAATATTGTAATTGGACATTCTATGCCACTTTCAAGTCTCTGTTCTAGGCTCCAGGCTTATATTAGTAGAAATCAAATAGTCTGTTAATCTCATACCCTTCCATATTTGCTTTCATATGATAGGCAGTTAGGGAACGATCATGAAATAAAATATCTGTCATTTTACCTCAAAATAGCATCAGTTACCACTACACATCTATTAGAATGTTGAAAGCTCAGAAACACTGAGAACACCAAATGCTGGCAAGTAAGGGGAGAAACAGGAACTCTCATTCATTGCTGGTAGAAATGCAAACTGGCACAACAACTTTGACAGCTCTGCAGCTTCTTTCAAAGCTAAACATAATCTCCTGTATGATCCAGCAATCGGGTCCTTGGTATTTACACAAATATTTTAACATTTATGTGCACACAAAAACCTGCATATATGTAAATTGTCCATAAGTTATTGGGGTACAGGTGGTATTTGCTTACATGAATAAGTTCTTTAGTGGCGATTTGTGAGATTTTGGTGCACCCGTCACCAGAGCACTATACACTGCACCCTATTTGTAGTCTTTTATCCCTCGCCCCCCTCCCACTCTTTCTCACAAGTCCCCAAAGTCCATTGTATCATTCTTATGCCTTTGTATCCTCATAGCTTAGCTCCCACATATCAGTGAGAACATACAATGTTTGGTTTCCATTCCTGAGCTACTTCACTTAGAATTTAATAGTCTCCAATCTCATCCAGATCACTGAAAATGCTGTTAGTTCATTCCTTTGTATGGCTGAGTGGTATTCCATCATATATATACATATATATCACAATTTATTTATCCACTCATTGATTGGTGGGCATTTTGGTTGGTTCCATGATTTTGCTATTTTAAATTGTGCTGCTATAAACATGTGTGTGCAAGTATCTTTTTTGAATAATGACTTCTTTCCCTCTGGGTAGATACCCAGTAGTGGGATTGCTGGATTAAATGGTAGTTCTATTTTTAGTTCTTTAAGGAATCTCCACACTATTTTCCATAGTGGCTGTATTAGCTTACATTCCCACCAGCAGTGTGGACGTGTTCTCTATTCACTGCATCCACGCCAACATCTACTGTTTTTTGATTTTTTTTTATTATTTCCATACTTGCAGGAGTAAGCTAGTATTACATTGTGGTTTTGATTTGCATTTCCCTGATAATTAGTGATTTTGAGCATTTTTTCATATGTATATCTTCTTTTGAGAATTGTCTGTTCATGTCCTTAGCCCAATTTTTGATGGATTTTTTTTTTCTTTCTTACTGATTTGACTTCATTGTAGCTTCTGGATATTAGTCCTTTGTCAGGTGTATAGATTGTGAAGATCTTCTCCCACTTTGTGGGTTATCTGTTTACTCTGCTGACTGTTCCTTTTGTCCTGCAGAAGCTCTTTAGTTTAATTAGGTCCCAGCTATTTATCTTTGTTTGTATTGCATTTGCTTTTGGGTTCTTGGTAATGAAATCCTTGCCTAAGCCAAGGTCTAAAAGGGTTTTTCCAATGTTATCTTCTAGAAATTTTATAGTTTTAGTCTTAGGTTTAAGTTCTTTATCCATCTTGAGTTGATTTTTGAATAAGGTTAGAGATGAGGATCAAGTTTCATTCTCCTATATATGGCCAGCCAACTGTCCTAGCACCACTGCTGAAAAGGGTGTCCCCTTCCTGTGTCCATGTGTTCTCATTGTTCAAATCCCACCTATGAGTAAGAACATGCGGTGTTTGGTTTTTGGTCCTTGCGATAGTTTGCTGAGAATGATGGTTTCCAGCTTCATCCATGTCCCTACAAAAGACATGAACTCATCATCTTTTATGGCTGCATAGTATTCCATGGTGTATATGTGCCACATTTTCTTAATCCAGTCTATCATTGTTGGACATTTGGGTCAGTTCTAAGTCTCTGCTATTGTGAATAGTGCCGCAATAAACATACACATGCATGTGTCTTTATAGCAGCATGATTTATAATCCTTTGGATATATACCCAGTAATGGGATGGCTGGGTCAAATGGTATTTCTAGTTCTAGATCCCTGAAGAATCGCCACACTGACTTCCACAGTGGTTGAACCAGTTTACAGTCCCACCAACAGTGTAAAAGTGTTCCTATTTCTCCACATCCTCTCCAGCATCTGTTGTTTCCTGACTTTTTAATGATCGCCATTCTAACTGGTGTGAGATGGTATCTCATTGTGGTTTTGATTTGCATTTCTCTGATGGCCAGTGATGATAAGCATTTTTTCATGTGTTTTTTGGCTGCATAAATGTCTTCTTTTGAGAAGTGTCTGTTCATAAGGGGAACATCACACACCGGGGACTGTTGTGGGGTGGGGTCGGGGGAGGGATAGCATTAGGAGATATACCTAATGCTAAATGACGAGTTAGTGGGTACAGCACACCAACATGGCACATGTATACATATGTAACAAACCTGCACATTGTGCACATGTACCCTAAAACTTAAAGTATAATAATAAAAAAAATTAAAAATTAAAAAAAAAAGAAAAGGGTGTCCTTTCCCCACTTTATGTTTTTGTTTGCTTTGTTGAAGATCAGTTGGCTGTAAGTATTTGGGTTTATTTCTGGGTTCTCTATTCTGTTCAATTGGTCAATGTGCCTATTTTTATACCAGTACCATGCTGTTTTGGTGATGATGGCCTCATAGTATCCTTTGAAATCAGCTAGTATGATGCCTTCATATTTGTTCTTTTTGTTTAGTCTTGCTTTGGCTATGCGGGCTCTTTTTTGGTTCCATATAAATTTTAGAATGTTTTTTCTAACTCTGTGAAGAATGATGGTGGCATTTTGATGGGGATTGCGTTGAATGTGTAGATTGCTTTTGGCAGTATGGTCATTTTCACAGTATAAATTCTACCCATCCATGAGCATGGGATGTGTCTCCATTCATTTGTGTCGTCTATGATTTCTTTCAGCAGTGTTTTGTAGTTTTCCTTGCAGGAGTCTTTCACCTCCTTGGTTAGGTGTATTCCTAAGTATTTTATTTTAATTTTCTCAGCTATTATAAAAGGAGCTGAGTTCTTCATTTGATTCTCTGCTTAGTTGCTGTTGGTGTATAGAAGAGCTACTGATTTGTGTACATTAATCTTCTATCTAAAAACATTGCTGAATTTTTTATCAGTTCTAAAAGCTTTCTGGAGGAGAAGTCCTTAGGGTTTTCAAGGTAAGCAATCATATCATCAGCAAATACTGACAGTTTGACTTTCTCTTTGCCAATTTGGATGCCCTTAATTTCTTTCCCTTCTCTGATTGCTCTGGCTAGGACTTCCAGTAGTATGTTGAAGAGGAGTGGTGAGAATGGGCATCCTTGTTTGGTTCCAGTTCTCAGAGGGAATGCTTTCAACTTTTCCTCATTCAGTATTATGTTGGCTGTGGGTTTGTCATAGATGGCTTTTATTACATTAAGGTATATCCCTTGTATGCCAATTTTGCTGAGAGTTTTAATCATAAAGCGATGCTGGATTTTGTTGAATGCTTTCTTTGCATCTATTGAGATGATCATGTGATTTTCGTTTTTAATTCTATTTATGTGGTGTATCACATTTATTGACTTGTGTATGTTAAACCATCCCTGCATCCCTGGTGTGAAACCCACTTGATCCTGGTGGGTTATCTTTTTGATATGATGTTGGATTCGGTTAGCTAGTATTTTGTTAAAAATGTTTAGCGTCAATGTTCATTAACAATATCGGTCTGTAGTATTCTTTCTTTGGCTATGTCCTTTCCTGGTTTGGGGATCAGGGTGATGGGTGATGCTGGCTTTATAAAATGAATTGGGGGGGCTCCTTCTTTCTCTATTTGTGGAATAGTGTCCAAAGGATTGGTACCAATTCTTTAAATGTCTGGTAGAATTCTGCTTTGAATCCATCTGTTCCTGGACTTTTTTCTGTTAGTAATATTTAATTACCATTTCAATCCTGCTGCTTGTTTTTGGTCAGTTCAAGGTATCTAATTCTTCCTGATCTAAGCTAGGAGGGTTGTATTTTTCCATGAATTGATCCATTTTTTCTAGGTTTTCCAGTTTATGTGCATAAAGGTGTTCATAGTAGTCTTGAAAGATCTTTCGTATTTCAGTGGTGTCAGTTGTAATATTTCCTGTTTCGTTTCTTAGTGTGGTTATTTGTATTTTCTCTCTTCTTTCCTTGGTTAATCTTGCTAGTGGTCTATCAATTTTATTTATCTTTACAAAGAACCAGCTTTTTGTTTCATTTATCTTTTGTATTATTTTTTTGTTTTAATTTCTTTTAGTTCTGCTCCGATCTTGGTAATTTCCTTTCTTCTGCTGGGTTTGGGTTTGGTTTGTTCTTGTACCTCTAGTTTTTTGAGGTGTGACCTTAGATTGTCTGTTTGTGCTCTTTCAGTCTTTTTGATGTAGGTGCTTAGGGCTATGAAATTTCCTCTTAGCACCATCTTTGCTATATCCCAGAGGCTTTGATAGGTTGTGGCATTATTGTTATTCAGTTCAAATAATTTTTAAATTTCCATCTTGATTTCATTTTGGACCAAATGATCATTCAGGAGCAGGTTATTTAATTTCCATGTATTTGCAAGGATTTGAAGATGCCTTTTTGAGTTGATTTCCAGTTTTATTCCACTGTGGTCTGAGAGAGTGATTGACATAATTTCAGTTTTCTTAAATTTGTTGAGGCTCATTTTATGGCCTATCATTTGGTCTATCTTGGAGAAAGTTCCATGCGCTATTGAATAGAATGTGTATCCTGCAGTTGTTGGATGAAATGTTCTGTATATATCTGTTAAGTCCATTTGTTCCAAGGTATAATTTAAATCCATTGTTTCTTTGTTAACTTTCTTTCTTGATGTCTTGTCTAGCGCTGTCAGTGGAGTACTGAACTCTCCCACTTTTATTGCATTGCTATCTATCTCATTTCTTAGGTCTATTGGTAATTGTTTATAAATTTGGGAGCTCCAGTGTTAGGTGCATATATGTTTAGGATAGTGATATTTTCCTGTTGGATAAAGCCTTTTACATATATAATGTCCCTCTTTGTCTCTTTTAACCGTTATTACTTTAAAGTTTGTTTTGTGTGATATACGAACAGCTACCCCTGCTATCTATTTCCTTGAATATTTCTCCCTTAACTTCTTGTATCATTTTTTGGGATTTCCTTGCATTGGGCTTTGCCTTTCTCTGGTCCCTCCCTGATTAGCTTAAAAACTAACCTCCTGAATTCTTTCTCAGGTAAATCAAGGATTTCTTTTGGTTTGGATCCACTGCGGGTGAACTAGTGTGATTTTTGGGGGGTGTGAAGAGCCTTGTTTTGTCATATTACCAGGGTTAGTTTTCTGATTCCTTCTCATTTGGGTAGCCTCTGTCAGAGGGAAGGTCTAGGGCTGAAGGCTGTTGTTCAGATTCTTTTGTCCCATGGGGTGTTCCCTTGATGTAGTACTCTCCCCCTTTTCCTATCGATGTGGCTTCCTGTGAGCCAAACTGTAGTGATTGTTGTCTCTCTTCTGGGTCTAGCCACCTAGTGTGTCTACTTGGCTCTGGGCTGGTACTGGGGGGTTGCCTGCACAGAGTCCTTTGATGTGAACCATGTATGGGTCTCTCAGCCGTGGATACCAGTACTTATTCCAGTGGAGGTGGCAGGGGTGGACTCTGTGAGGTTTCTTAGCTTTGGTGCTTTAATGCTCTATTTTTGTGCTGGTTGGCCTCCTACCAGGAGGTGGTGCTTTCCAGAAAGCATCAGCTGTGGTAGTATAGAGAGGGACCAGTGGTGGGCGGAGCCTTAGAACTCCCAAGATCATATGCCCCCTGTCTTCTGCTACCCAGGTGGATAAGGAAGGACCATCAGGTAGGGGCGGGGCTAGGTGTGTCTGAGATCAGACTCTCCTTGGGCAGGTCTTGCTGTGGTTGTTGTCGGGGATAGGGGTGAGATTCCCAGGTCACTGAAGTTGTGTACTTAGGAGGATTATGGCTGCCTCTGCTGAGTCATGCGGGTTGTGGGAGAAAGCTGGCAGTCAAAGGCCTCACCCGGCTCCCATGCAAACCAAAGGGCCAGTCTCACTCCCAACCTGCCTCTCCCCAACAGCCCTTAGTCTGTTTCCAGGTGGAGGGTGTGTGGGCTTGAAAACTTGCCCCAGGCTACCTGCCTTCCAGTTCGGAAAGAAAAGGGCTTGGTTCTTCCCCTGCCTGTGGAGTCTGCACACCGGATTTGCACCCTTCCCCGAGCTCTGGCCAGGAGGCTTCTTGCCCATTCAAATTGTTACAAAGTTCAACTAGAGATTTCCTTCTCCCTATGGAGTTTTACTCCCTGCTCCTCTGGTCACCCTCCCGATGGATCCCTGTGGTGCCAGGCAAAAATGGGCTGCTTGGGACCCAGTGAGCTCCCAGGGCCTTTCTGCTGTTTCCTCTACCCCTGTATTTTGCTTGGCTCTCTAAATTGACTCAGCTCCAGGTAAAGTCGGAAGCTTCTCCCACAAACAGACCTTCAGCTTCTCCAGTGGTGGTGTGTGTTTGGGAGAGGAGAGTCTCCCTTTCCCACTCACACAGTTGGGGCACTCACAGTATTCCCACATGAATATTTTGACAGTTGGGGAGGTGATGCACGCATGGGATCTTCTCTAAAATATAGTCTGCAAAAATTGTTTCAGTTAAGTATCCTAAAAATCTCTAATCTTCCCAAGAGGTAGACCACTTCACCTTCCTAAATCTGTTGTTAAAGAGCTTAATGTTTATCATATTGATAATACATCACTGCATTAGCAATTACATGGAGACAAACACTCTGCTCAAAAACCTCATGTGAAACATTTGTCTTTTCTTGATCCTGTGCAACTGCAAATTATTTTGGAAAATACACCTTCATAATTTTCATCTCTGTGTTATCAGCATCGCCACCCATTCTCACATGCTACCCCCTAAGCATTTGGTTGAATGAGTGAGGGTGAAAGATATGGACATTTTTTACACAGCCAGCTTTTACCATATTTTTAAAGGATATCTTATAATATTATTTGAATGATGATGAGAGAAGAAGAAATGAAGGTAGACAAGTGAAACAAGCAGATGTTTCTGACCTTATTAAAGGTCCTTTAATTTAGATTAAGAAGCCATTGTTTACTGAAGAGTGTGCTCTGTGTGTGCGTGTGTGTGTGTTCAACTGAAAGTAAAATGAGTTTCTGGTAATAATAACTTTCATGGAGAGGAAGAAGGAATGAGTTGGTGATGGTGGTTCGCTTGATGGACACCATGTCTGGGTGGACAAGGCTCATTGCAGCAGCTGAGTATGTGAGGAGAGTGACAGGCAGAGAAGAGGAAAGTTAGGAGGCAGTGATGCAGGGAACATAGAGAAAAAGGAGAGGAGTTGTCTTAAGCTTTCCTTGGCTTGGTGTAAAGGAATACCCGAGATTGGGTGATTTATATAGTAGAGGCATAATTGACTCACGGTTCTGCAGGCTGTACAAACAGCGTGGCACCAGCATCGGCTTGGCTTCTGCAGAGGCCTCAGGGAGCTTTTACTTGTGGTGGAAGGTGAACTGGGGGCAGGCAGTCACACAACGAGAGTGGGAGCAAGAGAGAGTGGCGGGCAGAAGGCAACCCCCACTTTTAAACAACCAGATCTCTTGAGAATGCACTCAATATCGTGAGGACGGCCCCAAGCCATGAGGGCTCTGTCCCCATGACCCAAACAACCCCCTCTAGGCCCCTCTTCCAACATTGGAGATTTCATTTAAACATGAGATTTGGACAGGACAAATATCCAAACCATATCAGAAACACACTAGTTGACAATTTTTGCAAGAAAATAACAGAAAAGGGGGAGGATAACTAAAAGAAGTAAGAAAGCAATATGGAAGTCAATAAAATATTTTGGAAGCTTTCTTGCTGGTCACAGGCAGTGTATTAATTGTTAAACCTAATTTCTTTTGCTTTCTATCTGAGGTCTTCTCCATAAACTCTACATCATGCCATATGCTGCCACCCACCCTTTTCTCTTAGGAAAATATGGGCTCTCTTGTTTTTAAATGAATATGGGAAGAACACCCAGTGTAGGTCTGATTGTATTATTAGCAGCCATCGACTATATTGAAAATTGTGTCACCCCAAGAAAACAATTTTTGTCTTTTGTAGGAGTATTATGTTTAATTGAATGTTTAGTTAGTTTACACTGGTGTGGCCACTGGTTCTAGTTGGCCTCTGATTTGATTGGTCATTGCCTATATTTTAAATGTTTAAAATATCACCAAAAAGTAGTGCTTTTGTCAGGAAATGCTTGGCTTCTTACTTCTATTTATATCTACTGCACACACAATTTGAATTTAGGTCATGAAGACTAACCATATAGAACACTATGGCATCCAACTAAGCAGGTTGATTGAATAAACATATGTCTCAGACAGATATGGGTCAAACTATGATAGATTAGTTGGGACTATGGGCTCATTAAATTCAAGGAGTGTTGAACAACTAAAATCTAGATAGGAAAGGCATTCCATTGTAAGTCAAGCAAAAATAAAATACAAATCAGAAAGCTGCCAGATCTCTTTCTGCATCTTTTATTTTAGCTTCATTATTTTTTTCTCAGAGTAGACTGGCTTCCTTCACTTGGTTGCAAAACTGAGATCTCACCAATGACAACTTCCAAGACTTAGTGTGAGGCTTCAGCCACAGAGAGAGATGAATCTTCCTTCTTAAATCTACCTTAAAAATCCAAGAGAAGAACCCTCACTAGCCTACCTTGTGTCAGGAGCACACTGCTGAATAAATCAGTGTGGCCAGTTGCATGAGGTCAAGTTAGGACAACCAGCACATTTAATGAGTGCAAGAGGAGTTTGAATGTAAAATGGTGGTGAATCTCAAAAGAAGTTCAGTACATGGATTCTGAG